>NC_051161.1:111967808-112093364 GCF_013339745.2 Dermacentor silvarum
CCCAATCAGAAATAACAATCAAATACTAGCATGCTGTCTTAGAACATCAACGTCGTTCTCGCCAAGAACTCGCCGCGCCAAGCCCGCAATTAACAGTGCAGGAGGTTCGGCTATACAGAAAAATCCAGACAAACACCTACCCACATCTGGGGTGATGGCATGTCATCAGGCCAACCAGATATGCCAGTCAATGCCCCTAGTGTGGGGGGAGGCCATCCTTGCCCCATGTGACATGGGAGTGCCAATCACGACCCCAAAATTCAAATTCACCCCGTTTAGCACAAAATTACTTTAGGGAGCCTTGGGCAGCCATCCTCGCCCGGACTGACCTGGAGACTCAATTGAGCCTCCTCGACCAGGCACGGCGCGTGGCGGTGGCCACTGGAGTCCTGGACTAAGGACCCACCCTCCGGCCCCCTTAACCCTATTTTTCATTAATAAAGTTATTTCTCTCTCTCTCTTCTGGTAAGGCCACACTCTGGAAGTGGCCTGGGGGAACGTTGCCATTTGCCACTCTGGCATCCGGGTGGACAGTTGTGAGCAGTTTTTTTCAGGCGCTGCCTTGCAAAATCCGCGGAAGAGACTGCTCGTGTGAGCGGCACTTCAGGATGGTGGGCGGTTTTGGCGAGGGTATCCGCTGCCTCATTACCGGCTATTCCCACATGCGAAGGCAGCGAATGAAATGAGATGGTGACCCCCGCGGCAGGCAATGCCGAGAACTTTGAGCTGAGCAGGGCCCCCATCAGCCCTGATCGGCGGTGGTTGATTATGCTCTGGAGCGCTGACTTTGAGTCGTAGAGCACTGCCACTGGTTGCCCAGGAGGGTCCTCAGTCAGGACATCGGCAGCTAGATGGATCCCCGCTAGTTCTGCCGCGGTGGAGCACGCGGCGAAGGGGATCCGACATTGTCTGTTGACCGCCCTAGCCGGGATGGTGCAGGCTGCAGCGGCCGATCCGTTCGCCAGGACTGATCCATCTGTGTAGACCAGCAGAATTCCTTCCAGATGCTCGTGGAGTTTGCAGGCTGCAGCCTGTTGCAGTGCTGCAGCTGGTGTATGTCGTTTATGCCCTCCATTGAGAGAGATGTGGACATCCGCTGGTCGATGGTGTGGTGGAGGCAGCGCGATTGTCACAGGGAGGGCCGTAATCACCTGCTCGTACAGCAGGCACAGACCTGCCATCTGTGATGGCAGACCTGCAATGAGTGCCGCAAGGCGGGCAATCATGGCGCGCACCCCACTGGCGATAAATTATGTCCTATCCTGGTCGGCAGAGTTGCTCGTTTGCGCGCGCGAACCGACTATGGATAACGCTACCTACTTCGCAACAGGGGTGCCGCGTGGCAGTCTCGGTGCGTTTGGAGCGAGGGGCGCCGTTCGCGGATGCGCGGGCCGGTACGCTCCTTCGCCGGGGTCGAGCGCGCACTAGGGACCGCCGCGCCTGTTCCTTAACTTTCGAAAGCCGCGTTTCCTTGTTCGTTTCTTCACTTTCATCTTGTTTTACACGTTCTGCCTACTACTGGGTTTTTTTCTTTTTGGCGCCCCCTCCTTCCCGGGGTGGGTGTGTGCTGTAGTACCAGAGCACAATCACGAGAGTGGGTCTCTGTTTTTCGGCGTTCGTTTCTGGCCTCGCCGGATCGCATTCCACCATGGCTAGTTTTATAGATGAAATTCTTACAAGCAAACATGGACCATACTCGCGACGCGACGAAGCTCCTTGTGGAGCATATGACACGCGGAGGCTTTGCCTTCGCCTTTGTGTCTGACCCATACACGTGCGCGGACATCCCGAACGTGCCTCTCTCGTTTACCACCTTTCATGCACCGGTGCGCCCGCGAGTGATGTTACTTGCTCGCGCTCCCGGCTTTCATCTTTTTCCTCTGTACCTCTCGCAGCTGGTGGTTGCCGTCAGTTGCGAGGGTGCGGGGCACTCCTTTATACTTGTAGCGACGTATGCTCCGCCTCATCGCCCGCTGGACCCGATTCTTGACGAACTGGCCCAGTGCTTCTCGCGTTTCCCGTCGCGCCATTTCATCCTTGCCGGCGATTTTAACGCGAAGCACCCACTTTGGGGTCCTGCTTCCAGTGATGTACGTGGGGTTCAGCTTGTCCAGTTTGCCTGTGCCAATGAACTGCACGTTCTCAATAGTCCGGACTCTCCTCCGACTTTTGATACACGTTATGCGAGCTCCTGGATTGACGTGTCGTTGGCGTCTATTCCATTGACGCGTGCCGGGTTTGTATGGTCGGTGTCGGATTCCGACACGCTATCCGACCACAGATACATCGAATTTTCATTCTCGGGCATGACTGGCGTGAGGCAGAAACGTATGACTAACTTCGGGCGTGCCCGGATCCTGGACTCGTTATACCACTCCGTGTGGTTTGACCGCGTCATTGGGTGTCGGTTCTCCTCGAACATGGCCCTTGACATCGTATTGGAGCAATTTTATCGTATTTATGATGCTCTTCACAAACACAACCTACGCGCGGTCAAGCCGCATGCTCCTCCAGGCAACGCGTGGTTGACGCCACAACTGGCTTGAGCGGTCGAGGGTGCGCGCTATGCGCCGACGGCTCCAACGGGCGCGAGATCCTGATCTTCGCGAGGTGTTCAGGGTACAATATGCTCGCGCATTTGCCTGTTACAAGCGTAATATCCGACACGCCAAAGACACGTTTGACAGGTCCCTGTGCCAGGAGCTTACGACTCGTAATCTTTTCGGTGAGCCTTTTAAGCTGGCGTTTGCCAAGCTGTCGCCACCGACGCATCTGCCCCCACTTCTTCAGTCGGATGGACATCTGACATCTTCGGTTCTCAGCTCTGCCGCATTGCTCTTACGAGTGCATGTCGGCGTCGGTGATCCTGCTGAGGACAGCGACTTTCATCGTCGCGTGCGATGTGTCGTCGACGCTCCGTACTCTTGCACTGCTGACGACTTTTCCTTCACGCTCACGGAGGTGGAGCATGCTGTTTTTTGGGCAACCCTCGCGCGGCGCCGGGGCTGGACGGGCTTACCACCATGTTTATTAGGAACCTGTTCCGCCTTAAACCCCAATTTTTCTCCGTATTTTCAATGCAGCCCTCACTTTGGGTCATTTTTCCTCATGTTGGAAGGCGGGCAGAATCAGCTTCATTCCCAAACCTGACCATCCCCCTGATCAACCTTCGGCCTACCGCCCCATTGGGATGAATTCCCTATTTGGCAAAATTCTTGAACGTCTTCTCAATTCGCGGCTATACTACTTTCTCTGCTCCCGAAATCTCATTCATCCCCACCAATTTGGATTCACTCATTCGCGGAGCGCCTCTCTCGCCCTTTATGCCTTACGGCAACGCCTGTTTTCGCTTAAAACTGCGAAGACCCCGGCAGTGTTAATTTCGCTGGACTTCACCGGCGCTTTCGAAAGCGTGTGGCATGCCGCTGTCTTGTTCTTTTTGAGTAAGCACCACTGCCCTGCCAACCTTTACCATATGCTTCGGTCCTTTCTGTCGGGCCGGAGGGTGGTGTACCGGTCCAGTGCAGGGGAGGTGTCGGCATGCCCTTCCATAGGCAGCCCGCAGGGTTCGCCCATTAGTCCTTTACTGTGGAACATCATCATCCACTCCCTCCTGGACCTTCACTTCCCCGCCGGCGTTCATGTTCAGGCGTACGCCGACGACACAATTATCTTACTATCTGGCACCTCGCCTCTGCAGCTGGAGGCTTTAGCAGAATCTGTCCTCACCTTGATCTGTAATTGGGCAGCACAGTACAAGGTTAAAATGAGTTCTCAAAAATCTTTTTTTTTGTTTTCTTCAACAATGGGCATATTGGAACGTCAAAACGACGTCCGTCTATTCGTTTGGACGGCGTCTTTCTTCAACACAAGGATCACATTAAACTGCTCGGTGTGGTCTTTGACGATCGGCTTAACTTCTTTGCCCATGTTGAGTACATTAAAACTAAAGCCGAGATATGGTATCCCGATTGCTAAATTTCTTCCGTTTGCATTACTCCCTTCCTCCCGCTACTATTCGGCGGTTGTACAGACAGGTTCTGCTGCCTGCAGTTGCATATGCGTCGTCCGTCTGGTGGCCCCCTTTTCGTCGGTTCACCTCGTTGCTCGGGTACACTCCGTGCAACGATCGATACTGATCGCGATTACTGGTGCCTATCATACCACCCGTACGTCGGCCCTTCACATCCTGGCTAATTGTCCCCCTCTTACCGTGGAGTTGGACCGCCTCGCTGCGGAATTCTCCATTTTCACTCTGCGGCAAGTTACTCATTACGGCCCCACAACCATTTATCCGGCCCAGGTCGAATATCCCTGTGCTCAATGGAACGAGAACCCGTGAGAAGTACCGCTTTACATTCATGCGATTAACACCTCTTCAGGCGGCACAGCTTGCTCGCACGCGGGCGCATCATATTTATACGGATGGCTCCTTCTGCAACAGTACGGCCGGCGCGGCTTTTGTTGCGTTCGAACCGACTGGTCGCCTGGCTGTGGTTCGGAAATTTTGCTTGTTGGAGGCCTCCAGTGCGTAGGCCACTGAGGTGTGTGCCATGTCGGAGGCGCTGGCGTACGCGGCATCTGTGCGTGGCACGGCTCCGGTATACTTGTATACTGACTGCTTGTCGCTCCTCACCTCGCTTTCCTGTCTCTCTACTACAGAAGCACGCGTACGACACATGAAGCGTGCACTGCATGCCTTGAGCGCCGGCGGCCGCCGTATCCTTCTGTATCATGTCCCGGGGCACCGGGGGTGGCGGGTAACGAGCTTGCAGACATGGCTTCGTCGTCTGCTCGTTCGACTGGAATGGTTCGGCCCTGTGCCGCTTCCTTTCGAACAATTCGCCACCGTTTTTACGCCATTGCCAAAAGCCAATGGCATGCCTACGGGTCTCGGGAGGGGGTCGACACGTCCCTCTATCGCTGGGTGAGTAGGGGCACGCCGTCCCTCCTTGGTTCCCTCCGAACCGCCATCTCGCGCGACTCATGACGCAACGGGTTTGAGAGGGATGAGTTTTCTGGCCCTATACCACAACGGCGCCGTTCTTACTACGATTATTATCCGCGACGTTCCCCATCTCCGCAGGAATTCATCACTGCCGGTTCATTGCGTTTCCCGCGCCGTCGCTCTCCATCTCCGATGCGGCGCTCCTCTTCCCCTCTTCGACCGCCTACTTCGTCCTCCGATCACCGCCGGGCAATCTAAATTGTGCAGTTTCAGGAGGAAAAGCTGCGTCGAGTGGACAATGTGAAACTCCTCCGGCGCGCCCGACAAATGTACTTGTGGTGTTTGTTGAAGGTATACGGACTGAAGCCTTGGTTGACACGGGTGCATCGCTTTCGGTTATTAGTACTGACTTGTGTTCTCGATTGTGTTCTCGACTGCGATTTCTCAAGTCTAGACCTCCTATCCGGGTACTGGCAAATACCCATGGACGAAGCGGACAAGGACAATACAGCCTTTGCAACGCCAGATAGACTTTACGAATTCAACATCATGCCCTTCGGTTTATGTAATGCTCCTGCAACTTTTTGAAAGCATGATGGATGCAGTTTTACACGGCCTTAAGTGAAAGACATGTCTGTGTTATTTAGATGACATCCTTATTTTTTCTTCAACTTTTCGTCAGCACCTTGAGCGTTTGGACGATGTTTTCACATGCATTTCCAACGCTGGACTCCAATTCAACACAAATAAATGCCATTTTGCCCGAAAGAACATCAAAGTGTTGGACCACCTTATCAGTAAAGATGACGTTCGACCAGATCCCGACAAGATTGCTTCCGTGCTTCGCTTCCCTCGCCCCGAAAAACAAAAACAATTAAGAAGCTACTTGGGCCCGGCATCCTACTTCCGTCGCTTCCTCAGTCATTTTGCTGCCATGGCGTCGCCGCTGCACAAGTTGCTGACGTCGGGCACTGCTCTCACTTGGACAGACGACTGCGAACTTTCTTTCCAAGTCCTCAAGCAAGCCTTAACAACCGAGCATGGCCTCTATCACTTCGATGAGAACGCACCAACTTGTTTGCACACCGATGCTAGTGGCCATGGGATCGATGCTGTCGTTCTACAGCGTGATACCACCACATGAGAGAGAGTTGTCGCTTATGCTAGTCGCGCATTAACGGCTGCCGAAAATAACTACTCGATAACAGAGCAGGAATGCCTCGCAGTAGTTTGGGCAATACGAACGTTTCGACCATATATTTATGGACGCTACTTCACAGTCATAACCGACCACCACCATGCCTTATGCTGGTTGTCGTCAATGAAAAATTTGTCTGGACGCCTTGGTCGCTGGGTGGTCCGATTACAAGAGTACGATTTTCACGTTGTCTACAAGTCTGGGAAAAAGCATCAAGATGCCGACGCTCTGTCTCGCTGCCCCCTGCCACTATTATCTTCGAGCCCGTCTCTCCATTGCTCGCCACTTGATAATGAGACTAAGTCTCCACTTACGTCATTACCTCTAGCGGTTACTGACACGCCATTTTCTAATCGCGGAACTCAGTTCGCCTCGTGTCAACGTTCTGATCCCTACTGCAGCAGCATCATCCAACGCCTGTGCGGTACTATTTCTGCACCGAATGCCCGATTACGTCGACAACTGCGACTATTTAAGCTCGACAGCCATGTGCTGCACCGCTACATTTACAACACCGACGGCCACCGCTGGGTACCTGTTGTTCCACGTTCGATGCGCACACAGATCCTTGAAGCCTTTCACGACGACCCATCCGCTGGCCATTAGGGTTTCCACAAAACATACCACCGCGTTAGGAGCCGTTTCTTTTGACCGGGCATGTGCACCTTTGTGGCCAAGTACGTCGCTTCTTGCGTCCAGTGTCAACGGCGGAAACGACCGACCTCCTGGCCTTTTACAGCCCATACCATGTCCCGAGACACCTTTTGCCATCGTTGGAATCGACCTGGTCGGACCTCTGCCCATAACGCCAGCAGGTCATCGATGGATCGTGACAGCTGTCGACCACCTCACACGGTATGCAGAGACCGCACCTCTACGCTCTAGTTCGGCCTCAGACGTTGCCAACTTCTTTCTGGATGCCATTGTGCTGTGTCATGGTGCACCTCGTGTACTGTTGAGTGATCGCGGCAAGACTTTCATGTCACAAATGATCGAAGAAGTACTCAGCGCTTGTGGCACAGTTCATAAGACGACATCCGCATACCATCCTCAAAAAATGGCTTAACAGAGCGATTTCATCGCACGCTAACAGATATGATATCAATGTATATCGGGCCAAGCCACGACAACTGGGACAAACCTTTACCGTTTATGACGTTTGCTCACAACACTGCTATCCAACGAACTACAGGTTACTCACCTTTTTACCTAGTTTACGGCCGTTCGCCGACATTCACCGTCGACGCCGCTTTCTTAACTGCCCCAACTTACACCTCGGACAGTATACCCGAACATTTCGTCTCGCGACTTCACGAATGTCGTGACCGTGCTCGATTCAACACAGAAGTCAGTCACCAAGACCGCAAGCAACGTTACGACATCTCTCGTCAAGACGTCACCTTTCGTCCTGGAGATAAAGTGCTCCTTGGACGCCCATTCGTACACCCGGTTTGTGTGAGAAGTTTGAATCGCGATTCCTTGGCCCCTACATTATTCAATACCAGGAATCTGGGACATCGCCGAACAGCGCCTCTAGCGGCCGCCTCTGAAAACATGCGCATTTTCTATGGGAGAGCGTCGTTTTTCCCAAATAACTAATCATAGAAGCCATGTTTCAAAATATTACTGTGGAAATATGCTCTAGGAGCTTAGCCCGACATCTCATGCAAGCGGTACCATTACTTACGACAGAAAACCCGTTCCAAATTGCGGGGGAAGTTCGAAGTATGGGAGTCTATGGAAAAGGCCAAATTTTGGAGGCTTTTTTCGGCAGTAAAAAGCAATTTGCGATGAGCCTATTGCATCGATCGACGTATTACCGGGGATTTATCAACTTCAATGACTCGGCTTTCAGCTAGTTGCAGCAGCAACTCTTGAAATGGCAAAAAAGTCGTTCCAAAATCGCAGTTTTCATAACAAGGTCGCAGAATTTATTGTGGTACGTATATAAACCTAGTTTTTGCCTCCAGCAGCACGTCGAACCGATAGCCGAGCGTTCTGCGCGACCACAGATTAGGATCACTGATACCACGATTGTCAGTTCGCAGGTTCGAAGCCAGCAGCACCGCTATTTTTTTATCACTTTGTCGCTGCTTAGTTTGGCGGTTTCCCGCCAGATGGCATATTCCGAAACGCAGGTCATTTTGTTACGGTTCTTGTTTCGTTTGTTTCTACTGTACCAACGTCTTCCTAAAAAAATATCTGACTGGTTTCGTGAACACGCGAACGTGCTTCCAAACTTCTTTTGCACTTTAGGTGTAATGTATTTTAGACAATAAACCCAGGTTACGTGTTTTCAAAGTTCATTTCTTTCTTAAGGCAAACATTTATGAAGACATTACTAAGAAATATTTTTGCCTATTCAGCTATGTCATGGAAAGGCGTGTTTGAGCGACTTTTGTTCAGCCTGAAACGTACCACAAAAATAGCGTCCCGTGTGTGCAATTAAAAGACGGCGAAGTAGAAAACTTGGCTGCAGCCCCAGACGTAGTATTCTTACAAAGGAATACAGAAGCTATTTGACTGAGTATATTTGCATTATATCAAAGCAGAATTTTTGCGTACCGGATCTTCGGTGCAAATGAAGGCTGTCCGAATTATTTCACAAGCTTTCTTGCTTAGTACAAACCAATACCTCGAAACATAAACATGCTATCCTCAATATGCAGCGCACGTGTCTTATCATTTGAACCATTCCCATATACCTTCACGAAATTCCCGAAATACTAAAGGTCTTCCTTTTACCACGACGTACGCAGAGGAGTATTGGAAATTGTGCGAAAAGACACCGGGACGTGTTAATGTACTTTGTCGTGTAAAAATAGAGAACGATTCCAATCACAGACCACACTCTTTTTGAGTTATGCCCACAAAGTGTTGCAAGAAGACATTGTTTTCCGCTACAATCACCAAAGTTGCTATCGCATTCTGCTGTTCTGTTCTTAACTAACTCTATTGCTGAATCAGATCGCAGCACCTTGATATAATTACTGGTACAATTCTTCAGTAATTCTGTGAGAATATTTTCCTACCCTAAATATAACGTGTTTGAACAATTGAAGAAACATGAGAAAGGACCGTGAGGGTATGCAGAAATGTTCCCTTATTAGAATCGTTTATGACCCATATCGGTACGGTGGTATTGTCATGATCACGCCAGCGTCCACTGACACCATTTATCATTTTACTGCCTGTAAATAAAATACAAAAGTGTCGTTCCTTGTGCGTGAGTAGCGCAATCACAGCTGATCGTTTCATATGGGCCCACTAAGCCACACCTTCCCTTTTCTGCCATGGTGCCACAACAGATGTCAATTTCACCCTTGAATTTCTCCCTTTCAGTTTCCTAGAAAGCATAGGGACGTATACAAGACAAACATGCGAAGCTTTGAAGTAGTGCTGAGATTCGAGTAAAATTTCATGGGCAATATGGTATTATCCTTTATTTTTTACATATTTATTACACCTGATTGGTGATAATAATGACGTGCTACATAATAGTTAGTACTACATAATAGTAACACAGTTTTTCTACTTAATAGGTCATGTCTGAGATGGCTGTCTTGAAAATTAACCAGGTGTAAGCACTGCATGACGTTGGCTGGAAGGCCATTCATAAAAAAATTGTGTGCAGAATAAAGAAAATGCAGGCGTTCAATCACACAGTCGCCATCAAAAGTTTACGCGGCCGAGGTTCTGTGAATAAGTTCATTTTCAACGCAGCTACGCCCACAGCCAGTAAAATTATCAAAAACTTTGTTTTATTTACTCTAGACCAGTATACGCTGTAAATCCGAATACCACGATGCGTGCCTAAGGCGTAGAAATATAAATACTTTTTCACCTTCCGGAACTGCAGAGGCTTCCAACCAAAAAGGAATGTCCTCCAACAGTTCATTCGGTCCACAGTAAAAAAGCCACACGTCATTCTACTACAGGAAACCCTCATAAACACGGTGTCAATACCCGGCTATACAACACACACATGTCAGGAGGTAGGAAAACGAGGTATCAGTACCATGGTAGCCAATCAATTCACTTTTATCGTACACGACATTGGCTGTAACTCCAACAAGGTCGAGCATTTGCTCATTGAAATTATTCCTGGGAGGTACCTCAAAGAGAGCATCTTCATCCTCAACATGTACAGCTCGCCCAACGATCATACACAGAGATTTACCAACATCATCAATAAGGCAGTGAGCCGGGCCAAGGCGTGTCCGTTACTGGTGGCAGGGGACTGCAACGCCCCGCACCAAGCGTGGGGCTATCCCCAGTCCCGCCTCAAAGGGATAGACTTGTGGCAGGTCACAACCAACCACAACCTCCTCCTTCTCACAGATCCGGCGTTCCCCACAAGAACCGGAAACTCCTGTACGCGCGACACTACTCCCGACCTGTGCTTCGTCAGGGGCTTCAAATCGGCCTCCTGGACCAATCTCAACGAGAATCTAGGAAGTGATCATAACATTCTGGTCACAACCCTAGAGGTTGGATGCAAACCTCTACGTGAATTTGTGTTTACTGACTGGGAAGCCTTTAGAAAAATCCGGAAAACGCGCTGCCAGCAAGAGCAACAGAGCACGATAGTTAACCTGGATCAATGGACCGAGCAGCTCAGGGCAGATATTAAAGCGGCGACTAGGAAGATACAGACCGACCTCGAAGTCGACCGGGTGGATAGTCGGCTGGCACACCTACTCGAAGCAAAAACATCGCTACTGAACAGGTGGAAAGGGCAAAGGCTCAATCGGCGGCTTAGAAAAAAGATCGCAGAGCTTAACAAAGCCATTGAGGAGCACTGTCGGGTACTAAGCCAACAGCAGTGGGATGAAATATGCAATTCGGTTGACGGACAAATAAGAGTGGGCGCCAAGTGGAATCTCCTCAAGCACCTACTCGACGCAACCAATGCTAGATCCAACCAAAGTAAAGTACTAGAGAGAATGGTACATGAGACCACTCGCCAAGAAGACGTGTCGAAAGCCCTGGATAACCTCGCTTGTCGGTACCTTCCCCTGGGCTTGGCCAACCCAGACGACTACCCAACGTATAGGGGTGCTTCGTGTCCAGAGTTGGACGCCCCCTTCAAAGTCTACGAGGTCAGGGAGGCATTACACTGCCTCAATGCCAGGTCCGCGCCAGGGCCTGATCAAATCACCAATAAGGCTCTTAGAAACCTTGACGACGACTCCATAGCGTGGCTTACAGAAGAAATCAACAAGGCCTGGCAAACAGGTGAAGTCCCACGAGGTTGGAAAGAGGCTCTGGTAATCCTCATTCCGAAGCCCGGCAAAGCTTCAAACCTATCCAACCTCAGACCGATTTCCCTTACATCCTGCGTAGGAAAGGTAGCGGAACACGTAATTCACAATCGGATTTCTAAGCATGTCGAACGGAGCGGTCTCCTTCCCTACAACATGGTGGGCTTCCGACCAGGCCTCTCGACACAAGATGCAATGAAATTAATCAAGACTGAAATCATAGATCAAGATACGAGAGACGTGCGGGGAATTCTCGGGCTTGACCTAGAGAAGGCCTTCGACAACATATCACACCGACATATTCTGGAATCCATCTCGGATCTTAACTTAGGACAAGCCTTTCACGGTTACGTAAGATCATTCCTGGAGAACCGCAAAGCCACGTTAAAGCTTGGAGACCACAAATCAGAAGGGTATTCACTCGGACCCAAAGGCACGCCTCAGGGAGCAGTGCTATCGCCCTTGTTGTTCAACCTAGCCCTCAGGCAACTGTCGGTATCCCTGTCGGGAATCGAAAGAGTTCACCACACGATATACGCCGATGACATCACTATCTGGTGCACCGGCGGCAGCGAAGGGCAAGTGGAATCGAGCCTACAAGAAGCAGTCGACCGTACTGAAACCTTCCTCGATGGCACAGGCCTACGATGCTCGACAACGAAGTCTGAACTACTACTCTACAGACCGGTCCGCAAAGGTCCTAAACCCAGGGGTTGGAAGCCCCTGGACGAAGTTGACATAGAACTACACACCAAAAGCGGGGCGAGCATTCCTAGGGTCGACACCCTAAAGGTGCTGGGAATGTTCATCGAGTCTACCGGAGGTAACATCACGACGCTCAGAAAAATCACGACCAAGACGGAGTGCATGATTGGATTAATCAATATATATCTCCAACAAGAGGAGCGGTCTAAAGGAGGACAATCTCCTACGGCTATTCCACGCATTCTTAATGAGTCACATAATTTACGTGGCTGCAATGCACAAGTGGTACGCTTCTGAAAGGCACAAGCTGGACACGCTCATCCGTAAAAGCATCAAAAAAGTGATAGGAGTACCAATAAACGCCAGCACGGACCGCCTTCTTCAACTAGGTGTACATAATACACTCGATGAAATCATCGAAGCTCAGGAAACGGCTCAAGTAGCACGACTCTCTAGCACCCCTGCTGGGAGGGAGATTCTCGCGGTCTTAGGAATCGGCTCCACTGTAGCGATGGAACGCACATGTGAAATGCCAGATTACCTACGGGACAACATTACGATTGCTCCTTTTCCCAAAAACGTGCATCCACAACACAATGCGAGCAGGCGCAAAGCTAGGGCTGTGGCATTGCTCCGGAGCATAAAAGCCTCGCCTCACACGGTCACTTTCGTTGACGCGGCCCAGTACGAGCACACATCGGACTTCGTCGCAACGGTAGTCAATCACGACGGACACGTCACTTGTGCGGCCTCCATCAAAGACAGCACCCCGGCTAGGGCAGAGCAGGCTGCGGTCGCTCTTGCACTTCTCGACGATGAGAGAGCTGAAATATTTACTGACTCGAGGGCGGCGGTTCGGGCATTTGCCTCTGGTGCCATCGCCAAGGAAGCTCATCGAATTCTCAAAGGCAAAGTCATCCAGCCACATACAATCACGTGGTTCCCGGCCCATCTCGAACCCCAACTCGACTCCCTCCGCAACCTCAATGACATCGCACACGTCCAAGCGCGCGAACTAACCCTCCGCGCTGACGCCACTGCAAGTCGAGGCTCCGTCGATTCTAGGCTCGTCGAGTTCCGTGACACTCTCTCCACCTTCAACGAGGTTACCAAACACTACTACCTTGGTAGAAGACTATACCCTCCCCCACACGGGACACTAACCAGACCTCAAGCTGTCACACTACGCATGCTTCAGACGGGATCATATCCCAACCTGAATTTATTTCACTACATCAATCCAGACTGCTTTAGTCCAGACTGCCCTAGCTGCGGACAATGTAGTACTTTGGAACACATGCTCTGGGGATGCCCCTCGTTACAGAGGGGCCCGCATCGATGCACTGCAGAGGAGTGGAGCTCTGCTCTTCGGAGCTCCGACCATTCACGCCAATTTTGGGCTGTCCAGAGAGCCCAGGATGCGGCGCTGGAGCTTGGTCTCCCCGTCCCGACGTGGGTGCGGCCCGCGGCTTCGTCGCCTCCCTGAGAGGGGGCAACAGAGCTTCTCAGGACCTCCATTAAAGTTCTTTGTCTGTCTGTCTGTCACCTTCCGGGGTACGAAAGCTTTTGACGCTGGCTATACGTTCTGACGGCGAGGTTGCTTTTTAGCTTATTCGTGATGACAAGCGCCGAGCTCTTGGTGATGGGATATTGGAGCGTAGAATTGTAGAACTTGTGCAAACTCAGGCGACTTCACGACGCAAACCTAGCGATAGAAGCTCAGAAGGAGGAATAAACATTTATTGTAGAACCAGCACTTTATGATGGCCGGGCCTAAGCCTCCCATGAGGGGACGTCGAGGGCTTGCCTCGCCGCCACCTCACGGGCGTGCTGGGTCGCCCAGGTTTGGTCGTCGAGGGCGGAGCTCTGCAGAGCCTCACGCAACCTCGACGAGGGGGTTGTGGTGTTAATGTGTCTGTACTGTGCTGGGCACTCCCACAGCATATGCGGAAGCGTAGCCGGGTGAGTGCCACAGCACCGGCAGTTGGGTGTACTGTAGACTTCAGGAAAATATAAGGTGGAGGCGGGCGAGTCAAGGGTACGTATTTGTTTGTAGCAGACGCAGGGTGGTAGCCTGCGCCCAGCTGAATTTGGGGTTAGATGGGGGGAAAGATCGGCAAATCATGCGTTTAGTTTATTAACACTGATGATAGATGAATAGTCAGAGTAAATGAATGTTACTGTCCAATTCTGGACAGACACGAGTGTAATGCATACGTTCTAGATCACTGTAGGTTCCATACTAATTCCATACTACGCATTACTATTCGAATTTTGGCCTGTCTTAAGCCTACCGAGTCTTAAGTAATCAAAATAGGTAGGCAATTGCTTCTTGGGATGTAGCCGAGGCCATGGTAGATGTGATTAGTAATGCGCTATATGTGAGTAGGCTGACTGGAATTATTACATGAAGTGCGCCAACGTACCTACGTAAAGCCACGGTGGAAATTACGGAGCCCTTTATTGTATATGTATTGAAGTCATCTGAGAGTGTCTCTGGTAAAAAGTTATAAGTTTATTAATATGAGGACTGATTAGCCTTCTGTTAATCTGTTAGGAAAAATACCATGTACGAAGTTCTATTGTGGTTTAAATTACAACGTTATCAGCGCTTCAAAAAGAAAGTGACTGTACAAGTCCATTTTTCTCGGGCGTTCATGTCACCTAGGTACCACCGCCTGACACAAGACCTTTATGTTTTAAAATCTGCCCCGATGACGTAAGTTACGTTGCGGAAAAAAATAAATACCCTTTCTAAAGAATGAACCATAACAGCTTCCCGACAAAGCGCAGTACGTTGGCGCAAGTCGTCATTTGTGATAACGATAAGAGCGACAGCCCGTCGTTAAAAATGACTTGTCACTCCCCGGTTTTTCTTTTTTGCTCAAGGACGTGACTAACCCGTACAAAAGTAATCCCTCCCTTCGCATGATGCTCGCGACCTTTCTGCTTCTGGACAAGCGCGTTGTTTGTGTATATTTCTGGCGCTTGGCATCGAAAGGCTTAAAGCTTGAAACAGCGAAAGGCTGTCACAGTCACTTCGGTAGCTGCACGGAAAGTGCGGGCAATCGGTCCACTTTCACCACACGCGCTCTCAACCAAGACATATTTGCGAGAAAGGGGCTCCTATATTACCCATAGCGAGAAATGTATCCACAAATTACACCTCGTTATCCCGATGTGTTTATGAGCCGCACTCTGGGCCTGTATTCCGTGTTATGACAAAAAAATATAGTTTGTGCAGTGTCAGTAGCCTAAACATAAAACAGGAAATTGAAGTCATCACATCAACTATCATATATCATAAATTGAAAGAAATAAAACTGAAACTGTACTTCATAATACTCGCACTGCATGCATGCATGTGATTCATTTCAATTTCCTATCTGTTCCAGGGTAGAAATATGCTGTTCAGTTGGTAAACACAGATTATTTTGCAAAATTTGCTTAGAATTTTTGCCTCAAACATATGTTCCTATTGGTCATGCACATTTCTCTCTATCAAATATATGGTCAAAACATCACAAAGTCGAATTGTGAATCATTTAAAAGTTAAACTGGCTTCTCCACATAGGGGAAATGCCGTAGGAATTTGAGAATGTAATAATACAGAATCATTTGGCTGCATAAACTTCCTGGCTATAGGCATGTAATGAAAAGCTCAAATGTATTACACGGCTTTGTCTTTTCGCAGCAATTTCATTCACTGCATTTATAAAGCAATGTACGTTTTTTTTATTTTAGCGCGTGAGTCCGAAAACACATAGCCATTTATTTACCAAAAGCGATATAAGTTTCAAAAGCTCGTTAATTAGGTTGTCATTTGAGCAAATAAAACTAGAGACTTTCATGCACAGACAAAATAAGCGGCTAAGAGGAACAACTGACTAGTTATTTCAGAAGAATAGCTGAGTTTAGCTACGTAGCGTTAAACTATGTAGCTTTAAATAATGCACATATTTTATATATCGCCGGATAGGGGTCATTGGAGATCGCTGGGCGAGGCCTTCGTCCTACCATGGAGATAAATATAGTCTGATGATGATGATTAAACATTGCCGGAGGTGACCACCCCTCATCCAAGAAATATTTTTTACAGTTTAATAATTTATTTATTTGCGCCGTCAGCACTCGAAGGCATTACGGAAGGAAGTGGGTTGAGCAGGCTAAACAAATAATGCAATGATTAAAAAGTAAGTTTCTAATCATGTAATTTTAGCTGGTGGTACGTGGAAAAACGTTCAGTGCGCACGACGAAGGCAGCTTTACAATTATACCATATTACCTGACCTTACAAAGAATTTAAAAGGAACATAGTAAGTAATTAACAAATTCAGATTACACAACGTACGGTAGTTGATGTTGCATGAAACTTGCGTTTATTTGTACTCTTTATGATTTCTTTGGGGAGGCGATACCATTCAAGGGCTGTGCGAGGCCAGAAAGAGCTGAAGAAAGTTAATGTGACTAAATCTGATACGTATTTTGTACAGCTGATCAATACGATGCCCTATATGTGGTGACGGAGATACAGTCGTACGCGGATATATCAAGCCAACTTATAACGAATTATTCTGTATATCGAACAGCTGTAAAATCCCCTTGAAAATTCCATGCAAATATATCGGGCTCGTGCACGCGTATAAAGAAAGCTCGTTCACCAGCACATTCGATATATCGAACGCGGCGCCGCGCAGAAGAACTCATAGTGCACTTCTTTGTACACTTTGAGGTATTCTGGCACCTGGAGGTGGAGAAGAGATAGGGCAGTCAGTTGAGCCCCGTCAGGCTGTTCAGCTAGCCCTCATGCTACCTCGGACGTCAACATTCCTTCTATCCCATTTTGGAGGCGTCGTCGTGTGGGTTGAGTGCCTATTCACGAGTTTATTTTCCGCAAGCGATGGCCACTACAAGTGTAAAGAAAGAATCAGCTTGGACTTTTCAATGAAGTTGTAAGTGAACCAGCATTTTTTTGCGGATAAATAAAGTGTGCTTGCTTTTTTTCCCTATGTTGAGTGCAGGGCTCTCGGATGCACTAACCGGTAAGCCACCGCTTACCTGAGGGCCTATTATTTTATATACCGAATTACCTATATAACGAACTTCTTGTGATCCCCTTCAGATTCGATATATCCGGGTTCGACTGTATCAGTTTACGGGTTACAAATCGAAGTTTAGTTTTATTTGGGGTTAGAGTAGCTATTCGATCATAAGTTGAACATATAAAACTAGTGGAGCAAATTTGAGTTCTAATGAGGTAATAAATACAATGGAATTTCACACATTGGATGTATACTCAAATTTTGTTCCTATTAGTGTTTTCTATAGTAACATGAGAGAGGATGGTGGCATTATAAGTGTACAGGAGCCAATAATCCAACGTTCGATCCGCATTGTTACTAATGTCGATATGCCAGGTAAGATTAGCGGTAATAGGTTGACCAGGTAAGATTAGCGGTACTATGAACACGTGAATACTTTTATGAATATACAGGCTGTAACTCCGTGTTGTTAAGTAAATAATACCCGTGTCACACGGGCGTTTGGAAGGCCTTCCAACCGATAGTCAGTTGACTCAAAGGTCAAGTTCAAGCTGCTACACGTGCGGTTTCGAAGGCTGCCGAGTCAATAGTCTATCGAGTCAACGGAGCACCCTACAGCTCTATCGAAATCTCGATCTCGATGGCGTCTGAGCAATGGAAGCGGAAACAGCGCGAACATGCCGTCTCGTTCACAGTGTGCTCGTACTCACGGTTAGAAAGAACAAATCCAACCAAAATGCTCTAAAAATACTATACATGAGTGTTATTAATTATTCAATAAAGTATTTTTGCCACTTGATATGTGCGAACTGCACATACTCTCGAGCTACGTGTTTGTGTTCATTCCTTCCTCCATGTCGTCTGGTACACTCTCCCTCTACTCCATGTGTTGCCGGATGCGGTCATATCGCCGCCATTTCGCAACATAAAATAAATTATAGCGTTTTTAAGTGGTTTTAATGTTCTTTAACTTTTGGTGACATGAAAACGAAAATAAAGATCCGCAGCACCGCACAATTTTGCGAGAACCACTCAACGGCTTTTCAAAAGTGCCGTGTAGCAGCGCGACAACTCCTTCGAGTCGATAGAGTTGTGGCGTTTCGAAGGCCGTCGACTGGAAGGCCTTCCAAATGTACCCGTGTGACACAGGTGTAAGTCGAAGAGTTGTTTTGAATGGGAGTTGCTCAGATGATATTGCTGCTACGTCTGGTGTGCCGCAAGGCTCCATGTTGGGGCCGATTCCTTTCCACTTTTTAATGCGAAAGCATTATATGCCCCATTACGCGAAAACCCGTAGTTGTAGTCGACGGCGTGACCGAATGACGCTACCAAAAATGGCCGACGGCAAAGAGTAAAAACGCGTAAAAAATGCTCGAATTGATGACAAATTTAGCAGGCAGGTTCATGTAAACAAAGTAAACTAATCCCTTTGAAAAGAAAAATACGTAAATTTTGATCTGGGCGGGAATCGAAACCGGGCCTGCGGGGCGCGGAGGAGAACCGACTTTGTCCTCTACGACCGGGTAAACTCATCCTAGCCAACTCATCCTAGCTCGACTCGCAACTCCCGCCCCACCACTACTCCGAATTCCTCCGCTGCCGAGAAATGTATGCAGCCAACTACGCCTCAAGCTCTGGCGAGGCACCGGCCCCGGCCGCCCCAACTCTCTGCCCTAGGCCACCCCAAGCTACCCATCAACGATCATAAAATCATCCTTCGTCCCCGTGGCGGGCTCGACCCTTCGGACCGTGAACGGCGTTGCCCTTCACGATGGGATTCTGCAAGCAGCTCGCCTCGGACACCAAGAGGCCAAGCCAGACGCCGTAATCATCAACACCCTCCAACACGTCGTCCTCATCAAAACTCCCGACCCGCAGCGCCGACACCACTACCTCGCCATCAAGTCCGTACTCATTAATGACACCGCCTACGACTACTCCTATCAAGCGGCCCCGGAAGACTGCGCCTGCGGTGTGGTCCACGGGGTCCCTCTCGCCCACTCTTACGAAGACATTCAGGATCGTCTCAATCGCGAGCAGAACCCTCCCATTCGCTACTTTATACGCATGGGCTCCACGGAGGCCATCATCATCCTTTTCGAACAAGACTGGGTGCCCAAGCACATCTACTACTCCTCCGTACTATATAGGTGCTACATCTTCAAAAAGAATATCGAGCACTGCCTTCACTGCGGCGCACTCGGTCACCGCGCGGATGTGTGCCCGGCTCCCAAGCAACGCCGCTGCCCCGGCTGTGACCAAGTAGACCCCCCCCCCCCCCGCCCGAGGACCACGCCAGCACGCCGCTCTGCACGATCTGCAGCAAAGCACACCTGATGGCGGAAAGAACCTGCAAGGCCCGCTACCGCACCCCATACTTCGTCAAGAAGAGGTACTGGGATGCCAGGCGGGCCGCCGAGGCAACCGCCAACCAGACTTTCACCAATCAAGCTCCACCCCAACATTGCAGCCGCTCAATTACCCGCAAGCCTCAGGCACTGCAGTTCACCCTGGAGTCCCTCCCGGTGCTGCAGCCAGCCGCACTGAAACAGCCCTCCAACCGTACCAAGCCCATGGCCTGATCCCACTCCTGGACCGGACTCAGGCAACCCCCACTTCCAGTCCCCCCAAAACCACCTGCACAGGAACCCGGCCGCCACACCAGTGAGGTGAGCTGGGCAGACGTAGTCTGCCAGGACTCCGCCAACCCCCTCTAGAAAATGTTGCATGTCCGCGCACAGCTCGCCTCCCTCCACACCACCAACCAACGCCTTCAGTCGCAGCTGCACGCCTTCCTGCAGGTCCACACCCCTACCTCAGCGACAATGATCTCGGCCGCTCATAAACTCCCTCCCCTACCACCTTCTCCTCCTTCTCGCGGACAGCCGGCCAAGAAGAGGGCTGCAACTCCCACTACCTCCTCGGCCACACTAACATCGGCCGCGGCAACCCCGGCCCTACCCTCCCAATTCCAACAACTCGTGGAGGCCAAAATTCAGGCCGTGGTGCAGACGGCCATCCAAGCCTTCACCCAACAATTGTCCAACCTCACTAGCCGTCTATACGAATTTACTCGCCAAATTGACGAGCGATTTCAGGAGCAAGATGCCCTCCACGCGACAGTAAGTGAGTGGTTCTTGAGGGAAAGGGAAAGGTTGGCGCTATCTTCTGCAGCCCTTGAGGGAGCACGGCTCAGCGCCAAACCACGCGACAGCCTGTGATATAAGATAAGTGGTTCTTGAGGGAAAGGGAAAGGTTGGCGCTATCTTCTGCAGCCCTTGAGGGAGCACGGCTCAGCGCCAACGGGGAGGGGTAAGTGGGAGCGAAAGAAGGGATAGACTGCCGCGAGGCCTAAAAAAAGAAGGCCAAGCTCCACACCCTCTCCACTCCTCCGCTGCAAACTACACGCTTTAGCTGCGGCACCAAATGTGTATTTATATAAAAAAAAAAAAAAAAAACGTTGCCAAGCGAGAAGGTGATAAAGACTTCCGACATGCTCGACGAGTTTCCCGTTCTGATCTCGTCAAAAACATCCGAGCCGCCCCCAGAGGCCCTGGCAACAGTCACCAACGCCGCGCGCGTTCGGTGCGAACGCGAGCAAAACGGCGACGGCGTCGACAACAGTTCTGCGCGTTGCGGGTGCTGCTGCATCTCCAAGTTTATACAGGTGATAAAACCACTATCCTTACTCCGTTTAGCTCTCTACTAAGTTGCTATCGCCATTGATGCTTCGCCTTTCGGGTGTCTCCTTGCCTGACCCCTTGTATGTATGTCCAATTGAACGCCGCGGAGCGCTCCTTCGAGTTATGAACTCGTGGGCAAGCGAGTGCGTTCAGACGTTTAGTGCGTTTTCATTTGGCCTCACCGAGGCGCCGTTAGAACGCAGGGGAGAACTTGCACGGAGGCGGAACGTGCGGAAAAAACATTTCGCCAAAGCAGCGTTGTACACGTTCCTCTAAAACAGGAACGAAAGCTCGTTCCTCGTTCCTTCCCAATCTTGGAACGAGTTCACGTTACTAGTTACTTTAAGGCGAATGGAACGCGTTCCAGTTACATTTCTAACATTGGAACGTGTCGGTACATTAACGTTACATTTGATTTCTTAAAATTAAAATATGGTGTCGGATAATCCTGCGACGAAATAAAGTGTGCAATTTAAATCTCACATCAAACTAAGTATATTATAAGAATTTGAACATTGCCGGCGGCACATTATCTGGAGATAAAACTAATCCAATGAAACGCTCCTAGACGAATTTTTTTCAAGCAGCACCAGACATACTCCAGACATGTCTAACTGCAACTTTGGTGCTCGTCTATTGCAAGTGCAACACATACGGCGCTTTCCACTTCGGTCTTCAAATGCGCAGTCAGGATACTGCGCTTGAGATCTACCAATAGAAAGTTTCGCGCATGCACCAATATAATTGAAGGTTTGCACAAGAAACCGCAGCGAAAGGAACAATACTTAGGCGTTTAATGAATGCTGATCCAGTATTGCAGTATGAGCAGAAAAAGAAATGTCCAGAACAGATATTCTTAATTTAGTAAAGACCCTCGTTTGAACTCGGCAAGAGTTACATCTCGATGTTAGTGTCCGACAGGCCGCCATGGCGGAAAGAAACTACAGAAGGGAGCGTCACGTGACAATCTTGAAGCCTAGTCATAAAAAATATAATGCACAACTCGCGAAAGAAAATGTACCATAGTCACGTGACAGACAAGCGGTAGTTCTTTGCGCCCTGTATGATGTGCTGCATACGTGCGTGCGTCGGTGCGCCTGTTTAGTGCCATGGAACGTTTACAGAAGGAACGCCGTTCCCTCTGCCCTTCCTTCGTAAAAATAACGAGTTACCGTTACAATTCCACCGAGCCTTAAAGGAATGGTTGCATTCCTCCGTTCCTCCCAAAAGGAACTAGTTCCTGGAACGCCGCTCCGTACAAAACTGCACCAAATGGAATATATCGCTTTCGCATACCCACACATAAGCAGTTTGAAATGTCTCTGCCGAATTTCTTTTTTTTAACAGCGAAGCTGTTTAAGCCAGCCGTAATTTGTGGTGCGTATCAAGAAACTACCAAAAAAGAAAATAAATAAACTTTCTTGCCGAGGTGGGTTTCGAGCCCGCGTACCTCCGGTCCCAAAGCGAGCGTCGGAACCACTAGGCTATGCGGCCACGCTGCCAAAACATGCATTTATGCTAACCATATGATTGCGTTCGAGCGTCGTCATATTCCTCCACAGCTGGCGCGTTTGTACGCTCGTGCTCTGCGAGGTGAAGAGGTATTGCGTGCTATGAGAGCGAGAAAGAGAGAGAGAGAGCGACGCATTCACAGAGCGGGTCTCCTGGAACGGTCCAGTCGCGCCTAGCTCTTCTCCCGTGCGGTCGTGCCTGCACTTCGCCCCGGCGTGTGCTGCACGAGCCGCGTGGCTCACCATCGTCGGCGACGTCACCTGCAGCCGCGCACGATTTGCGCGTCCCAACGCGTAACCTCGTGTGTTCCCTGCGGGCTTGCATCGTGCGACGAGTGGATTTGCTTCAGTGTTGTGCTCCGCGAGTGGCGTGCCCAACCCGACATCTGTGCCGCGTCCCCGGCTGTGCCGCCTCGTGCGCGCATCGCGTGGTCGGTGCTGTGCGCGCGACGTGCGTGTAGTGTGTTTGCCCCCTGTGACGCGCGGTTCGCGTGTTGACTGCGGAGCCGAGCGGCATGGAGGGCTTCCGCAGGCCAGGAGAGCGCCCGCCTCGCGCGGGCCATCGTCGAAGTGCGAGCGCGTCTCTCGCGACCCTTGTGCCCGTGACGCTACACGCGCTACAAGCGTCGCGTGAGCGAGGCGAACTAGAGGTGCGCGCCGCCGAGATCGTGGACGCGTGGATAAAGAAACAGGCCACCACCACCCAAGCAGCTGCCGCCGCGGCCGCCGTCACCGAGACACACGTGGCGCCGGCTATACCTTCCCCGCAGGCGAGCCTTCCCCCCTCGGAGCAGGACGCCGCCATTGCTGCCATGGCGAGCACCCCGCTGCCCCCATCCGACGACGAGGAGGCCATGGACTCCTCCTCCTCGCGCAAACGCATGCGCGAAGCAGAGAGCGAGGAGGAGCAAACCGGTCGCCGCAAGCTGCCGCCGCCGACCGCCCCACCTAGCCCGGAGAGCAGGGACGACGGCGACGCCATCTCCCGGCGCCCGGGGGATGGCACCGCCCGCGGCACGAGATGGCGCCCCCGCCGATCCGCCGGCTGCGCCGGCTCTCCTGCTCCCCTTAAAGCCCCTATATAGCTCCCCTCGACCACCAGCGCCGCCCCTCGGACGCCCGGCGAGTCGTCCGCTGCCTCCTTCGCACTCTCCCCGAGGGAGGGCGCGCGCATCAACACGGTCGTAAATATAGGGGCTTTACACGGTCGCTCCTCCGGCTGCCGGTGAGGCTGGCGCGAGCCCTGCTGCGTCGTCTGCTACGGCGGATGCTCGTGACGCGCCCGAGTCTGTGCCGTTGGGGCTCGCGCACGATCCCCGAGCAGACACAGCCCCAGCCGGTCCGACGCAGCACGGCCTCGCCCACCCAGCGGCGAGGTTCCTGAAGGATCCCCCCCACCCCACTCTACCGAGGCAGGAGGGGAAAAACAAGAAGAAGCAGAAGAAGGCGGGGAAAAGCTCTGCACCCAAACAGGCTTCCCCCCCTGCTGCCCCTCCGGCCCCGAGGCCCACTCTGGCGGGCTCCGGCACACCCACAGCAAAGGCTGCTGCACAGGAGGCCCCATCCACCCATGCACCACCAGCTGAGGGCTTCCAGCTGGTGCTGTCCAAGGCCGATCGCCGCCGCGCAAGGGCACCAGTGAGTGCTGCCATCCCGGTGGACCCCGCGGTCATTGGCACGGCCCTCTTCCGCCCATCTGTGGTGGGTGGCACTTTCAGAGGAGCACCACGCCTCTCTCTTGCGGCGGTGCTCTCAGCGCGGCCAGGTGTTGCCGCTGTGAGAGTCAATCACAGGCGCAACATCGTGGCCGCCGACGCCACCACCCAGAGGTGCTTGGAGGAGCTGCTGGCCACCACGGAGCTCCGGGGAATACCGGTGACTGCCCGGCAGCCTGCCGAGCGAGGCAGGAGCACTGGTTTTGTCCACGGCGCCGACGGCATCCCCGCAGACGCGGACCTGCTGGGGGCCATCGAGTCGGGAGTCCCAGTGCTGGCTGCTACCAGGGAGGCCGACACCATCACCATCCGGTTCGCGGGGCCGGTCCCCCCCTGAGCATGTGAGCCTCTACAAGCTCCGGTTCAGGGTGCGGCCGTCCAGACCGCGTCCACTGCAGTGCCAGCAGTGTGGCCGCTTTGGGCACGTGGCTGCCTCCTGCGACTCGCCATCCAGCTGCCGTCATTGTGGGAGGTCTCACGAGCAGGGTGACAGCTGCCCCAACGCGGCCCACTGCCGCAACTGCGGTGGCCACCACCCCGCAAATACTCCTGCCTGCCCCAGGTGGCAGGAGGAACGCAGGGTGGCCACCATCTTGGCAACTGCCCCTGCTCCCCTCTCCCGCCGGGCAGTCCGCGCTGGTGTCCGGGAGGAGAACCTGCAGGCCAAGGCCACCTCAACGCCTGTGCAGGGCCTGTCTTATGCACAGGCACTGGCCGGCCTCCCACAGGCGCCCCAGCAGAAGGCAGCCCCCCCCCCGGACGGCCCCCCACACCGGCCCCACGGAAGCAGCGACGCCAGCCGCCTGCCACCCCTGGGAGCGAGCCCACCACAGCCCCAGCATCACTGGCAATGCCTGGCCCGGACCCTCGGGACCTGATCATTGCCAGCGTGCAGCTCGCCCTGAAGGCCATCGGGGAGATGCTGCCTGCCGAGAGCCCCCTCCGAGCCATCTGCCTGCAGGCAGTGGCAGTCCCGACCACAGTCAACCAGCATGGCTGATCCCTCACCAGCCACAGCTGGGAAATACCGTCGCCGCCCGAGTGTTCTCCAGTGGAACACCAACTCACTGCGGCGGCGGCATGCAGATCTGTGCGCGCACCTCCTGCGGTGTGATTTCGACGTCCTCGCACTGCAGGAGGTGTACACTGTGGCCGAGGACCTGCGGCTGCCGGGATACACGGGCTACTCTGGCGCCACCACCTGCTCGACGCAGAGCTGCACGGACGCTCCCTGCCTGGAGGGTGCCCACAAGTAGGGGAAGCCGAGGACTGCCATCTACGTCCACAGCAGCCTGGCCCACTCGGTGACCCCAGTCTCGGACGTCGTAGGCGGCGCCATGGAGTGCTGTGCTGTCACGGTACGCCTTGACAGACAGGACACGACCGTGGCGAGCGTCTACGTTCGTCCTGGACAACAGTGGCACCCCTCCAGCCTGGTGCGGCTTGCAGCACGCCTCGGCGGACATGCAGTCCTGTGCGGTGACTTCAACGCCCACCACACCGACTCCAATGAAATCCAATGAAATGAGAATTGCGGGAATGTTTAATTTTTTGAGATGAAACAAATTTTGGCGGAGTTGGTACAAAGCCTTGACGGCGCTCTTCCCGTGCGTGAAGCCGAATTGGTTTTTGTGGAGAAGGTTGGAAGAATGTAAGAAAAAATAGAGTCTCGAATTAAGTAGGCGTTCTAAAATTTTGCCAAAAAGCGAGTTCATTACGATTGGACGATAGGAAGAGGTATCGTCAGGGGGTCTGTGCGGTTTTGGAATAAAGATGATGCGACCCTTCTTCCACGCAGAGGGAAAATGGCCGAGCATCAATGCGGAATTAAAGACGAATAAGAAGAAAGCGGGGTGTGAAGCGAATAGCGATTTAATGATAGGAAGAGTGATGCCGTCAAGGCCTGGTGCCGAACCAGATTTGCCGAGATTAAGTGCACGTTCTACCTCCTCCGTTGTAAATGGCCTGTCGTCCATAAACGTGACGGCCGGGGCCGCCGCAACCGCCCTGATGGTAGCGTGCTCCGCATTGTCGGTGGATAAGTCGTCTAGCGACACCTGCGTACGGAGCAGAAGCGATGCCGAGCTAAGCGCGTCCGACGTCAAGCGGCCGTCGGGAGCTCGCAGCGCGGGCAGTACAACCGGCGGCCGTGCTTTTTCAAACGCCGCCTTAAACGGGGCTCCAAAGATTGTTTTCTTTGTGCACTCCGTGCAGTAACGCTTCAAGGCGCTCTCCTGCGCGTCACGAATGTGGGCCCTGTACTGGGACCGCGCCGCGGCAAACAAGTCGCGAAGCTGCGCGCGCATGTCAGGATCGCGAGCACGTTGGTACTTGCGCCGCATCGCCCGAACGCGGCCGCGCTCGCTACCAAGCTCCGGCGTCCACCACGCGTTCGCACGATGCGGACCGCCTTTAGTGTTACGCAGGTGTCGCGCGTGGGCACGAGCATAAATTGAATAGAATTTTTCGAGCACCGCGTCCAACGCGGCACCCGAGCGCAAGGGAGCGCGAGTGACCGCGCCGAACCACGGCTCGCCGGCCAACTGACGCAGCAGGTCGGCCTTCCCCTGAAACGTCAATTTTTTGCGAGGCGGGGGACGCGCGAAAGGAAAGGAAAACTCGACCAGCCGGTGGTCCGAGAGCGTGAGGTCCTCAAGCACGGCCCACTCGTGACCGCGCGATATCATCGCGGAAGATGCCAGGGTGACGTCGATCCAACTCTCTGCATACGCCGTCTCGAAGGTGGGGTCAGAGGTCGGATCGTTTAGGACGTGCAGGTCGCATTGGCACGCCAGCTGCATTACTGCAGCGCCGCGTGCGTCCGTAATTCCGCCACCCCAGTTAGAATGCTTGGCATTCAAATCACCCGCCACGACGACCATCGCACCGTCACACCGGCCGAAGCAGTCGCTTATAAGGTCGAGGATCGGTTCGATTGCGGCGTGAGGCGGTGCGTACGCCGCAATCAGAACGAAATCCAAGGATGGCGCCGTGACGCGAATCGCAACCACGTACGATCCCGTCATCAACGGGAAGCAATCGCAACCCGCGCCGGTGCCAAAGATAACGACGCGGGGATTTTCAGGCGCTAGAAATTTGTAAAAATTGTTTGGAATGCCGGGAACGGTGTTATTGCGAATGTAAGGATCGCAGGCGATCGCAAAAGAGAGCTGACGTTCCCGCACAAGTTCAACCAGACATTCGGTAGCCAATGTGGAATGATCGAGGTTAGTTTGTAAGAAATGTAGATTTAAATTCGAAGTCATGGCGAAAAAGAAAACAGCGGCCGTGACGGTATGGAAGATAGAATGCCAATCGGGATCGAATAAAAGCCGTCTGTGGCACCGACGCGGGGAATGCGAAAGCCGCGCGCGAGACCCACACAGCGCCATCTGCCGGAAATAGCACGCACGGCGGCCGGCGAAAGCGCGGGCCACGCCGATAGGCCGCACCGCTGTCCCCGACCACCGCGCGCGCACTGACAAGAGGAGAGCGCGAGCCGACCCGAGACCGCAACGACCGGACGAAGTGAGACCGCGGCACACCAATACGCGCCGTCGCACAATAGCGCCAAGTCGCGCTACGTCCCCGGGAAGCCAACCTGCCACGCCGAGCTCGCAACAACAAAAGAAATGCTCGCGCCGGACCACACAGCGACAGAGCGCAGCCGCCCCAAGCATACACGGAGGCCGGCAAAACAGAAAGCAAAAGAAATGGGGCATCGTGAAAAAAAGAAAAAATGAGGGAAATCAAAGTGAAAGAGAGAATGCGAGCCGGCGCGTCTCCCTCGCGCCGACTCGCGTGAGAAAGAGGAGAGAAAAACATGAGCCCGCCGCGTCGCGACACTGCGCGAACGCGGCGGGACGTGAAGTGTTTAGCCGCCATAGTCCGTGCGAGCTCGGAGGCGGGCGACCCTCTGCAGCAAGACGGGACAGGTGTGAAAACCCGCCGGGTGGCCCGACGCCTCGAGGCCCGCGCCCCTACACGGCGCACAGCACACCGCCGCGTCCCCGAAGCGAACTGTGCACTCCTGCGCCAGATGGTGCTCGGCGCACTTCGTGCACACTGAGCGAGCAGGGTCGCTCCGAACAGGACAGAAGCGACGCGTGTGGCCGTACGTCGCGCACTGCGTGCAGAGGGGCACGTGGATGTCCTCCACTACGCGGGCCGACGTCCAGCCGACACAAACTTTTTGACGAGTCATGAGTTTTGTGTAATCTGGAGGGGAGACCTCGAGGATATGGGAGGTGTTGCCACCCCGTTCTTTAAATGTGGTCTTAACTTTGGCCGTCGCGGTGTCCAAATCTAGACCCGGATTACGGCCATTGAGAGCCGAGATCAGATTCGCGGCCGACACCTCGGGGTCCACCCCGACCAGCCTGACATGCGGCCTGCGCTTCTCCGGCACGCGCACCGTCATCGACGATCGCGTGACCGGGCAAGCGTCGATGGCCTGCTTTAGATTAATGATGGTATCGCGATCTTTTGCGACTACTGTGACCCCGAGCCGCGTCGACCGGAGATCTACCTCGCCGATTCCGGCCTCCGAGGGGTCCACGTTCGATTTTAACACGGCGAGAACGTCCCCGGACGGGTCCCGCGACTCACCGATCGGCGTGAGGAAAGCGAGATGTCCGGGAGGCCCCGCGTCGCGTACCGGGCCCGCGGCAACGCCGCCGAAGCCACGAGGCGCCGCCCGGAACCCGGACGGAGCACCAGAGGCCGGACCCGCGACGTCCGCGCCGCGACCGCCAGACGGCTTTTATTCGATCCCGATTGGCATTCTATCTTCCATACCGTCACGGCCGCTGTTTTCTTTTTCGCCATGACTTCGAATTTAAATCTACATTTCTTACAAACTAACCTCGATCATTCCACATTGGCTACCGAATGTCTGGTTGAACTTGTGCGGGAACGTCAGCTCTCTTTTGCGATCGCCTGCGATCCTTACATTCGCAATAACACCGTTCCCGGCATTCCAAACAATTTTTACAAATTTCTAGCGCCTGAAAATCCCCGCGTCGTTATCTTTGGCACCGGCGCGGGTTGCGATTGCTTCCCGTTGACGACGGGATCGTACGTGGTTGCGATTCGCGTCACGGCGCCATCCTTGGATTTCGTTCTGATTGCGGCGTACGCACCACCTCACGCCGCAATCGAACCGATCCTCGACCTTATAAGCGACTGCATCGGCCGGTGTGACGGTGCGATGGTCGTCGTGGCGGGTGATTTGAATGCCAAGCATTCTAACTGGGGTGGCGGAATTACGGACGCACGCGGCGCTGCAGTAATGCAGCTGGCGTGCCAATGCGACCTGCACGTCCTAAACGATCCGACCTCTGACCCCACCTTCGAGACGGCGTATGCAGAGAGTTGGATCGACGTCACCCTGGCATCTTCCGCGATGATATCGCGCGGTCACGAGTGGGCCGTGCTTGAGGACCTCACGCTCTCGGACCACCGGCTGGTCGAGTTTTCCTTTCCTTTCGCGCGTCCCCCGCCTCGCAAAAAATTGACGTTTCAGGGGAAGGCCGACCTGCTGCGTCAGTTGGCCGGCGAGCCGTGGTTCGGCGCGGTCACTCGCGCTCCCTTGCGCTCGGGTGCCGCGTTGGACGCGGTGCTCGAAAAATTCTATTCAATTTATGCTCGTGCTCACGCGCGACACCTGCGTAACACTAAAGGCGGTCCGCATCGTGCGAACGCGTGGTGGACGCCGGAGCTTGGTAGCGAGCGCGGCCGCGTTCGGGCGATGCGGCGCAAGTACCAACGTGCTCGCGATCCTGACATGCGCGCGCAGCTTCGCGACTTGTTTGCCGCGGCGCGGTCCCAGTACAGGGCCCACATTCGTGACGCGCAGGAGAGCGCCTTGAAGCGTTACTGCACGGAGTGCACAAAGAAAACAATCTTTGGAGCCCCGTTTAAGGCGGCGTTTGAAAAAGCACGGCCGCCGGTTGTACTGCCCGCGCTGCGAGCTCCCGACGGCCGCTTGACGTCGGACGCGCTTAGCTCGGCATCGCTTCTGCTCCGTACGCAGGTGTCGCTAGACGACTTATCCACCGACAATGCGGAGCACGCTACCATCAGGGCGGTTGCGGCGGCCCCGGCCGTCACGTTTATGGACGACAGGCCATTTACAACGGAGGAGGTAGAACGTGCACTTAATCTCGGCAAATCTGGTTCGGCACCAGGCCTTGACGGCATCACTCTTCCTATCATTAAATCGCTATTCGCTTCACACCCCGCTTTCTTCTTATTCGTCTTTAATTCCGCATTGATGCTCGGCCATTTTCCCTCTGCGTGGAAGAAGGGTCGCATCATCTTTATTCCAAAACCGCACAGACCCCCTGACGATACCTCTTCCTATCGTCCAATCGTAATGAACTCGCTTTTTGGCAAAATTTTAGAACGCCTACTTAATTCGAGACTCTATTTTTTCTTACATTCTTCCAACCTTCTCCACAAAAACCAATTCGGCTTCACGCACGGGAAGAGCGCCGTCAAGGCTTTGTACCAACTCCGCCAAAATTTGTTTCATCTCAAAAAATTAAACATTCCCGCAATTCTCATTTCATTGGATTTTAAAGGTGCATTCGATTCAGTTTGGCATCCACTGGTTCTAGAATTCTTACAGCGACACGGTTGTCCACGCAACTTGTTCTACCTCCTCCGTTCCTTTCTGACAGATCGCACGGTAACTTATCGTTGCCACACGGGCGAAGTCTCTGCCCACCCCACTCTGGGCAGTCCGCAGGGGTCGCCCATCAGTCCCCTGCTGTGGAACATCGTCATTTCAGGACTGTTAGACGTCCGTCTGCCTCCCGGCGTCAGCATTCAGGCCTACGCTGACGACACAGTGCTTGTGGTGCCGGGCGAGAACCGCGCTGCGATCGAGAGGACCGCGGCGCTCGCTCTCCAGCGGGTTGCCGAGTGGTCCTCGCGATCGAAAGTGACTGTCAGTGTGGCAAAATCATTTTTTCTCGCTTTCCCTCACGGGAGCGCCGCCGTGCGGGGGCCCCATCTGAAGGTGTGCATGGGTGACGGCAGGTTACAGCATAAGACCACTATCAAAATTTTGGGGGTTATATTTGATTCGCGCTTGGGGTTTAAGGAACACGCGGATTACTTACGCGAAAAATTGGAAATCCTTTCACCTAAAATTTTAGCTTTCTTCAAAATTCATTATTCGACAACCCGCTCCGCGGTGAGGACGCTTTATCGTCAGGTCATACTACCTGCCGTCACCTATGCAGCTCCGGTTTGGTGGTCACCGTATGCTGACTCAATACTCAAGGCAAAAGTGCAATCGATCCAGCGCTTGCCGTTAATTGCGCTTACTGGGGCGTACCGCACGACGCGCTCCGCGGCGCTGCAGGTGCTGGCCCGGGCTCCGCCGTTGGAGCTCGAGCTAGATCGCCTGTGCGCCGAGTTTTCACTCTTCCAGTTGCGGGAGCCCACCTGTTACGGGCCGACCTATTACCACCCGGTCGCAATCGAGTTCCCCCGCGACATCTGGTCGGACCACCCTGCGGAGCGGCACAGCCACCCTTTCCGGCGTCTTAACGCACGTGATGCGGTGGCTGTGACGCAGGAGCGCGCGCATCACATTTATACAGACGGCTCTTACACCAGCCTGTCGGCGGGCGCCGCCTTTGTGGTGCTCGGCCCGAGCCAGGAGATCAGGAAGGTCCGCCGGTTCAAGATTCAGGGCGCCAGCGGTGCCTATTGCGCGGAGGCGGCGGCCCTCTGGGAGGCTCTAATTTACGTCGCCTCCATGTCCACCGCCCTGCCCATATATATTTATACAGATTGCTTGTCGTTGTTGACGGCTCTCGCGACCCCGTCTTCGGCTGACGCGCGCGTGGTGCAGATCAACAAAGCGCTTTTGCGGCTCAGTGCGAAGTTCCACATTGATCTGTACCACGTGCGCGGTCATGCCGGTATCTTTGGAAACGAGCTTGCCGATGCTGCGGCGGGCGCGGCGGCGACATACGGCCTGCTCCGCTATTCGAAATCCTCAATTTCCTCAATTAAATCAAAATTTTATAAACAGATGTGTCTCTATTGGTATCGCGATTGGCTTTCAAATCACCAAGACACATCCTTACATGATTGGGTCCCCGACGTTTTGTCAATTCCAAAATATTTTCCGCCAGCCTCTTCAGTGGTGCAGGTGATTACCGGTCACGGGCGCTTCCCATATTATCTTTACCGATTTGGACTGAAACAAGACAATCTTTGTCCTTGTGGTGCTGAATGTACGTCATTCGCACATTATATAAATGATTGCTCTATAACAGCAACGCTAGCAGCCCGCCTTATACGACCTTCGGGCGGCCCTCGCGTTACGCCCGCGCACTACCCTGACATACTGGCGATCAAAAGTAATCGCGCGCTTTTGACGCGCATGCAACGCGTCATAAGCCGTGCGGTACCCGAGTCTTCTGCTGGCGTCGCGGTTCCGGACGCCACCTAACCCTTCGGGGTCCTTTACCATAAGCTTGTGATGTCATCAAGACTATTATTTTTGGCCGCATCGCCGGCCTTGTGTCTGCGGCGCACTAGCGCATCTGCCGGCCTTGCGATGCGCTCCATCGTCCACCACCATGTCGCTCGCAATTGCACGAACCTGCGGTTGGCCGCATGCATTCACTGGCTCGCGTGGTCTGCCGCTCGGCGCCGCGGCTGGCGCCGCGATCCAGCTTCTGGGACGGTCGCGCCCTGGCAGTTCCAGCAAAGTTGCTGGATCCCTGTCAGCCACATTCGCCTGCTTTCCATTCTGCGGGCCTGCGCCTTGCGCATGCGCGACCGGGAGGCGTGGCTGGCTCCTTGTCCCAGCGACTTGGGAGGCGGTAGATTACCAACACACGCTTGAGCAATTCACCATTATGCATTCGCGGGCCTAGCGCATGCGCGGTGGTTGCCACTGGCTCCCGCTGCCATGGTACTGCGCACTGCAGACGCTATCAATTTCGACCGGCTTTGCCTGTATGCACCGCGGCCCTTGCGCTGCTAACAACAGCGTTTACGCCCTGATAAGGCGTTATCGGCTCAGGCGTGACTAGATCCCGCTAAATGCATGTTTTCATGCTGGGATTTGTCACCGGCATCTTTGAGCATCCTATCTCGGTGGCGTCCGGTCGCGCGTTTGGTATCTCGCCCTTCTGGGGCGTTGACCGGGTCCGAGCGGTTCCTGCGCTATTTAATCATATGACCACCCTCTTGCGGTTGCGCGCTGCCTTTAGTGCGAGGCTGCTCGGGGTTTCGTTCAGGCGGTTGCTCCTTTTTTTTTTTTTTCCTGGCTGTTGTTATAGTACCTTCTCTATCCCCCCCCCTTTTTTTTTTCTTTTTCTTTTTTTCTTTTTTTTCTTCTTCCTTTTTCTTTTTTCTTTTTTCTTTTTCCTTTGTTCTCTATTCCTTTTTCTTTTTCGCTATGTTTCGCTTTTTCACTTTATACCTGTTTATTTCATTTTTCGTACATTCACCACCACTGTTATCCTTCTTTATTTCTAATCACTTTGTCGCTCGGTGACCTGCGTCATCGCTTCCACCCTGCATTTCATTGGCTATGTTCATTTTGTTTTAATACGTGGGCCGTGTGATCCCGCTGGCCGGCGGGGTGCTGGCGTGTTCGTTCCTTCTCTGGGGATGACTGGTCGGTCAGGCTGGACAGACCAGTCATCGCCTTGCCTCCCTGATTCTTTTTTAGAATTTTACAGGCTTGCTTCCTGAGTGCTCCCTCCTGCTGGTTTCCTCAGTGGCCGGATTACACTTACCTGCTACCCCCTGCCCGTCCATGGAACGGGCACCTGCTGCCTTTGCTTCATCTTCATTGCTTCATGCTTTTTCATTCTCATCTCTGTTTTAATAAACGCTCTACGCGAGTGCTTTCTGTGCTCGCTGACCAGACCCTTAGGATGCCACGCGTTACTGTGCCCAACCTTTATTTTTCCCATTGGTTTTTTCTCTCTAAATTGTGCGCTTTGGGTGATTCTGGCACCCCTTTTCATTTACTTTAATTGGTTTTATGCCCGTTATTGCTACACGTAGGAGCGGGCTCGCCGCCGCTTTCTTTTACTTTCTTTTCAACGAAATGGCAGGCAAAGAGTTTGGAGTGGGGCAGCCGCAGGTGCACCCGCCGAGGCAGGGACCTCTGCAACGCCATCAGCCGAGCAGGCCTGGTGGTACTCAACAAAGGAGGACCCACGTACGTCCGCCGTGGGGTGAGCACAGCCATCGACCTCTCCCTTACCACCGAGCAGCGCTCCTATGACTGGGCTACAACTCCCGACACTTGGGGATCTGATCACTTCCCCATCTTGATCACCCCCGGGTGTGGGAGAAGGCCGAGGTCACGAACATACCACGTCACAGACTGGTCCCTGTTCAGGAAGCGCTGCAGTGAGTTGGAAGATGGCTGTGACCTCCTGAGTGCCATCATGGAGTGCGCCCAGGCAGCCACAGTCCAGTGCTCTGCTCTGCCCGATACTCCTGCCCCGGATCTGCTCCTGCTCAACCTCCGTGCGTCCAGGCGACGCGTGGAGCGCCCACTGGACCGAATACAGGAGAGCGGATGCCCGCTGCAGACGACAGGCCAGGCGCAGAAGGAGCCAGAGCTGGGAGACCCTCTGCGCCACCATCGAGAACCGCTCCAAGGGCCCCCTAGCCTGGCGTCTCCTGAAGTCCTTGACCGGCAGGACGGTCAACCGCCACCCCGTCCTCGCGGTGGCTATCTCGCTGGGCATCAGCGAGGCGGCCCTGGCGGAGTTGCTAGCGGACCACTTCGCCCCCCCGGCTGCCCTCGCTGCGGCCATCCTGCCGGTCGGACTTCCCCCTGCCAACTCGCCTACCTGCCTGCTGGAGCTGCATCCGGAGTGGGCGACCAGCCAGATCGCGGCCATCTGCCAGGACCCACTGACTCTCCACGAGCTGCAGACGGCCCTGAGGAGGGGCAAGCGTCGCAGTGCACCGGGAACAGACGGAGTGACACTCCAGATGCTCCGCAACCTGGCCACCAGTGAGCAACGACGCCTGCTCGACTGCTACAACAACATCTGGTGGTCAGGACAGGTGCCCGAGGCCTGGCGCACAGCCATCGTGGCCCCATTCTGAAGAGCAATAAGCCGGCTAACGAGCTGTCCTCATACCGACCGGTCTCTCTCACCTCCGCTGCCTGCAAGGTGATGGAGGCCATTGCTCTGGCAAGGCTCGAATGGGTGGCCCGCGCCTGCGGGTTCCTCGCGGACCAGCAGACAGGCTTCCGGCGCCGAAGGTGCACTGCGGACTCCATCGCAGACGTCGTCTCCACCCTGGAGGACGCCAGGGCCAGCGGAGACCTCGCCATGCTCCTCCTCATCGACGTCAAGGGGGCGTTCGATGGCCTCCCACATGCGGTCGTCCAGCAGGCTCTGGACCTCCTGGGCATTGGCGGCAACCTGCGGCGGTTCCTGTCATCGTTCCTGAACGACCGCACCCTCAGGGTCCGCGTGGGCCATGCAAGGAGCACTCCCCGTCCGGTCGCAGCAGGCGTACCACAAGGGTCAGTGGTGAGCCCGTTTCTCTTCAACCTCGCCCTGGCCCGGTTGCCTGCTGCACTGCCGACCGACCCTCACTACAAGGTGGAGTGCTCCATCTACGCGGATGACATCGCCCTGTGGGTGCGGGGACCGCCGCAGTCAAGCCGCCACGTGTGCCTGGCCCTCCAGAGAGCCCTGGACACCACGGCCGCCTACCTGGGAAGCATCGGACTCTCGGTTTCGACGGGGAAGACGGTGGCCCTCCTCGTCCACCCGAGAGCAGCGGCACGGCGCTCAGCTCCCCGGCTGCAGCTGGAAGGCGTGCGCATCCCATGGAGTACGACTGTGTCGTACCTTGGGCTGCGCATCGACCACCGGCTAACCTGGCTACCGGCAGTCGGGGCCATGCAGACCCAGACCATCAGGGTCCGCAAGGCCGTGTCGCAGCTCCTTGCCCATGGAGAGGGCTGCTCGGTGAAGTGGGCCCTGCGGCTCTACGAGGCGGCGGCCACATCACGCCTGCGGTACGCCCTCCCGCTGGTGGCGCTGCCGCCACGCCGCCTCGAAAAGTTGGAGCTGCAGCACCGGGCGGCCATCCGACTCTGCCTGGGCGTCCCCCGGAGCTCCCAGATTGCCGCTACCCTTGCGGAGGCTGGAGCATGGCCCCTGTCGCTCCTCTTCCTGCAGCAGGGGCTGAGGCACGTCGACCGCCTCCACCATGCTCCTGATGGCAGAGGCCTGCTGCGTCGCCTCCAGTCCCGGCCTTCCTCAAGGATGGGTCAGCTGTGCCGCCTCTACGAGGAGGTGGTTGGCAACCCACCGCCGAATGCGGTACAGCTGCCCCCACCGCAGAGGCCTCCTGTCCCCATCGCCACGGAGCTGCCCGGGATTTCGAAGAGGCGCTCGCCCGCTTGCGCCCTGCAGCAGACGGCCGCCTGCCTCCTGGACGAGACCCTCGGAGACCACCTCCTGGTGTACGTCGACTGTTCGGTGGTACCGGACACCGGCTCTGCCACGGCGGCCTGCACGGCACCAGCCCTGCAGAAGAGCAGGCAGTGTCGACTGCCCAGACACGCCAGCTCGACTGCAGCGGAGGTGGCAGGCCTCCACCTGGCCGTCGACCTACTCTCCGAGGAGCTTCCTGGGGTACCAGCGGCCATCCTCTGCGACTCCAAGGCAGCCCTCCTCGGCCTGCAGAGGCCAGAAAGCGCCAGCCTTGGAGTCGCACTGCTGTCTACCCGGCTGACAGCGCTGCAGGACGCAGGCCACCCGGTGTCCCTGCACTGGATCCCCGCCCACGTAGGGATCCCGGGCAACGAGGCAGCCGACACCATGGCGAAGGACGCCCACCACACCACTGTGCCCCTCAGTCGGGCCGTGACGGAGGGCGACTTCACAGGACTGAGGCTGCGGCGACACCTGGCGACCCACCACCCAGACAAACGGGTGGCACTGGGATGCCCCCCACGACCACTCCCCCAGCGAGGCCTGGCTCGCAGGGAGACTTCGCTCCTTCTCCGGCTCCGCATCGGCTGCAGCTGGACGGCAGCACGCAGCTACCGACTGGGACGAGCGACGTCCCCGGCCTGCAGCTCCTGCGGGGAGACGGAGACGATCGAACATCTCCTGCTGGCCTGCCCGGCGTACCTCCAGCAGCGGGGCCCACTCCTGCAGGAGTTCCGCCGCCTGGGCCTCCCCTCTGGCAAGGAGGAAGATCTCCTCTTCCCCGGCCGACACCACCTTTCTGCACTTCGAGGCGTCGTGGAGTTCCTTGACTCGTCAGGGCTCTCCGCACGCCTCTAAGGACATTTCTACAAGCGGGAAGGCCTCACGGCCTCCCACCCCACCCCGGGCCTGACCGGCCTGGCACAACACCCCTGCAGACTCTGCAGCACACCAAGGCCTTCCATCTCGGCGTGATACGTGCCGCCTATGCCTGCCGGTTTTGCTTCGCCCAGCCATGGCGACTCCACTCTATCCCTTCTTTCGCTCCCACTTACCCCTCCCCGTTGGCGCTGAGCCGTGCTCCCTCAAGGGCTGCAGAAGATAGCGCCAACCTTTCCCTCAAGAACCACTTATCATCATGGAACGGTGTTGTAAGCTGCGCTGTGCAACGCGCAGTGTCGGCCGTAAGTCCGAGACGCCCGAAAAGAAATTATCGTCTACATGAGTAATAAGATGAAAAGTTCGCGCGCACTTCCGGAAAATGCTGGGCTACGATCACACAGCTTTGCTGTTTCAAGCGTTGCGTGGCCGAGTGCAAGGTTTTTTATTAGCAATATTTGTGATATTATTGAACCGGGATACAATTTTTGTGGATGATTGTGTACTGTGTGCAAGGGCATCTAATGAGTCATTGTTTTTATTGGCGGCCTACTTGAAGCGCGTTTAAAAATGGTGTCACTAATATCATGGCCCTAAACATAACTAATTATGTAGACATTAGCTTCACTACAAAAATGTTACAAAATCAGATATAAGTATTTGTTAAGTGGCCAGTTGAAATAAAAAAATATAATTCACCAGTGAAATATTTAGGTCTTATGCTGTCAGAGGATGACTCTTGGTGATAACATGTTAATACCGTAGTTAGAAATGCCGGGCATGCCATGCCCTTCATTTCTTGCAACAAAGTTTAAAACACATAAGTATTAACGTAAAAGAGCAGCGTAAAAAACAAATTTACCAATGTTGGTGTAGGCATGCCCTGTGTTGAATGCGGTTTCTGATGTGCATATCAATGCAGCAATGTGTGAACGTTAAAGAACCCCAGGTGGACTAAAGTAATCCGGAGTCCCCACCACGGCGTGCCTCATAATCAGATCGTGGTTTTGGCACGTAAAGCCCAAGAATAATTTTTTTGCATATTAATGCTCTAAAAAAAGTCCAATCCGTCGCGACACTGTTCGACCTGGGGATATACGAACACTTTCTAAGTGTAAGAGGAAAAAATAACTTGACTGGATCCTTTTGCTTGAACAGGGAAGCAGGTTACGTCTTAAATTGTTTTACTCAATCTTTCATAATCATATTGACACGTATACATGTTTATATTTCACCGGTGACCAGCCGCTAACAAATGTTAAACGTTTTCGCTAGGCACAGGACGCGCCTGCAGGTATCAGAAGTTTCTGGAACGTTATCGATGCTTCTATCCGTTGTCTCTTGTCACCGACGCTCATGTCATCTGATTGTATGAGCAACGCGAATTATCTAGAACTTTCTGGAAGACACGCGGGTACCAGGGATTATTCTGGGACCTTCGATGACTCATGTATAATAGTCGACGCGTTTCGCCGCTGATCAGATTTCGACGATCGCCGTCTGTGTTCGCTGCTTTCGTTGTGCTTCGAGTGTAGCTTGCTTTTGTGGGCCTGCAAGGGTTCGCCGTCAACGCGCCTCGTCCACAGCTTGGCGAGCGGCCACGTGACATCGCCGACTACCTCGCCAGGGCCCAGGGGCAATCAACACGACCCTCACCCTCGCCGTCACCAGGCCGCTACATCTCGTCGCATCGCCGGCTGTATGCCGGCCCGACCCGGGGCCGATCTCCTAGCCCTTACCCGGGAAACTAAAGGCAGCAACCGATGGAGGTGCGGTTGCTGTACGACGAAATGCTGAAGATACTCCGCCGCCGACGAACTAAATTCGCGAATCATCATGACGAGGTATAAGCATAGCGCCTGGCAAGAGCCTTGACGACAACACTTCGCCGCCGCAAGAACACCTGCCGACGCGACGTAGCAGCAGCGGAGCAAGCCGACGCAGCCGTGATCCGACGCCACGACTTAACCGCAACGCCAGACGACGGTCTACCGACTTAGACGTGCTAATCGATGGTCATAACGTCACCGCTCTCGTCGACACTGAAGCCGACTATTCCGTCTGCAGTGGCGAGTTCGCCGCCAAATTGAAGAAGGTGAAAACGGCGTGGCAAGGACCCGATATCCGGACAGCGGGCGGCCACCTAATAACGCCGGCTGGAATCTGCACAGCGCGAGTCACCGTAAACAACCGCACTTACCCGGCGAGCTTCGTAATCCTGCAGCACGACTCCAGGGATGTTATCCTAGGCATGGACTTTCTAAACCAACACGGTGCAGTCATCGACTTAAGGTCCAAGTCAATAACGCTTTCAACGCGCAACGCGATACCACCGGATACAAGCATAAGTTACGATGCCTTGAATGTGCTTGAAGAACAAGTCACCATTCTGCCTCGCTCCAGCGTAATGATTTCCGTCGGTACCGAAGTCCTGCAGACATGGAGGGTGTCATCGAGGGCGATCATCACTTACTGCACGACCGTGAAATTTGCGTCGCTAGAGGCATAGCTGAGCTACATGAAGAGTGATGCTCACGAACTTCAGCCACGAATACAAGCACATTAACAAAGGCACCACGGTCGCCTACATCGACGAAATAGTACAATCCAGCGGTGCTTTCGCCTTCACGGATTCTAGTGCACCTGCAACGATGACTGTAGTACCTGAACCAACTTTCGACGTAAATCAGAACCTTCCCAATCATAAGAAAGAATAGCTAAACGCTCTGCTCCTGCCATACAAGGACTGCTTCTCGTCGTCGTCAAAAGTTCGACAAACCCTTGTCGCCAAGCACCGCATCATAACCGACGAATATGTCCGCCCACTCGGTCAGAGCCCGTACCGAGTTTCGGCGCGCGAACGCGAGGCCATAAGGCAACAAGTCGACGCAATGCTACGCGACATCATCCAGCCATCCGAGAGTCCGTGGGCGTCCCCCGTGGTGTAAGTAAAGAAGAAGGATGGAACGCTACGTTTCTGCGTCGATTATCGTCCCCTCAATAAAATCACGAAGGACGTATACCCTCTCCCACGTATTGACGACGCCTTGAATCGACTCTACAACGCAAAGTACTTTTCGTCAATGGACCTCAAAACCGGCTACTGGCAAGTCGAAGTCGACGAGAGGGACCGGGAGAAGACTGCCTTTATATCACCAGACGGACTGTTCGAGTTCAAGGTCATGTCGTTTGGTAAAGACCGAGCTGGGCACCTGCGACTTTCCAACGCGTCATGGATAATGTACTGGCAGGCTTGAAGTGGCAGACTTGCGTCGTCTATTCGGACGATGTCGTTGTTTGCCTCCAGCTTCCAGGAATACCGCCGGCGCCTTCAAATAGTTCTTCAAGTTATCAAGACCTCCGGACTCACGCTAAAGCCAGAAAAGTGCCGCTTCGCATACGAGGAGCTCTTGTTTTTGGGTCATGTCATCAACAAGTCTGGAGTGCGCCCTGACCCACAGAAAACTGCGGCCATCGCTGACTTTCCTCCGCCCGCCGACAAGAAGGCAGTCCGTAGATTTCTTGGACTGCGCGCCTATTAGAGGCGCTTCGTGAAGGACTTTTCACGGATCGCTGAGCCACTGACGTACCTCACGAAGGCCGACGTCGAGTTCAAGTGGGAGACGGCACAAGTCGAAGCATTTGAAGAACTGAAGCGACGCCTGCAATCGCCGCCAATACTTGCACATTTCGACGAAAAAGCCGATACCGAAGTGCACACCGACGCAATGAGTGTAGGACACAGCGCTGTGCTTCTGCAGAGGACTGACGGACTAGGAAGGGTTGTAAGTTACGCTAGCCGGTCGCTGTAGAAGGCGGAAACAAATTATTCCCCAACCGAAAAGGAATGCCTCACCATCATCTGGGCTACATCAAAGTTTAGCCCCTACCTCTATGGCAGGCCCTTCAAAGTTGCGAGCGACCACCACGCCTTGTGTTGGCTAGCTAACTTGAAGGATCCTTCAGGTCGCCTCGCACAATGTAGTCTGAGACTTCAAGCATTCGACATCACCGTCGTTTACAAGTCCGGGCGAAACCACTCTGACGCCGACTGCTTCTCTCGCGCCCCCGTTGAACCGCGGCCACAGGACCACCAGGATGACGACTCTTTCTTGGAACCCAACAACAGCGAGCTGACCCGGAACTAAGGAGCCTTGTAGACTGCCTGGAAGGCAAGACCGTCATTGTGTCCTAGGTGTTCAGGCGAGGATTGGAGTCGTTTTTCTTGCAAAACGACATTCTCTTAAAGACGAACTTCTCAACTGTTCGATCCAACTACCTCCTCGTGGTACCCTCAGCATTGAGTCCAGAGGTTCTGCAAGCTCTCCATGACGACCCAACGGCTGGACACCTCAGTTTTTCCCGCACGCTCGCGAGGATCCAAGAAAAATACTACTGGCCTCGCCTCTCTGCTGACGTCCCCCATTACGTAAGGACATGCCGAGACTGTCAGCAACGCAAAACACAGACGACAAGGCCAGCCGGACTTCTACAGCCGATCGAGCCACCTCGCCGACTGTTCCAGATGATCGGGATGGTCATACTGGGGCCTTTCCCGACGTCGACATCCGGGAATAAATCGATTGTCGTAGCTATGGACTACCTCACGCGCTGCGCCGAAACAAAAGCCTTGCCCAAAGGCAGCGCCGCCGAGATAGCCCGATTCTTCGTTGAGAACACCCTCCTGCGTCACGGCGCCACAGAAGTCTTCATCACCGACAGAGGTACAGCCTTTACGGCAGAACTAACTCAAGCCATCCTGTGATACAGCCACACAAGCCATCGCCGAACTACCGCCCACCACTCGCAGACGAATGGCTTCACCGAGCGCCTAAATAAGACCATCGCCGACATGATAGCAATGTACGTCGACGTCGAACACAAGACGTGGGATGCTATCCTTCCGCACGTGACCTTCCCATACAACACGGCCGTGCAAGAAACGACGCACGTGGCGCCGTTCAACCTGGTCTACGGAAGGAACCCGGCAACGACGCTTGATGCCATGCTACCGGACGTCACCGACGAAGAAAATCTCGATGTTGCCAGCTATTTGCAGCCTGCCGAAGAAGGCCGACAGCTCGCCCGCCTGCGCATCAAGAACCAGCAGAGGACCGAGAGCCGACACTACAATCTTCGACGACGCTACGTCGAGTACCAGCCCGGCGACCGTGTTTAGGTCTGGACTCCAATACGCCGACGAGGACTTAGCGAGGAACTGTTAAGTCGCTATTTCGGACCATATAAGATCATCCGACGTATTGGCGCACTGGACTATGAGGTCGTGCCAGCCGGTATTTCGCAATCACAGCGGCGCCGGGCACGACCTGAAGTCATCCACGTGGTGCGTCTTAGCCCTTTCTACGCCCGCTGACGAACTTCTGTACTTTGTTACTTTGTTATTCTTTGTTGTTGTTTTTTCTCTCTCTCTGGGGGGGGGGGGGGGGTACGCGTGGTTTTGTTTTCGCTTTCTTGTTTGTAGCATCGGGACGATGCTTTTTAAGGGGAGGAAATTGACACGTATATATGTTTATCTTTCACCGGTGACCGCTTTTCACCGGCTAAAAATGTTAAACGTTATCGCTAGGCACCGGACGCGCCTGCATGTATGGGAAGTTTCTCGAACGTTATCGATGCTTCCATCCGTTGTCTTTTGTCACCGACGCTCATGTTATCTAACTGTATGAGCGACGCGAATTATCTAGATCTTTATGGAAGAGATGCAGGTACCAGGGATTCTTCTGGGGCCTTCGATGACTCATGTATAAAAGCCGACGCGTTTCGCCGCTGATCATATTTCGACGATCGCCGACTGTGTTCGCCGCTTTCGTTGTGCTTGCCTTTGTGGGCACATGTTCGCCCAATAAAGAATCAGTTTCGTCATACACAGTTTTACGACTGTTTACTTCAGCGTCACTACTACGTGACAGTATGGGAATCTGCTGATCATACTATCTGAAGTAGAGCACTGCACGGGCCGGTTTTTCAGGTCCGGGCCTGGCCCGAGCCCGAGAGTACCATTCTTTGGCCGGCCCGGTTCTGTTCAACCCATTAGCCTATTTGCCTTTACGAAGCTAGCTCGCATTCTCGATTATTGTGAAGATAATGTCATGTGATCAACGGCCGACGGGCGGTCTTCAAGCTGCATCATAGCAGGTTTTTGCCCTGCATCCCTTCTTTCTGGTTACTTGATAATTTTACTGTGAGAGAAATAACATTTCATTACTAGACGAACACCCACAGATTATTATGTGAATATTTAGTATGAAAACAAACCATACAATAGACAGTTAGGAAAACAGGGAGGGATCAGGCTGGCAACAACCACCGGGAGTGGCAGAACCCCGGCTTACATTTAGGGATGAAGTTGTAGAAATGCACATCGGTTGATCACCATGCTCGTGCTTTAAAGTGTGCGGCAACATACTATAGCGAAGGCATAGGTGAACACTACCATACACGCCGCCGCCCACCATTTAATCTCACTTTTGAATCTCATGTAGTCATTCGGATGTACCTACAGTGATAGAACTCGAGCCAATAATTTTGGCGCGAATGTAAATTTAGATACGCTGGTTACTGGCTTTTAGAAATACTATAATACACGGCCACTAGAAGCTTTTTTTTTTTCATTAAACAGAACTTGTTGACCCACAAGGCTAACGCTCATCATACATTTTTCACGCGGAACATGCCATTCTTATTGCTTTATTCGGTTTCATTATAATGATGTCAATTTTTCAATCGACAATTTAGGCATCCTTGTTTAGAAATATATGCAAATTTAGACTCTGTCTAATTGTGTTTCAGTACAGTGCATCTACAACGTAGGCTTTCCTTGTTTTTTTTTCTCCGCCAGATTAAAGTATGATCTGCTTGCTTATTCACGTAAATTCACAGACAACGCACCTAGTGCTTCAAGAACATATACAAGGCTGCGAACACGAGGGTCGAGCCACTTAGCGAGTGGAAATAGCATTCAAAATACAAATTTACTGGGGCAATAAAGTGCTCTGCATTTCTATTTTGTTTTTTACATTCCCCTCCCCAATGTTGAGAAATTTTGTAGCATCCGCGTAACTTAAAGCATTTGTCTAAGAACAATATACACTTGAAAGTCTCAGTTTAATTAGTTGGGCTAATTGTGAATTAAGCTATGGCAGAATATTCAACTCGCTAGAAAATATAACGAAGAAAATTAATGGAAACCAGTAGTAAGTTGCCCTCTGCCTTAGGACACAAAAAAGTTGCAAATTAACTTTTCAGAATTTATTTGCTACAATTTTATCAATGTACTCTAAGTACTTCTAGAAAACTTATTTAACTTTTGTTTTTCCGTTAAAATGATCACGCCGAAAATCTAGATATTTTTGTGCAGCAACAAAATATTGCAGTCGACTCTGCCTCTAGGCACGACTTCCACTCTTGAAAAATGTAACGAGCTCTATCGACACTCATCTCATTGATTCCCGTTAAGGATAGCTCGGATGCCTGAGACAGTCTAATGAATGTTTTTGCAGCCAGTCTCGCACCAATCCAATAGTTTTCAATTTCTTTAGCGCGACTGCAATGCATATATATTTCTAACTCTTTGTCAGGTTGATTCAAATGTGTGATGTCTAGCAACTCTTGAAGTGTGCCTTTCGCCGCTATTCCCACCCACCCAAATGTGTTTCTCCTGGTCGATAGGCGGCGCCGCTGTCGAAATCATACCGCTACCTCCATCAAACTTCGGGTCGTGCGTCACATTCCTGAGCACGATCACCTCTAAGAATTCGAGGTGTTAATAGGCTGGAAACAATGTGGACAAGAGTTCGTTAGTTTAGCGAAGACGAAAGAATTCCTGCAGAACCGATGTTAAGATGACTATCCAAGTTAATGCGATTAACATTCACACGATCTAGCGAACAAGAAGCGACACATTGTGTTAGCTAAGACACCTTTATTTAGAATCCATAGTGTTTCTCCTGATGTTTCGCCGTACCCTGTCTCCCTGATTGACCCGCTCTGTTATGACTATCGCTCGCCAATGTTACCTCACGATGGTAGAACAACGACCGCAGGACGACGGTGCATGCAGTGACGACCATGGAATTACGATGTAGGAATGATGTCGATAGAACGACGAAGGCATATAAGGACGACGGCATGACGGCAATGAGATGATCCTGAAGTGATGGCGATAAATTATTGCGACGAATAGTCACGACACCGGTGTTCTAATCTGGATTGATTGACTGTAATAGCACAATACGGAATGAAATAGAAATTATGCTGATGGAACGGAAGGTGGTATGACGACCAACGCATTTAGTAATTTTTAGCCAAACCAGACACGCTTCTGAATAACATACCAGCCTTCTCCCTTTATTTTCTCCTATTCCTTCCCAAGACGCTTTACAAACATATCCTCTGCCGTTGCGCTCAGTACGCCAGTGCTCTAGCTCATTAGGGCACGATCACACGTTTACAAACGTATCTTGCCAACAAGTATATTATTCAAGCTCGAACTTAGGGGGAACATTGAGCTTGGGGGCTCCTATCGAAATACATGGGAAATCGGAAATAGTTTCTCAGAGCAATCAATGCACCAAATTGGATGAGTTATGTTGAATTTAGAAAAAAAAGTTAAAGTGTAGTGATTGCATGGGATATTTTATTATAGGCTGTCTACGTTTCTTGCGTCAAATTTGAAAGAATTGCCAAATTTCGAAAAAGAAAACTTGGCGTATAGAGCCATGTAGCTCAGCAGCTAAAAATGATATCGAAATTCTGTAAACTGCACCTAATAATACATCGAAAGCGAATAGCAATCATATATCATACACCATCCTGAAATATACCACTATGCTGTGAATGTTGCATTTGCAAAACCCTTCCAAACATTATAACAAATTCACGCAAGTTTTAAGGTAAACCAAAAAAAGTTGTTCGCTTTTGATGCTCCAACGGGTGCAGTTTATAGAAATGCCCTATTTGTTTTTAATGGCTGAGTTGCGGATTTGTAAACTTAATGCTTCTATTTTTTTTTTTCAAATTTACGAACATCCTGCAATTCTCTGAAAGCATTACACTATCTAAACGAAAATTCTATTTGCTGCAGTCTCTGCAATTTAACTTTCCCTCTTAAATGCACCACATTTCATTCAAATCGGTTCAGCGGTTTTCTCATAAAAGCATTCCTGCATTTTACATGTATTTGATAATCCGGCATCGAAGATAGGCCCGAGCTAAATCTTCCTCTTAAACAATGGATCACGCCAGTTCTATAGGAAACCCATGAAACAGAACCCTGACGTATATGCAAGACCGTGGCCACAGTGGTGCATAAATAAAAAGTATGTTCACAGAAAAAAATATATATTCAACGGAAGCTTCGCGGGACCCGTTACCTCGGCCAGACATCTCTCGAGAATGCGGACGAGCTTTCTGGCGAGGTGTCTAGCAAAACCGTCGATTCATTGTCAGTAGAGCAAGTAGCTGGCCGTCTTCGAGATAACGCTGATACACAAGCGCGCTGTTTCCAAGCACCGAGGTGAAGCCACAGCTTCAGGGTGTGTTTCTTTTTATTGCGCTTTCTTTAGTTGTGCGTCATAGCATACGTCATAGCGGGAATTTCGAATTCTTTAAGGTCGATACGCCACGTGGTGGCGAAAAAAGGAAACTGTACGAAATGTCCCTAATTCCTGGTATTGTTCGATATGCGCATGTTATTCGTCTGATTCATGCACTGTTGGTGTTCGTACATGTGGTGTTCTACTGAGTGTCATACTTTGTGACATTACTCACTTATTTTTTGCGAATATTTCTTTCCTTTGCTAAGTGACAAGGAGCATCCGGCGCCGCCATAAACGCGGCAACCTCTCCTATTAATCACTTCAATAAAAAAAAGTGCAAAGCTGCATGTTCATTGGTGAAGCACCTCCTGTCCAGAAGGAAATCCAGGCATAGCAAGCGCAAGTCGCCGAATCAGCTCGGCGTCGGCCGGTCATTTAGAAGAAAGAATAGAAAGTTCATTACTCTTTCACGCAGTACAAAGCAGTACAGGGAAGAGAGGACACTGTGCAAAAAGCTGCTAGAGGCAGCTTGAGGGAGCACCCAGTGCCCCAGGTACACATGAACAACAATGGGTGATCATCTACAAGATTTACATGCAACGTTTCTCAACGGACAGACAATATATAGCGCGTTCATACCCTTCAAATGAAAAGAAAAATACAGCAAAGAGAAAAACTGAATACATAATGTCCACCTAAAACATCTTACAATAAAATAATTTATGCCTATGTACAATATAGAAGGAGTGGTTTCAACATCCAAAAGCATCAATGATAGCTGATTTCGGGATGTATCTTCTAAACATACATTATTTTCAGCAAGTATGTTGAGATACTGAGACACATTGTATGATAAGGACTGTTTGCGATATAAGGTGCGGCAAAGGGGTAGACGCCAAGGCAAGTGATGTCTTTCATTGTACGCGGGTGTGTAATGATGGAGGTTCAGCGCTGTTGTATAGGTTCGTTATTTGCTATAATTGCATTTTTGTACGCACACAATAATTTGAATGGATAGAAAAAACTAACCCTGATATACTGTCTAAAGTACGGGTGAGTATGGGTATATCATGGTATATTTGCAATTAACCTGATTGCTCGTTTTAGGGCAACTACTAGCTTCTGTGTATTTTGTTTTGTTATTCTACCCAAAACAGTTAAGCAGTAACTGTAAAGGCGTTTATTAGGCACCAGCCTAATAAATCGGAACTAATCGGAAGTAAATTGCGTTATAGATAAAAACCTTTAACTTCGTTGGCCGAGTGTACCTATGCAGGCACGTGACATTGTTAATCAGGTTCATTTTCCTTCGCGCGTTATCTATATGCACGTCCCAGCTTAAGAAGCCGAAACAGCCGCAACGCCGTCTGGCGAGTGCCAGGTGCCTATACCGGATGAAATACATGCGCTCTTCTGACGTGATGCGTGGAAGACATAGGTACCCTTCGCGCATGTATTCCCCAATTTTACGGGCCACTGAGCTGCGATGCAGCACCTATCGCCACGAGTTCCTGTCTCCCCTCTCAGCAAAATCAAGACGGTACGTTTCGTGTTTAAATGCCTCTGTACCTGTGTGTGTCATCTCAGCAGCGCGCCATCAAGTCACGAAAGACATGTAGATCGAAAGACTTTTACCGCGCAGCTGCTAGCCTATACTTGGTCAGAATTTTTCGCGGCGTGCTCACCCAAAAAACGGCCGCGGGAGATGGGGTTTGTGTTTGAGTTTCCGTGTTAGCCAATTGCTCTTCTCGTAAATTAAAATTACACTACGATGCTATCATGCCTGTAGAATGTGTGTAAATCGCACTTTAGGAATTTTCTCACACATTTTACTATGAGAAATTCTATTACTTTGTAGCATAGCCACGGCACGCGGGCCGGAGCAGTTACGAGGCACAGACAGCTCGAACATACAAAGCGTTTATTTGTGGCGTAGGATTGCTTTTATCCCCGAAGTGGGAGATGATGTGGGAGCAGGGAAAAGAAAAGGACACGTACTGCGCAAGCGCAGAACTCGGGTATGACGCAGACACAACATGCTTCAATAACCCATTTGCGCTAGGTGAACGGCCTACAGGAATGAGGATGTATGGATGGATGGATGGAAGGATGGATGCTAAGAGCCTCCCCTTTCAAACGGGGTAGTGGCTTGCGCCACCAAGCTCTTGTGATTATTTTGCCTAATGTCCTAACTTAATTTTTGTGAAACAGACAAATACAAATAATTCCAGGCATCAACCTTTTTGAACCATTACTAGGAACTGTGTTTCTATACGTCTCCGTTGTTTGTGGTCTCCCTACTTTTCTGCCACCAAACCTCCAACCGCCTCTTACTAATCTCTATAGCTGTCATGTTTACCTTGCCCGTGCTATCCCTGAACCCAAGGACTTCAAGGAGGTCAGAGGAGCCTAGACTTGCAGCTGGGTAGATTTCTTCACATTCCAATAAACCATGTTCCACCGTTTCTCTAGATTTACCACAGCAAGCACATGCGGCTTCGTCCTTGGTGTACTTCACTTTATAACTGCGCGTTCTAAGGCATCCTGATCTCGCTTCGAAAAGTAAGCAGCTTCCCTTTGAGTTTTCATAAATTGTTTCTTTCCTGATTTCCTTTTTTCCTTTGAGGTAGTTAGTCATAGCAGGTTTCTTTTTCCATTGCCGCCACCCATAACCTTGTCTCAGCCTCTCCCACTTTGCGTTTCACGTTCTTTGTTGCCACGTTGCTGGGCATACCGGTCGCACATTTGCTGGTAAGCTTCCTAGTTCTTTTCCTCCACTGTGAGTCAATGTTTTGCCTGTACAATACCTGAACACACTTGCACCCCATCTATTTTCTTCCATTTTCCTCAGTCGTTCTTCAAAATCAATTTTACTCTGAGCCTCTCTTGCTTCAAAATTTGTCCAGCCCATATCACCCTGCACAGCTTCATTAGTAGTCCTCCCGTGGGCGCCCAACGCGAGGCGCCTCACTATGCTGTGCTAACGATACCTCCACCTAGCGGCCGCGGCCACTGAGACCAAAATCAAGCGGCAGCTGGAAAAGCGCTTTGTCTTTCAGTTTCCGCATAACAGATTTATGTTTTTTTCTTATATTCGAATAACAATACGAAGCTATCATGTCTACAGCGTGTGTGCAAGTCGTACTTTAACCATTTTATGACGCAATTTACTTTTCAACACTGATTTAGTTCAAAACAGCACTTGCGCTTGGCGGACGGCCTAGAAGAATGAGGATGTATGCTTCACTTCCGCACACGTGTCTGCGCGCGTCACTTAAGTCGCTTGTGTTGGTGGTGCTTCTGTAACGTCGTGTGTGGTGGCGGTACTTGTCTAACATACCCACCAGCTTCGCTGTACATCCACATTCACAGGGTGGAATAGAGTCGGATTTCGTTTGTGTTCTCGCTTCTCTGACAATGTCGTAATTTTTTCTCGTTGTCGCAATAGATGTCACATATAAAAGGTGTTATATAAAATTTTGTTTGACATTTCTTGTTTTCAATACCCGTTCTTGTGTGTTGCAGCAATACAGCACGCAGGATTTTTGCAAGGGGTGCCACAAGGCTGCATTCTTGAAATTGTACTTTGTTGGGCCTATCGAATAGGCTTTATCTTGATGAGCATTCAGTATTACAGAGTGCACAACTCTTTCAAGGCACCCATCCTCTCGGCTCGCTACAGTCACCTTTGCCGGCGACTTGCGTTGAAATATTTTCGCGGACAGCAAAATACATATTTTAGTACGAACCAGCAAAACAAGCAGATAAAGTATAATTGTTTATAGCTAGCTTTTGATACATCGCTGTAAAATATAAATAAAAACGCTTGGTAAGATTTCCGAAGTCGTGAGAAAAGTGTGCAATCTATGTTCTTTTTGGCTCAAATGTTAGAGATTGTGTCTATATTTTAACACAGCATGTTTAGAGCATCTACTCCATTGCCGAACCTTCGCTCATCTGCTCGCGTTTCCAATACCGCCTCTTGATTTTTGTGCCATGCTGCCTTTTTTTCTCGGCAATCTCGTGCACTTCCTATTGCTGAGACGGCAGAGGAAGGCGCTTTCTTCAACATTGAATAATGTATTTCTTATGTTACGATTTCGCGGTTCCCAGATTTCTTTAGGTGTATATTCCGCAATATAAGGAACACTAATTTAACGTAGTATCGCATTTGTTAAATATTGCAATTACTGGAAGTGCGTAAACTTGCACGCGGCGTGGCTTATAAGATACGATGACGGTTTCCTTTTGCTTGTAACGCACTCATCGATGCCGAAGGAAAGTGCCTTGTGCAGCTGCTCTCACTGCGCTGAAATTTTTGAATATGAAAAACAACTCCATACGTCACTGTCAACTTTTGAACTGCTGCAATGTGCAGTCTACTATTGGTGCCCAGCGTTCCTTTAAGTAAATCTGGCGAGCTTACATTATAGTGTTATTGAGATCGGTATGCGCATCAGTATCGATCACGTAAAATATCCGCGACATTTGATGGGTTCCTAATGGGTTCCCAGCAATCTGTATGCCCGTGTCATTGACTCACTTAATAATTAAAATAATTTCTTATATTTTCGAACGAGACACCAAGTATAAATACATAGGTGCCTCTGCCCACTAATTGTTACAGTAACCTTGCCATCCAGAGTCTGCAAGAAGGTTTGTCGTTTCATTCTTTCACTGCCACATATGCACACTCTGCTTGAGGCGCGCGTGCGTTTTGGCCTAATATATATCAATTTGATCATATTCATACGTAAAACTCAAATTATTTGTACATACGCTCCTGTTAAAAGACTCATGCAAGTGAATTCTGTCCGGTCGAAAGAAAATCTAGCAATTTGTCAGTATACTGTGTACATACGTGCTTTTCTACCTTGTGCAGGTCACTCTAGAGAAACTAACAAAAATATTCAAGCAAAAACATTTTCAACAACAGCTGATAGGGGTGCAGAGCCTAATATGTCGCACTCCAACATTATGAGGTTTCAGTGCCTCCGAATAGGCCCCCAGACTCTGGGCACGAGTGTCTATCCTATGCTCGCCTTTGCAGTAACGATAGCAGTCGTAGAGCGTCCCGACCACTTGCTTCTGCTCATAATCACCTAATTCCTGCCACTAGTAAGCTGCTGAATGTATTCCACCCACCCCTCCTTATTACTTGCATTTTTTGAGGTTGTATGTTCTTCAAGCACTGAGATTGTATATACAGTGATAATCCACAGAAAAGCTGCAAAAGGAAGAGTCCGCCGGTGTCGTGCTGGCCAACTTCACAATACGTGTCCTTCCTAACGTCTGAAACTCCCGTAGTTGCCGGGCATCTGGCAGGGAGCGCACTTTGACTTATTTTACCGGTAGGAAACCGGAAAGCAACACTCGTCTACCTCGCACAGGAGTGGTGGATGCTCGACGATTTCACCAAAGTTGTGGTCAGAAAAGGGGCACCTAAATATCTTTGCAAATTTCTATAGGGCTTCCTTTCGAGATGAGAACCAAAATACATAACCAATTGCCATGTCGTGGTATATCTCTACAAATTAGAACAACGGCAGGATAACTGCAGGGGTAGTGAAATGGTGATTTCGAATGTCCGATTTTTTCACTTGATTACCCTTTTGAGCCTTGATCTTGGGAGGATGATAGATCGCTGCGTATGCAAGCGCATCAGCTTTTTCGTTGCCAGTAATACCAATGTGGGAGGGAATCCACTGAAAATTTACCGTGAAGCCTTTGTTCTTTTTATTCTTCTCTTGTTTTCTAATCTTCTCTGCCTTTATCCCATCCCCGTGTGTGGAGTAGCCAACCGGACACTTAACCATGGTTAACCTCTCTGCCTTTCACCTCTTATTTTCCTTCCTTCCTTACTGTACGTGTACGCGCGAGGGTTTAGCAGTTAACTTACACACGCGCGATAAGGCTAAACGTACGACTAACCTGGCAATAAACGCTATGAGAATGACGAGCCATCCACAAAAGTCAAGAAAAATAGACAGTCTCCACCAATGCCTGCCTGTGTTATGTCAGTCATGCTATGGTAAAACATGCAAGAGAAGTGCGAGCGGGAACGATAGATCTTCGTTCAAGAAACGGGCAATGGCATAACGAAAAAAAATTCACCGACGATTACAATATACTCCCTAATGCGAAATTTGAGCACAGCTGTATACGTGTTTTCGTTACGCGATATTCTTGTTGGCGCGGACAGTCTGCCTCGTGCAGCACGTTGCAAACAGAGCGAAATGTGGCGCGACTGCCTCGCTATTCGCGAAAGGAAGCGCGTGGGTGACGCGTGGGCGCGGTTCACAGACGCCGCCGCAGACAACCTCCGCTCAAGCAGCCCTTTGTTTCCACGCAGACGACGCGCGCTACTCTTGCGCCATCTCGTAGCCATCGTCCCCCCAAAGCCCCTCGTGCACGGCACTATGCTTCTCTTCTCACGCTTTCGCCATACCCTCCCTCGCTTTCCGCCTCATGGTTCCTCTGCAACATCCTCCTCGCGCTCTATTCGCTTTCGGCACTTTTTTCATCACCCGTTGCGCTCCGCGTTCGCTGTCATCTTTCGCTGTGCTCGTTCGCTCGTTTACGAGGTCGGACACAGACGCTCGCCGCAGACCTAAGAGATGTGCTCAAAAACATTCTAACAGCCAGTAGGCAGAGCTGGCACACATGTATACATGACATATGACAAGTTTGCAGTATTTTCCACCTATAAAATTTAGGTGGTACCCTCACTTGTTGCTAAATGTTTCACAAGCAACTTCTTTCGCGCTGAGTTGCATTCATGAGCCGTACGCGAGGGCTAATTACATCAGCATAGCCGTGACTTGTTGAAATTACTTGATAAGGACACCTGCTTAACACGATTTTTCATCTTGGAAACGACTAGCACTCGGCGGCAAGAGGAGAGGAATGAGAAATGTTGCATGCTGCAGGTGGCTGTCCTCGCGGTAATAAAATGTCAGTAGCGCTTGTACTAAAATTTTACTCTTTAGTCCGGCTATTACCACTTCACCTTCTCTATTGAATTCAAGAGCTGGAGCTTGACAGTATACACGGAACATGATGATGCTCAATCTTGTTTTGCACCCCAATGGTGTTGTTTGCGCTGACGCTGTGAAAACGCGATAAGGAAGGGTGGCTTCGGGTACTGCGAAGTCCCTCAGCCAAGGAAGGTTGGTGCGGTAGAGACCACAACGTGCAAGTGACTTAAGATAGCCCAGTATCACTTCATTACTCTTTTTGCGTCCTGATTAGAGTTCTTCGTTTTCCTGAACTGCAACGCTTTTCATGCAAGACTGCTAGGGACTGTGTTGCCTGACAAACTGATATGTAAGGGTAGCCACTGTAAAAACAACAGTAAAACCGAAGTTTCATAATTCTTTACCAGCATGTAACGTACTCTGAATACAATTGTCAAGAGGCCACTCGCGTTGTAATAGTTGCAGCACAGTTTTGCTGCTTGAACAGCGAACAAGCCGCTGCGGCTGGTAGGACTTCAGTGTCTGCGAGGCTGCTTAAGGGTGACACTTCCGTCCATGAGGCATTGAGAACCGAGATCACATAAGCCACTGCACTAGGTTCACTTTCTTTGCCAACAGAGAGGTCAGTTTGTCGTTCATACTGAAGGAGTTCGAGCACCCGAAACCTTGCGGCTGCTAAAGGTTTAAGGCGCATGGCGCGAATATGAGCATTGCTTAGTTAACATTTCACATTATTGTACGACTATGGTGGCTTCTTGCCTACTATGTTTAGTAAATTACAGGCCAAGCACGCGAAGCTTGTCGAGTGCGACAAAAGCGTGGGTTTTAGTCCGCCTCCGAAGTTCCAGGCAAAAATATCTCCCTGTATGAGCCTCTTGCAAGCTATACCAGCTTATGTTTTAGATAGAATTGTGATGCTTCCATTTTGTGTCGAAGTATTCCTGGATCTGAGGGCACTTTTACAGCGTAAGCTGTTATGGGCTCATTCCAATAGCCGTTTCGGTTCGCGATGGTGTCCGCCGCCTTCGCCGCCAGCGGCTGGTGTGAAAATGCGAAAAAAAAAGTGTCCGGTTCCCACTGGGATTGAACCCGCGCCCGCTGCATGGGAGTCAAGTACTCTACCATTGATCCACGCAAGCGCTTTTTTTTCGGCCTTTCACTTTATTCTTAATCCAACATAGCAAGTATCCAGCACTGAAGCATTTTTTTTCACAGGTTTCATAAACACAGAGAGAGGGAATCACACATCTACATAAAGACCAGTCTTTGCTGCAGGCGATTCTGCCACACCTGCCATGTCTTCTTAAACTCTTCTTCGCCGTCAAGCAGCGAACTTGTGTATGTAAAAGCATCACAAAAGTGGGTCCACGCCGGTTTCGCGTTTTCTGGAGGTAGCATGGAGTCAGTTCGTGATCTCCTAATTGCATACAAACCTAGTAATATCAGGGTTTCCACACAGCTGTCATTTTTATGGTGTTCAACTCTCAAAAACTTTACATCTTCCCCATTTTGGGTATATGTGTACATTAAACACAATTCGTATGTTATGCCAAAAGTGTGCTGCATTTGTACAAAACAAAAGACGTGTTGCAACGATTCTGGATATGGGCAGAGCGCGCAGTCCGTTGTCCACGGCACAAAAAAAACCTTATTACTTAAAGGGACACTAAAGAGAAACCGGAAGTGGAGCTTAAATGGAAGATTATCCTTTCACCATCACAGCCATACCATTCTTACTGCAAACAGATGTTTAATAAGCGAGAAAATAGCGAAAAACTGAAGGATAGGTGCTGACGCCCCTTCGAAATTCACGCACTACACGTTCGTGACGTAGGAGATTACAAATGCAGGCCGGTCGCGATTGGTCGAGAGCGATTTATCGCTGTTAATAAAGCGCAAAATGAAATACACCTTAAACGTACATAAACAGCATTTGCCAACTTTTTAAACCGTTTCAAGGGAGGAAGTACAAGTTTAGTACAAGTTTAGCACAAAATTGAATAAATAAAAAAATCGCATGGAGATACATGCGGCCGTTATAGTTTCGTAGTTTCGTTTTTGGTCAATGCATCGTTGCGCGCGCCTGTTCCGCTCTACGGTGTTTGGTTGCGTGTTGCGTGGCTAGAAAAACGTTGACTTCGCGGGAAACAGCCAGAAAATGCCTCGTGTGTGTAGTGTTGAGGGCTGTATCAATGGCCCAAGGCGCTTGCTCAAGGGCAGCGGCAGTGTTGACTCGATTGTGTCCTTTCATGTGGTGTCGCGCGGAGAGCCCCGGCTGCCCGGCGTTCGCAATGGCTCAGTGCTCTGCCGATGATAAAACGGCAAAACAGCCAGAGAAACCAATGGTGTGCTCTTCTCACCCTCGGATTATGTGTATAATCTTGCCCTCGGAAAGTATCTTGGCATGGCCCAGAGGCCAGTCCTTTCTCGAGCAGCTGTTCCCTTAATGCGGCCTTCATCAAACCCACTACCGGTGCCCCTGCAGCATCAAACTGGCGGCTCGATGAGTGCTGAATGTCATTAAATAAAGCCACGAAATAACCATACCGAGCACGTGCGCAACTTTCTACGCTTGTTCTGTCGGGAACATCGTCGCCTGGCGGACCGGACGCTTCGCCTTCCGTCGAAGAAAACGAAGCTCTGCTTTCGCTGGCGCGGCCGGCGGCTCACCGCCATCGCACGCGGAAACACCTACCGCTCGAGCACGGAGGATCATTTCGCGCTCCGTTTCGCTGATTATCGCTGAAATGCAGTCCTGCTTCCCTGGCGAGCTCTTCGTTGCAAGGTTCAGCGGCAGCAACGGTATCGATCACGGCGAACGCAAACGCAGCGACCATGCATGCAGCCATGATGCATCCAGCGCCTCAGCCGTTTACGCAAGCGGTGAGGTATCATGGCGCATTCTGATTTGCTGAGAGCAATGAAATCTGTGACGACACTGCTTCAGGGCCAAATCTGGGGTGAGAGGAATTGATGAAGAGATATTTGGTCTTTGTTTACGAATTTCTCGGCTAATAACACATATTTTTGCACCCAACAAAAACTGCATGCATTCCTGAAGGTCCCTCTTTTATTCCAGCTGAACTTCCTGCTTCTCTTTAGTGTCCCTTTAACCATGTTTTGACGGGTAAAACTTCGACATGTAACTTAACAAAAGAAACCTTAATCGCTGTTTTTACAAGATATTTTGGAAGACGCTTAAAAACGTCAGACTCCAGCTGGCTTCCATATCGCGACCGATATAGTGGTGGTGGGAATAGCATATCTTTAGTGTTGCAGTACAGGCTCTTCCGTTTTACATTTTTCAGGTACTCTTGAGAACAACGCTGCTGAGAGAATCGAGCTACCTTCTCCACCTCCCTGTAGAATTTTAGGGTGTGCACACGTGGGACTCCTTGGGCACCATCAATCGATTCACCCAAGTACCCACCGCCTAGTTGTTTGAAAGAATAACGTATAATATGATTAGTTTGGTTTTTGAAAAAAAAAGGTACCTGTGAACTTTTAGTTTTACCTCTATGTTTACAAGCCCTAGGCCTCCTTTCGCCTTACTTAAAAATAAATTACTGCGGCTTATGCGCTCAAAACGTGACTCCCATATATATGTTGCGCAAAATCTATGCGCACAATTCACGTGTGCCGGCAAACAGGGCATCACCTGCGCTGAGTACCACACAGCTGGAAAGAACACAGTATTGCACACAAGGACTCTGTTCAAAAATGGGACAGTTCTTCCATGCCACTGTTGCACTTTTGCCGCGAGAGTGTCGCTTCGAATCGTATTCTGTCCGTTCTGTAGGTTGGCAGTATCAAAGCACACACCGAGGTAGCTATTGATTTCAGACGTCCACTTCATATCGAGAAAGGTGGTTGGTTTTGAATCCCATGCACCTAGCCATGCACCCGCACACTTTTCACAATTCACTTTAGCACCAGACACTTTACATGACATGGTGCATTCCTTGGCGGACTTCTTCCTTAGAGGCACACATAAGCGTAAGGTCGTCGGCATAGGCGAGGACTTTCAGAGAGGTATCTGCAAAACTGAAGCCTGATATCTCACCGTCGATCAGAATTGTTCGGCACAGGGGTTCCATGTACAGAGCGAAAAGAACTGGTGACATAGGACATCCTTGCCTAACGGACCTGTTGAGCTGTATTGTTGGTGTTGTTTGCCCGTTGATCACTAGTCGCGTCGATACTTGTCGGTAGCAGATATCTATGTATTTAAGAAGGCGGTCCCCAATCTTGCAGGCCTTAAGCAAGGTGAAGAGAAAGTCATGTGCTTTGTCAAAAGCCTTGCTCAGATCAACTTGCAAAACCGCTACCCTGGATCCATCCACGGAAGTGGCTTCGCACATTATTCGCATGACATGCAGATTATCACTGATGCGACGTCCTTTGATGACGTATGATTGATGGTTCCCGATGACATTTCCGAGCGCAAAGTCAAGCCGTCTAGCTATAATTTTAGCTAGGATTTTGTAATCGGTCGCTAAAAGAATAATGGGGCGGAAATCGCTCACTGTCGGCACTTGCCTTTCCTTCTTCGGCAGTAAGACAGTAAGACCTCGTCGCATAGATGGCAGCAGCAATCTTCGTTTCGCAATATCATCGTACACTTCGCGTAGTATTGGCACTAATTCCGATGAAAATTTCTTGTAAAAATCAGTGCTGAGACCATCAACTCCCGGCGATTTCCTTGGTTTTAATTTACGAATGGCCCATACTATTTCACTCTCTGATATGCACTCATCCGTTTGCTGTTTTGTCTCGTCATTTATGCAATTTAACGTTGAGGCATATTTTTACAATAGTTCCCGGTCACATGTGTTACTTCCATATTCGAAGAGGTCCTTGTATGCTTCAGTAAAAGCCGCCTCGATGTCGTTTTGTGATGTGAGAATGCTGTCGCCGCTTTGTAGTGCTTCTATTCTGTTTTTCCTGCCCCGCTGTCTTTCTTTCGTCTTGAAAATTTTTAGCGGTTTCTCATCTCTTAGCTGCGATTCCGTCCTAGACCGGATCATAGCACCTTTGTACTCCTTCTCCAGGCAATATTGATAGCAGCTGTCCTTTTCACTCTTTGATATCTTCGGTAAAGGTACCCGGGTGACAGTTGTCGGCTTCAATTAGATTTTCCAGAGTTCGAATCAAGCTCAGCTTTTCGCTCTTCTTGAGAGCTGCTTTTTTCTGACCTTTTGTAAGTAGAAACATCTTACATTCTTCTTTTAAGTCTTCCCACAATATGGCATCTACGTGTCCTCCATTCGTTTTTTCCTTGATTAGACTCCTAATGCTGTCGCATATCTCTTTATCATCCAGCAAACTCTCATTCAGCTTCCACAACTGCCATTCCTTGCGCCTCCTTGTTGTTCTTTCCTTTTCTTCGAATGTGGCTGTGACAAATGCATGATCTGAGAATGCTACGGGCTCCACCTTATAACGCACGTGGTACGCTGAGAGATCGCTATACACGTAACACCGATCAAGCCTTGAGTGACAGTCGCCTTGCCAATGTGTAAAACCGTCATTATTTCCTGGCGCAAGTGCGGTTACATCCTGCAAGTCATAGTCGTGCAAAAGCTGTCGGAGCTCTGGTAGGCTAGTATCCGGAAGTCGCTTTTTCGAGCAATCGGAGGCACGTAAAACACAGTTGATGTCTCCGGCAAGTATGGTACAGCGTGGTGAATCAAGATGTCTCAGGCCTGAGAGAGAGAGAGAGAGAACTTTAATGAAAAGAATGGCTCAATGGCCTAAGCAGGGGTAAGGGTCAATGGCGGGGTTCACAAGGAAAAAAAACACACAAAAAAACAAGAAAACACTACACATTCATAACCTGCCGGTCAAGCCGGCCTCGCGCACAAACTCCCATAAGGAGTTGATAGTTCGTCGGGCATCGGCCTGAGGGGGCGGCGTGGTCCATGCCTCCAGTGAGGTAATGCCGCGTCCCTTGTGCTTGTCTCTTACTGCCGCGAGACCGGGACAGCCTGAAAAGAATTCTTTTCGCAGCGATGCGTCATTCGGAGCATGAATCGAAATGAGCTTGTATAGTTCATTCCGGTAGACCAATTCCACACTGCATATATGGCTGTTTCAGTCCTTGTCCCATTCGGGGTATACGAGTACCGCTGATTGTTTCTTTACCAAAATGGCCGTCCCTCCACTGTATCCACAGGCAGATGAAAAATGAAACGAGTAACGCTTGCGAACGAAATGGTTCATCCCTTCCAAATGCACACTAGATGAAAGTATCGTCTCCTGAATAAATGCAATGTCAATGTTTTCTTGTAAGAGTAGATTTAGAAACCATTGCTTCCTCCTGCGTGCGACCAAGCTCACGCAGTTAAAGGTTGCTAGCTTTTAGTAAGCCATATTGAAAAAAAAAACTCTCGTTGCTCCGGCCGATCAACATACCTTTGAGGCGTGATATTCATAGGTCACAAGGTACACTTGTGACGTTTCTCCACGGACGGTTTCCGAGGAGCCACGTTAACACGGTTCCTCTTCATCGCCGCGTTAGATCTTGCTTTTGGCACCATGCTGTTCATCTCCGCGGTCCTCCCTGACGTGCCTTGATCTTCGTCCGAACAGGAATCCTCTCAGCCGTAGTGCTTGCCTCCTCTGGCTCTGACTCCATGGATAGGTACGCCTCCGGCGTCCCCGCATCCGTCTTTAGGTCCGTGGCTTCAGACGCTGCTGGCGTCTTGAGGCGTTCTGCTCCCAGGTCCACCGAGTCTGTATCCATCGGAGGGACCGCGTATTCAGACGCCACTGGCGTCCCCGGGCGTTCTGCTTCTGCTTCTGGGTGGAAGCCGCCCAGCCGCCGTGGCCGAAACCACTGGCACTGAAGGGCACGGAGCTTCAAACACTCCACTGCACTCTGGTTCCGGCTCCACCGAAGTTTTATCTGTTGTTAGAGACACAGCAGGCGAAACTGCTGCCGCATCCTTCACTGGAGAATCGACGTTCTCAGTTCCTTTTTTCGTGGCTGGTGTTTCAGGTCCAGGCACCCACGAGGAAAGGTTAATGTTACGAGGCTGCAATGTTTCTACAGCTTCCTCTTCGTCCATGAGCGCCTCTGTATCGTCGTTGTCGCCATCTTCCCGTGTCATAATCGCGTATTTTTTCCTGCAGTCATCGGCTTCGTGGCCAAACTTGCGGCATTCAGAACACCGCGGAATACGACAATCCTTTCTTATATGGCCCGATCTCCTGCATCTTAGACACAGCGGTGGTCTTCCAGGCACAATTACAAGAGTATTGCTGCCCTGTATACGAATCTGATGCGGGAGCATTTCGACAGTAAATCCGTGCTTCAGTTTCAAAATCACCGACCTTGATGAGGCTTGGGCTCCCTTGAATTTCCCGGTCAGCCACGTCTCCCTGCTCACTTCCTCAATTTTTCCAAACGGTTCCAGTGCTTTTCGTATGGCATCGTCGCTGATATGGTAAGGAAGCCAATGAAGCTTGACTCTCACCTGACTGTCGTTGGGATCGATGACAAGGCATCTTTTACCTTTGATGCGCAGTTCCCTTGCTTCTACGAGCACTTGCTTCGTGGCCATTGAATGTGTCGTCGATGCCCAGACATGATTCATCTGGTAGGCACCTATCGACACGACATCCTTGACTACTTGTAGTCGCTCACATTCTTCCTCGAAGTCGTTGATTCGATATGGCCTGGCAGACACATCACAATGCAGAAAAACAGTTTTCAATGACATATTTCCAGTTGGCAGTTGAGGCAGAATAACCTTGTAGTCTTCAGCAGAAACAGTAGAACCGCGGCCTGTGGCCACTGACACCGCTCGGAGAGAGCACATGATCCCAGCGTCCGACGCGCGCGAGAGCCGACGAAGAAATGTTGATCCGCGCAAGCGCTTGTTGGCGGGCAGCGGAAAAAATTCCCTATAAACGCGCCCTAGGCAGGCGCGCAGGCGCCTCGACGAGATGACATTCAGACTAGGCGTATAATCAACGCGATCCCGAACCTCCGCCATTATGGTGGCGCCATCTAGTTAAGGTGCCTACAAACGCAGCGTGCCCGACATGCAAGTTGCATATCAGTTGCATGCTGCATGTAACTGGACCTGGTCAATTGAAGCAGGCTAGGTGACTATTTGTCACCAGCCTGTTTTGAAGATTCCAATAAACAATCATGATCATCATCATCATCATCATCATCATAAACAACAATAACAACAACAACGTACCACACCGCGGGTCACGGGACGTGAGATGTGCGCCACGTATTCTGGATACCTCTTCGGCACACGTTATGGCGTCTCCTCGCAAGGTACGAACCGCTGCTGAAGAAGCGAATCGTAGAGCTACGTGCGCGGCTACAACCAGGGATCATCGGGCTCTGCAGACTGCTGTGCAGAAAGCCTTACAAGCCGCAGCTCGGCGTCTATACGCCGGACGGGCAGTTCAGATCGTTCTCGTCCAAGCGAGGCGAGAAGACTGCCGCGAAGACCCTGTTGTGCGTGGTGCTTAAATTGGAGCTACTCTTGAGCCGCTCCACCCGCTCCATTTGCAAATTAAAAACAAACGTGTTGACATTTCGCAATGCCTTTATTTTAACACGAAGGTGTTTTATGCCGGGGTCCACCAAGACTTCACTGACGTATTTCCGTCACGGAAATACGTCAGCTTACAATGTACACGAACATAATACAAAGAAAGAAACCAGAAGAAAAAGTTCCACAAACATGCAAAATTTGGAAACCGAACCCACGACCTCTCGGTCCGCGACGATAGATCGCCGAGCGTTTAACCCATTGCGCCAAAAACGCATTTGCAGAGAGCTACACAGACGCGCCTTATATATCTAACACTCCGTGTACCCGCGCTCTTGCTCGGGGCGGTGCCGCCGCCTACGAGCAGAAAAGAGAAGTACTGCATTATGACACTAACGCGCACCGACAGTGAACGCTTCGGTGGTCTCAGCACTACGACGCCTCGATGCCAGCATTCGAAGGGACGCTGGCATCAAGAAGCACTACCAACGCCACCTAGGTGGCGTTCACCGTACTCAGCACAGCGGAGCGTGGCCTCCGCAATTAGCTCTGAAAATGTTTCTGAAGTTGATCGCGGAGGCTGCAATTACGACGCGCTGTACGCGCTGATTTGACTCGGTGACGATTCAGTTACGTGCTTTGTCTTGCGCGTTGTATTAGTGTGTCAGTTACGTGCTTCGTCTTTCGCGTTGTGCTAGCGTGTGCAGCGTAGTGCAGCTTCCATATGCACGACGGTTGCTCATGGTCATCGACGTTGGTAGTCGTGATGGAGGAGACGTGCCACCAGGCGTCAGCGTGGGTGCATCAACGCCTAAGGGCGCTTTAGCCACAAAACACCAATAGACATTATATATCAATGTGCAATAAACATTACACTACTTCTGTGAAGACACGTTTCACTTTCGTGTTCTATACCGATTCCTATATAAGAGGGATCAACCACATTTTTATTTCAACGTTCCTCACTAGCTCACCTTCTCATGTGACGCGCTTGTATGTGGAGACGGCTGTTCTGCGTTACCAATGGTAATTCGAATAGAATGGCAGCAACTGTTGAAAAAAAATGTCGCAGTTTCGTCCGAAAGGCGAAGCACCAATTGCGATAGCAAATTAGTAGAGAGCTATTCGGAGTAGGGATAGTAATTTTATCGGCTGCATAAACACATTCGCTTACTAACTGAATTAACTAGCGTGGTGTCAGAGCGCACAAGCAAACATAAATAGATCACACTGAATGGCCGTAGACAACGACTGTCAAAACGCTGGCTGCAAGCGCTGCCGCCGCAGCGGGCGAAGGTTCGTGCGGTCTATCATTTCAATGGAAACTGAGCGGCGAATGCACAGTGCATACAAAGGTCAGAGCCGTGTGGAGACAAGTGACGGTGCGGGCGACTGCCACAGCCGGGTAGAGTAGAAGCTGCCCCCCCCCTCCCTCCCGCGCTGCCTTCCCGCTTTCTTGCTTTAGCATGGGAGATTACGTGGCCAGCTCTCCTTGCGCCCGGTTGCAAGATAGGCATTTGGTGCCGCAGCACAGCGTCGCCCCGCCTCCCTCCCTCCCATACACGCACGGCCTTTCGCGCGACGGTTGCGTTTGCTTTCCGCCGTGCGCTCACTCTCCGTGATAGCGCGCCTCCCCCGCGTGCTTTCACTCACGCACGCGGCGGCGAATTTATCGCCCTTGGACTTTATACGGAACCTCAAGGCGACGCCGATGACGACGGCGACGGCAGAAATCTGGTTGAAGTGTCCATATAATTGCTGTCGCAATAAAACGTTCGACGCAAGGGTGAGACAAAGGAAAAAAAGTTGTGTGGATCATAGAGCAAACGGCGACGGTCGATATTCTAATTGACATTAATAAAAATGTGGTTGATCCCTCTTATATAGGAATCGGTATAGAACACGAAAGTGAAACGTGTCTTCACAGAAGTAGTGTAATGTTTATTGCACATTGATATATAATGTCTATTGGTGTTTTGTGGCTAAAGCGCCCTTAGGCGTTGATGCACCCACGCTGACGCCTGGTGGCACGTCTCCTCCATCACGACTATCAACGTCGATGACCATGAGCAACCGTCGTGCATATGGAAGCTGCAATACGCTGCACACGCTAGCACAACGCGAAAGACGAAGCACGTAACTGACACACTAATACAACGCGCAAGACAAAGCACGTAACTGAATCGTCACCGAGTCAAATCAGCGCGTACAGCGCGTCGTAATTGCAGCCTCCGCGATCAACTTCAGAAACATTTTCAGAGCTAATTGCGGAGGCCACGCTCCGCTGTGCTGAGTACGGTGAACGCCACCTAGGTGGCGTTGGTAGTGCTTCTTGATGCCAGCGTCCCTTCGAATGCTGGCATCGAGGCGTCGTAGTGCTGAGACCACCGAAGCGTTCACTGTCGGTGCGCGTTAGTGTCATAATGCAGTACTTCTCTTTTCTGCTCGTAGGCGGCGGCACCGCCCCGACCAAGAGCGCGGGTACACGGAGGAGTGTTAGATATATAAGGCGCGTCTGTGTAGCTCTCTGCAAATGCGTTTGTGGCGCAATGGGTTAAACGCTCGGCGATCTATCGTCGCGGACCGAGAGGTCGTGGGTTCGATTTCCAAATTTTGCATGTTTGTGGAACTTTTTCTTCTGGTTTCTTTCTTTGTATTATGTTCGTGTACATTGTAAGAACGTCATATCCGTGACGGAAATACGTCAGTGAAGTCTTGGTGGACCCCGGCATAAAACACTTTCGTGTTAAAAGGGCGGCTACCAGTTAAGCCGGTCTATTAATAAATATTCAAGAAGCATACGAAAAAACAAAAGGAATAACCGCATTCGATCAGCGTGCTCAACTGCGAGGGAGAGGAGCTGACGGCGGCGACGATCGGAGCAAACGGCACGGAAGAGGCGGAAGAGGCAGACATCGAGATTAGCCGTAATACTCACGCTCTCTTAATCCGCGTTCGAAGGCTGCACTACACATCCCAACAAAGATCGACAACCCACCGGAAATCTACATCGTCTGGACCCTCGCGCACGAGTCCCTGGCAGAGAACGCGGCGGTTATCACACTGAGTGACACCAGCGTGACTCAGTGGTCAGCATTAAAAAAAATTTCAAAATCAACCAAATTTAAATAACTTTCGGTTAGCAAAGGCAAGAGGGTTCGTACTTATTTACGGCACTTAGTTGAAACCCTGTTGCGTGGTAGGAGTGTTTTGGTCCCAGATGCTCACCTTTTGGCAGCATGGCGACGCGAGATTTCAATTTTTCCTATTTTTTAAAGAATGAACCAATCTGTATAATTGTTACGATAAAATACTGACTAGACGGCACTTGAGAACTTTCAGTTTATGATGGAAATCTTCGATGGGACCTTGTGAGTGGCGCTTTAACTTGCACCTAAATTTAGGTGAGTACACGGTTTTACATTTCGCCCACCCCAAATACGCCAGCCGAGGCCGGTAATCGAACCCGAGACATTGTGCTCAGCAGCAGAACGCCATAGCTTGTCAGCCACAACGTCATTAAAGAGCTACTGCAATGTTCTATATTGTCGCAGCCCAGTTTCGTCACAACGTATCACTGTGTTTTCTTCTTGCATTGTCAGAAGAAAAGTACTTTGCAGCATACATGAGTTTCTTCCCTATGTCTTTACCTCTTCTCTTTGCCCCAGCGCATACTAGCTGGCGAGAGGAATGTAGCTCAGGCCGACCTCTCTGCATTTTGTATCATTAAACGCCTCTCTCTCTCTGTGTGTGTATTAGTTATGAAATATTGCCTAATTACTTTATAGATGGCGCGCAACTAGAAGCGAATTGATAGCTAGGTTATTTTATAAAGAAAAATGTCGCAGTTTCACCCGAAAGGCGAAGCATTGATCGCGATAGTAAATTAGTAGACAGCTATCCGAATTAAGGAAGGTAGCTTTATCGGCCGTATAAAGTTATAAATCTTCACTGAACTAAATAAACAAGCACGGTGTCACGCGCGTACAGGTATACATGAACACATCTCGCTGGATGACCGCGGAAACTCGTCAAAACGCTGGAGTAAGAACGCGCGCCAGCAGCATCGAGCAAATTGGCTTTCACGCTGTCTCTCGCCTCGCTTCAACACGACCGTCGAAGGCACAGCGCATACTAAGCTACCGGCACTCGGCGCATGCACTTCGTACTCATCGCAGATCGCTTTGAAGATGAGGCCACCGCACGCGCACACTTCGGCCACATAGCAGATCGCTTTCAAGATATGGTGTCCGCGCGGCAGCTCCGTCAGCAGCAGCCGCAGAAGCAGAACGCACCCCCCACCCCTACTGTCTCCGTCGTCTCATCCCCGTGCATCGCGAGTAACGAAGTCCGCTCTCTTCCGGCCACCTTCCTCTCACGCGTGCGTGAGATGAAGCTGCGGTTGGCGGCTCACCCTCGCACGCGTTCACTCGCACACACAGCGTACGTCGCGCGGCGACGGTTTTGTCGCCGTTGGACTTAAAACGGAACATCACGTTGACGACGACGGCAAGAATGCGCTTGGAGTGTCCATATTATTTCTATCGCAATAAAATACATCATGTACTTTTCTTCACAACAAGTTATGCCAGATATTTCCATGTGGGCTTATAAACACGTATTGACATAATGAACAACCACCTCAACTATCTGAGTGTATGATAGTCGTACTCCTGCTTTGCTGGTGGCATATCGGACTCCTAGTGGTATACTGAAAACAAATTAGGCACCGCGCAAATAGTCATGGAACGAAAAAAATGTCGCAGTTTCGTCCGAAAGGCGAAGCACCAATTGCGATAGCAAATTAGTAGAGAGCTATTCGGAGTAGGGATAGTAATTTTATCGGCTGCATAAACTTGGACACATTCGCTTACTAACTGAATTAACTAGCGTGGTGTCAGAGCGCACAAGCAAACATAAATAGATCACACTGACTGACCGCAGACAACGACTGTCAAAACGCTGGCTGCAAGCGCAGCCGCCGCAGCGGGCGAAGGTTCGTGCGGTCTATCATTTCAATGGAAACTGAGCGGCGAATGCACAGTGCATACAAAGGTCAGAGCCGTGTGGAGACAAGTGACGGTGCGGGCGACTGCCACAGCCGGGTAGAGTAGAAGCTGCCCCCCCCCTCCCTCCCGCGCTGCCTTCCCGCTTTCTTGCTTTAGCATGGGAGATTACGTGGCCAGCTCTCCTTGCGCCCGGTTGCAAGATACGCATTTTGTGCCGCAGCACAGCGTCGCCCCGCCTCCCTCCCTCCCATACCCGCACGGCCCTTCGCGCGACGGTCGCGTTTGCTTTCCGCCGTGCGCTCACTCTCCGTGATAGCGCGACTCCCCCGCGTGCTTTCACTCACGCACGCGGCGCGCGGCGGCGATTTTATCGCCCTTGGACTTTATACGGAACCTCAAGGCGACGGCGATGACGACGGCGACGGCAGAAATCCGGTTGAAGTGTCCATATAATTGCTGTCGCAATAAAACGTTCGACGCAAGGGTGAGACAAAGGAAAAAAAAGTTGTGTGGATCATAGAGCAAACGGCGACGGTCGATATTCTAATTGACATTAATAAAAAGAAATGGAGCTGGGTAGGCCATGTATTGCCTGAGGCAGATAACCAGTGGGTCATTAGAGTTAAAGAATGGGTGACAAGGGAAGGCAAGCGCACTCGAGAACGGCAGACAACAAGGTGGGCTGATGAAATTCGGAAATTTACAGGCGAAAATTAGAATCAGCCAGCGCAGGACAGGGGTAATTGGAGGTCACTGGGAGAGGCGTTCATCCTGCACCGCTCATAAAGATAGGCTGAAGATGATGGTGATCTGACTCCATGATACACTCCCATTGACTGAAGACCTTTACTGTTGCGTGTATGTCTTTGTCATGAATAGAAGCGTATACGGTATTCGTAGATTTAAAATCAAGAATATATTATGTCTTTACAGTCACGCTAACCAAGAAGGATTCAAGAATGGCTTATTTTGCATTCCTCACACTCGTCACGCTCGTTGCAAGCAACTACCTAATCAGTGGAACCGACTGGAGAGAGCGTAAGCTATTTTATCTCACTTTCAATTTTCCTTGAATAAACATCGCGTGCTCCTGCACAAGCAAAAAATTAAAGCAGTTAATCACATGACCTAATAGCCGCGTCTTATTTCAAATAGGAGGAGCGAAGAGCAATACGTCTCCTGAGCTTCCTGCCTGAAATCGGTAGACATCGCGCCATTGTTTGCCCAGAGTTCAATGGAAATTATTCTGTTTATGTGTGCATTTTAACCAAACAAAAACAAATGGGAGGAGCAGAAACAAGACGCATGTGATTTGACAGCTTGATGGAGTCACTATACCCTTTCAGGAAAATGTTTACAGACAGCGTCCCAAGTTTACAAATATAACATAGCTGTGAAAAACTGCGGCTCATGTAGTAAGCGTCATAACATCCGCCGTCGTGGCGTATTTGTTTTGGTGTGGTGCTGTGAAGCCCCAGTGCGCGGGATCGGTTCCTGACCTCTTCGACCGCATTTCGATGGGGCGGAATACAAAAAACGCCCGTGCACGGTGCATTGGGTGTACGTTAAAGAACCACAGGTGGTCGTAATTATTACGGCGTCCCCTACTACGGCGTTCCTTATAATCAGATCGCGATCATGGCACGTAAAATCCCATAATTTTTTAAGCATCACAGTGCAGACATATTCATATAACAAACTCAGCGCTAATGCAATGGTAAACTCGGTGGTAATGCAACTCCACTCAACGTGAAAGCTGGGAAAGTGCTGTAACGTGATTCGCCGGTGTTTCCCTTGTGTTTTCCGCGTGTTTATCTTGTTTTATCCTGTGTTTATATTGTGCTTAGCAATCCATCATTCGTTTTGACACCTGTGCTAAGGGCACAACTGGTGAGTATTCCCGCTACGCAGATGGAGCCAAACCCCCACGCCCATGGACCCAAAGCTTTGCAGGTGATAGAAGCGATTGTAACGAATTTCTGTTAATTAATTCGATTAATTCATGAGGATTCCTGTATTTTATAATATTCGGAATCCAGTTAGTTAATATTTACCCAGTTTTGCGCTAGTATTGGCATGTTTTGGCCCTGTTTTGCGCTTGTGTTTTCTCACCATGACGACATGGCACATCGCACAGTAGACGCCGACAGCCCGGGCCCCTAAAGTAATCCGCAGTTAAAAAAAAAGCAATACTGACAAAAACCATCTTGAGATTGCACAGGGGCACATACGACAAGAAAAGAATTTGAACATATGGACCTTAGCTCTGATGAAAAAGGATACATTAATTAAAATCATTATTGACCACAATTATATGTGCTGTTTCAGAATAATTTTTTTTCCGACTAAAAATGGTGCATCCCTTCCCCTGCCGGGAAAAAAGGGACACGCGAAGCTTATCGTACACTCAAAATTTGGCGACGCGCTCCCTGGCCTCGGGGTTCGCTGTCCTTCGTTGACGCTGAGCTTAGATACGACGGGCTCTAAAGGCTCGTTTATAGTCCGACGCTATATATCGGCGCGCGGGCCAGCGTCGTTTGCGGTCATTCACGCTACGCCGGTTGCGCTGCGCCAGCCGAAACGCCATCTCCTTCATACTCCGACGCGCGCGCCGTCAGCTGTTATCTTCGGCGCAAAAAAAAAATTTAATTATGGGGTTTTACGTGCCAAAACCAGTTCTGATGATGAGGCACGCCGTAGTGGGGGACTCCGGAAATTTGGACCACCTGGGTTTCTTTAACGTGCACCTAAATCTAAGTACACGGGTGTTTTCGCCTTTCGCCCCCATCGAAATGCGGCCGCCGTGGCTGGGATGAAGCGCAGAATGATCCCAAGCTCGCGCGCAGCTTTTTTTAAACGTCAGCGAAGCGGCGTGGGCGCCTTTATTTCTTCGCGCGAAATGCATTGTGGGCCGGCGCAGTCGGCGCGACCAACACGCGAATGGGTTAGGAGCCAATTCAGCCCCGGGCCCGTTGGCACGCGTCTGAAGCCGCTGGTTACGTTGGCTGCGCCTGTGCGCTCGAGTATAGAGGGGGTCGTTTTCGCCAACGTGACGTAGCGTGCGCTCGCGTTACGTCGGACATTTGACCCTTTTCGCGGCGATCCCGTGGGCGCTGCCATGTTTGATCACGTGGTGACGCGTCCATTGATTGCCTCAACTGCCTCCGTTGCCTGCTTGTTTACAATGGAAGTGTATGACGCCGGCACGGCTTAGAAAACTTATGTTTTCGGAGATGTACACGGTGACTTGGTGGACGACACGAAGCTTTGATCACAGCTTCAGAGAATATGCAAAAGTGCTTTCGGAGCTGATTAAGCTATATCCAAACGGCGCAAGCAGCGTATATGGTACTTGTTCTAAATGCGGGGCTAAATATGTATTCCAATCTATCCAAGCTTTCCGATTATGAATTCAGTCAGGATTAGTGCGTTTTGCTCTTTGTTCTTTATTCGGCAAATATTTTGGAACAGTGGCTTGTCAGTTTCTGACTCAGTGAAGTTCCTCGGTGTGGCCACTATATGATTATTTTCTGCCTAATCTTTCGCGGGTGTGCTCAGTTCCGAAAGATTTGTTCTTGATGCGCATAAGGCTTGAAACATAGCAGTTTTGTACATTGTAATACCTTGTAGCAAATATATATTACAGCTAGTAACTCGCTTATTCTTGTGGACCGTCACGAAACATTCAGCTTCGACCATTCGTGCGCCATAGGTGTAGTCCGTCATTTATTGTGCGTATACAGTGCGCATATATTCAAGTGTGCACCCATTCACTTATTCTTGATACGTCGGTGATAGAGTGGGCGTAAGTTTTACTGCCATTTGGGACAGATGTGTATAGATAACTTGCGCGAAACTTACTATCACAGGAATCGGCGCTACTCCCTTTGTCGTTGTTTAACGAGTGGAACTCACTCATGCCGACGTTCTGGGGATGAAGCCCTTTTGTCACAGACCCCGTGAACGAGGCGCAAACGCCGGACCAAATTCCAAAGCCGACTTATCAGCTTCCGAAAATAATCCCACGAAAGCAAGGACAATTAAGAATGGGCCCTCTGGTGCGCCAGCGAACGCCGGTTGCTGTCCAAAGACCGAGTCAGAGCCCAGAGTTGTCAAAACACAACAAAATATATTCTTCACACAAGGCAGTTACACACACACACTTGCACACTTAGGCTACACATAACACAATACAAATCAGATGGGTATTAACAAACACAAGAAAATAATTAACGACAAGCACTAAGAGTCCAACACGTAAAGTACAAAAGGAATAGGAACACGAAGTGTCCAATCGTATTCACCGATCTGGTTGGTCTTGGAGTGAGACGATCTCGGCGTAGCTCGGGCAAATCTCGAAGAAAGAACTTCTTCCGGAAATGCAGACGCTCGATGAACTCGTTGACTAGCTCGCCGGGGAATCCCCTTCTTCCGCAGACGCTCGGTCTTCACGTTACATTACTTCACCGGTGCGGACTGAACTCCTAACTCTTTGAACTCCACACTGGATTCCGAACTGACGATGCTCGCACGGCGTTTATATAGCCGTCGACGGTCCTTCTCGGACATTCGATTGGAGTTGTGATTGATTCCGTAGCACGGCCAAAGCTTGGGAACCTTCTCGTCTTTTCTCGTACCTTCGACCACCGCCGCATCGTCGAGGGGGGGGTGATGACTCATGCTGTTGACGCACGCTCACGCTGTAGTTATCTCTCTCGACTTGCCGGGTGGGAAGGTGTCCCGACGCACGCGTGTGCTCTCTCACTCTCTCTGTTTAACGTCGCTTCGCCGAGGCTCTTCCAGACTTCTGCGCCGTTGTTCGGGTCATTGTTTCAGGCGTATGCGCTCTCCCCCTCTGTTGAAGTTGCCGCGGGGCCGGCATGTTTCTTTAGCTGGCTTGCGTGACCCGCGGCGCGCGCTAGGATTACGCGCTCTTTTGTGACACCTTTCTTTGAAGGTTAGCGATACAAGGCTGGCGGATGAGCAAATTTCTGTATCCTCGAGGAAAGCCGTACATCACGAAGTGCCGGTAACATGTTGGGACAGTTTCAGCAGCGGTCCGCGAACTTCGCCACACAGAGTCATTCTATTCCTTAACATGCCAGTCACTATTTTTGCAGCCAACTACTGCACACGTCTTCAATCCACGTGATTCAATCTAGCATGATTGGAGCACAGTGTGTTAGCAAAAACTCAGTTGCATTTCCGACAGCTGATCGCACAGAAGTAAGGTAGAAGCGGTAGTGGGTTCGTATTCGTGCGCGGTCGCTGAGGAGAGGTATGGCGCGCCGCCATGAGCGTCATCTCGTTTCTCTAAAACAAACTGATTCGCGAAAAGGGTCAATAAACGGCCCTTTAACGTGGGATCCGCTGCCTGCCGCTGTAACCGAGCCTGGGCTTGGGCTGCCTCGAACGCAGGATCCGCACGGCGAGCGCGGGCCTGCTCTCGGTGACGTTGACGGCGTTTTGGCACGTACACACTAGCGGCAAAACGCGCGCCGTGCGCCGCCGGCGGCAAGACGCGTGCCGCAAAAGCAGCCGCGAAACGGGTTTTTCTGGCCGCGGCAGGGATCGCTCCTGGACCGATATTTTGCGGTTTGCCGCTTGCCGCAGATGAAGGAGACCAATGAGAACGGCCCGCTTCCGTGACGTGCGCGCGGGAAACTAGTATCATGCGGACACGCCCGACCGCTCGTTTCTTACTCGCGTCCCATGTAAGCCGAAAACTCGTTTCGCACGGTCGTCTGCACGCGTCTGCTCCCGGAATAGTAGTAATGGCACATACACACTAGCGGCAAAACGCGCGGGGCGCGCCGCCGGTGGCAAGACGCGCGCCGCGAAAGCAGCCTCGAAACGGGTTTATCTTGCCGCGGCATGGATCGCTCCTGGACCGATTTTTTGCGGTTTGCGCGTGCAGCGGATGAAGGAGACCAATGAGGGCGGCCCGCTTCCGTGACGCACGCGCGGGAAATGGTGCCATGCGGACCCGCCCGACCGCTTGTTTCTTGTTTCGCACTATCATCTGCACGCGTCTGCTCCCGGATAGTTCGAGAAGGGGAGAGGAGTCTAGCATGTCACGTGATTGCCGCAGCGGCGCGCCGCCGGTTGGTGTGGCCGCCCTGCCGCTGCTGCGTTTTGCTGCCGGCGGCGCGCCGCGCGCGTTTTGCCGCTAGTGTGTACGGCCATAAGTGGTTCGTGTGGACAGGGAAAGGTGGACGCTATCTTCTGCAGCCTTTGAGGGAGCGCGGCTCAGCGCCAACAGGGAGAGCAAAGTGGGAGAGAAAGGGGTCTACTCCCGGACGGAGCTGATGGATAGTTCGAGAAGGGGAGAAGAGTCTATGCTGTCACGTGACTGCCGCAGCGGCGCGCCGCCGGTTGGTGTGGCCGCTCTGCTGCAGCTGCGTTTTGCCACCGGTGGCGCACCGCGCGCGCTTTGCCGCTAGTGTGTACATGCCATTTCTCGTCGAAAGCGGCCTGTTCCGCCGCCGACCGAACAACGCTTTGCTTTCCCATCCGTTTGCCGAGCCAGCGGCCATGGCCTATCGTGCACTGAAAACTACTACTGTTGTTTATTAGGAATAAGATAGACTGCCTAATTCTGCAGCCCATCAGGGAGCACGGCGCAGCGTCGTAGGGGAGAGGGGGAGCAGGAGGTAAAGAGGAAAGAGAAGAGGCTCGGGGAGCAGCTTGGGTCCCTTGCCATCTGCCACCCTCGGGTCGCGGTGGATCGCCAGTAGAAGCTGCTTCAGTCGAGGCCTCGAGTAGTCTGAAGCCGCCACTGAAAAGGAGACCCGACGTACGTAACGCTCGCGAGGCCCATCCTTCGCTTACCCTTCCCCCAGCGCGTGCCCACTCCTGATTGGGTGGTCCCGTCACTTGTTACGGGCGCGCGCCTCATATGTTTCCCCAGCGGTGTATTCTTAACTAGAGTGTACTAGACAATGGTCGAGTGGGCCGAACGGCGCTCTCCCGCTGAGGCGCCGCGTGTGGAAAAATTATGCGAGGGCGATGCGAGCGAACTGGATTGGAGCGGAGACGCACTCCGCGGCATATTCAACGTACTTTCGCTGCGGGCGCCGAGGCCGATTGCGCATAATACGCTCTTAAAATAGTGTCTTATTTCAACTGCAAAATATGTTTACACCATTTTGCCAAGCATATATATTTGAGGCATGGATTATACAGCGCGACGTCTTCAATTTTGCTTTCGTTGTCAAGCGCGTCGTCTGCTAGCGAGCGCGCGTTCGTTACGCGGACACTGGCGGAAGCCCTGTTTTTCTCGCAGAACGTCTGTGCAGTACATCTTTTTATGTTTTAGTTGCGTTGGTGCGCCCATGACTCTTGACGGCTGGTACCAAATGTAGTTTTAGCTAAGTGAACTGCTGTTTTTACCGCTGTCTTCTAAAATTAACTGGTATCTCTGCAACAAGCTACGTAAGAACATTTTATTATTGATATCGTGTCATTTTATGCGCGCTTCTTATTGGTAGATATTGATCAGGGACAATGATCGAAGAAAACAATATTATAGTGAAATAAACCAGGTTTATCAACTGCGTGGCGCGAAAAATGGCGAATGTATTTCTAGGTAATTAAATCAAAGGTTACATAGACTTATATATTCACGATATTTGTGTAAGGAAAAAAATCACACATATTCTAAATACAGTACTAATTGAAAAAGTGAGAACTCCCGACCGGAATAAGCGCACGTGTTTGCAGTAACAAACCCACTTATTAGTGAATACTGCGCAGAAAACTCTCATTCGCAAAAATAATATTCATCGCAGGCAGAACCATCTTATATATATATATATATATATATATATATATATATATATATATATATATATATAAAGTTGTATATTAAGTATTGTAAGGAAGAAGAAGTGCGCCGTGCAGAGCTCCGCAGCCGGATTGCCAGCGCTACTGAAGTGGGGCTCGGGCTCGACGCTGTTCCTGGTGCGCCTGGCTAAGCCTACGCAGTTGTGTCTTCCTGTCGGCGTCCTTCGTGTCGTCCACAGCCGTGCCAGACTTCTTTGTCATATTTGGTGGAGGTTTGGTGGGTCTTCTGTCATCCTGGAATTGCGCAGCCGGATTCTCCCTGCTACCATGACCTCCGCAAGCGCCACGAGCTTACCACCAGCTGCTCCCCAGTCCTCCGTATGCCCCGGCACACTCCTTCAGCGGGACCCTCCCATCTTTAGCGGCAGTGATGACCACGACGTTGATGACTGGCTGTCATCATACGAACGCGTGAGTCGCAACAACAAATGGGATGACATCACGAAATTGACCACTGTCCCATTTTACCTCACCGGAATTGCCCACTTGTGGTTTCGAAACCACGAAAGCGAAGTCCCAAGCTGGACCGTGTTCAAGACAAAGTTCAGCGAGGTCTTCGGCCGTCCTGCTGTTCAAAAGCTTCGTGCCGAACAGCGTCTGCAGTCGCGCGCTCAGCAGCCTGGTGAGACCTTTACCAGCTACATTGAAGATGTCATAGATCTCTGCAAACGCGTCGATGCATCTATGCCTGAGGGCAATAAAATCAAACAAATACTGAAGGGCATCGACGAGGACGCGTTTCAAATGCTGATTTCAAAGAACCCCTCTACGGTTGCCCAAGTCATTGAACTATGCCAAAGCTATGACGAGCTACGCCGTCAACGCCTCCTCACCCGCCGCCCTAATCCCCATCAGGAATCGTTGTCCGGCTTGACCTCTCCTTTTCCAGATTCCACCCTCCTCTCGCAGATCAAGGCATTCGTCAGGGAAGAAGTTGCTCGCCAGCTCTCCCTTATCTCCAACAACCCGCTGGAGTGAAGTTCGTCCCTTAGTCCGACCCTACGACACGTTATAGAAGAACAAGTGTCCGAGGTTCTTCCTCTGGAGCGGGCGCCTCAACTCACCACCCCATTGACTTACGCCGACGCCGTCGCACGACCACGCCCACCGACGTTCCGGGCTCCATCTCCGATGCCTAGCCCTGTTTTTACCTCCACGCCCCCACGACCTCCGGTGCATCGAGTAAATCCTTGGCGCACAGTGGACAATCGGCCCATCTGCTATTCGTGTGGTATTCCCGGACACGTTGCACGCCTGTGCCGCCGCCGTCCACTTCATCCACGCGACGACCCACGCACAGCATCGTACGACCATCCATTGTCTTACGCTCCAGACCACGATTTACCCCTTCCCCGCCCAAGCCATCGGCCAGTTTCTGACCGCCGTTCTCCTTCTCCTCGTCGTCGCTCGCTCTCCCCGATGCGTCGACGTCCCTCTACCGCTGACACGGAAAACTAAGTGGCGCTGTTCCCGAGGCAAGAACTGCGTCATCGTCGCAACGCTCAAGCCCTCTTCTTTCGCCGCCCAACGTTATTGATGTCGCTGTTGAAGGTGTCTCTGTGCTTGCCCTCATTGACACAGGTGCCGCCATATCTGTGATTGCCGAAAAACTTTGCGGCTCAATACGACAAGAAAGACGCCGACCACGCACCAGGAACAGCGTCGAGCCCTAGCCCCACTTCAGTAGCGCTGGCAATCCAGCTGCGGAGCTCTGCACGGCGTACTTCTTCTTCCTTACAGTATGTATATATATATATATATATAGTTGACATTAAGCGGAGAAAATGGAGCTAGGCACGCCATGTAATCGTAGGATGGATAATTGATGGGCCATTAGGGTTACAGAATGGATACCAAGAGAAGGGAAGCGCAGTCGAGGTCGGCAGAAAACCAGATGGGGTGATGAAGTTAGGAAATTTTCAGCCGCAAGTTGGAATTCGCTAGCACAAGACAGGGGTAATTGGAGATCGCAGGGAGAGGCCTTCGTCCTCCAGTGGACATAAAATATAGACTGATGATGATGATGATGTATGTATATATATTTACGCAATTGTTATTGATATACTGAACGACGCTCATACGACGTTCAAATGTAACGCATAACAGCACCATTGAAGTCTCTAAGGTGAGTGACCAATGCAAGTGAGGACTGTTATTCCGAATGATTGTGCTGCCGGGAGTCGTGGATGTTGAGCAGAGGTTAACAATGTTGCGCGCGGGTGTTAATAAGTCCTGCTTAACAAGTTCCTAGCTGCCATTCAATATAAACGCCCCCGTTTGGGGGCAGCCTGTAAATCTGCTAACTTGATTCAGGCAAGGGAAACGTTTTTTGACAGTCTCACCATGTTTGCAACATATTAAAACTGAGTGCCCCATGTGGTACCACACTTATCTTCAACGAACGCAACAGGTCATTTATCTTCAACGAACGGCATAGCATTTATGTATGAAATATAGGATAAGCGTAACATGTATTTCTCGGTAATCAGACTCGAGAATAATTTAAAACTATTTTGTTTACATTCCTAGAAAAAAGCCGAAGAACGCAGCCACATGCTTTTCTCTCTCTTTCTTAATTTGAATAAATTCTTGGGTCTACGTGGCAAAACCACGATATGAGTACGAGGTTTAGTTTTCACCACATGGGCTTCTTTAACGCGCACCTAAATAGAAGTACACGATTATTTTTCCATTTCGGTCCCGTCGAATTCCGCGACCTGGATTGTGCCCGCGACTTCCATGCAGTTTAGCCGCCCAACCACGTATCCACTATATAGCCACTAATTAGGCTACCACGCCAGCTTTCTTTCTTTCCTTCTTTTTTTCTTTTCTTTTTTTGAAGTATTGGCAGGGAAAAACATATCCTCGTACGGCTTATACGGCCAAAGATGAGCATATAGTGTCACGTAGTAGTGACGGCGAAGAAAACAGTCGCAAAACTGTGAATGACGAAACGGGCTTTATTGGGCGAACCTGCGCCCACAAAAGCAAGTTGCACTCGAAGGTAAACGATAGCGGTGAACACAATCGGCGATCGTAGAAAATCTGAACAGCGACGAAACGCGTCGACTTTTATACATGTGTCATCGAAGGTTCCAGATTAATCCCTGGTACCCGCGTGTCTTCCAGAAAGTTCTAGACAATTCGCACTGCTCATACAATCAGATTACATGAGCGTTGGTGACAACAGACAACGAATAGAAGCATCGATAACGTTCGAGAATCTTCCTATACATGCAGGCGCGTCCTGTGCCTAGCGATAACGTTTAACATTTGTTAGCCGGTGAAAAGCGGTCGCCCGTGAAAGATAAACAGTATACGTGTCAATAGAATGACTAACTAAAACTGTTTTCGGCGCTCGAGGTCCTACCGCAATAAATGACCCCGTACCAATTACTCCGCATTCTGTTACGTGAGGAAGGCGGAAACTTGAATGGAATGTTGCGCTGCAGTTTACTATTTTTATCTATAGCAATGCTTCCCATTAATCTGAGTACAAGGCGCCGGATGGGGCAGATATGCTACATGTATACTTGTTTGAAGCTGCAAGCAGGAAGGTTACATTTGTTTCTCCGTCGGCATTTCGCAAGACCTACTGGCGGAAAACTATATGCGCAACAATACACACGAGAGATACATGCTGCTTGCAGAACGAGAAAAATATTTGTTGTCCAAAGGGAACCGTACAATAACATAGTGGAATGAAAGCCGACACTGCGGCTGCAATGCAAGCGCATCACCGAGTGGCAGTAAAAAATAAAAATACAGAAGAGAAAGCAAGGAATTCTTAAGGCATAAATACAAATGATATGCAATTATTATTATTATTATTATTATTATTATTATTATTATTATTATTATTATTATTATTATTATTATTATTATTATTATTATTATTATTATTACCTCAAAGGCCCCGGTGTGGTGTATTACATGAGGGATGGGTGATCGCTTCAGCAAAATGTGGGCTCAGTGGCAGCCTTGAAATGATGTGGATTGGAGTGGTGCACGACGTCAGCGGAAAGGTCATTCCAGTCCCGGGCAGTCTTCACAAAGAACGAATGTAGGTGCGCAGTGGTCCGGGCTGGCGGAGGGTACACAGATTTTTCGTGATGTAATCGGTAAGATTGACGGTGCACTGGAATGATGGCTGAAGTACTAGGAGGAGAATGATAAAATTTGTGATAAAAACACAGTCTAAAATCATGACGCCTTATATCTAGACTGGAAATTCCTGCTTTTAATTTTAGTTGAGAGACACTAGTGCGGTATGAATAATCAGAATAAAGAAAACGGGCTGCACGATTTTGAACTGCTTCTAGAGTGTTAGAAAGGGAGGTTTGGTGTGGGTCCCAGACAGGGCATGCGTATTCTAGCTTAGGTCTGACAAAAGTTATATAAGTTAGTAATTTTAAGGTGGGGGTACAAAGTGCAAGTTGCGGCGGAAGTAACCAAGTGCGCGATTGGCATCGTTAGTGATGTTCGCAATATGAGAGGACCAAGAAAGGCTATTTGAAAGTGTAATGCCAAGGTACTTGCATGACTCCACAGAAGATATTTCCGAATTGCAGAGAACGTACTTGGGGGTATGGTGAAGTTTCCGTCGATGAAAAGGCACTATTAAAGTCTTTGTAGTGTTCAGTGACATTAGGTACATGTTGCACCAAGTGGTAACTTTGTAAAGATCATCTTGCAATGCGTGGTTGTCGGTACTAGTGAGGATTGGGCGATAAATGACACAATCGTCAGCGAAAAGGCGAATGTGAGAAGAAAGATTAAAGATTATGAACACCATTTGAGCCGTCTGAACGCTAATATCAGCGCGCAAAGTAGTACGAATGACCCTGTCGAGCTGTCGCGCCAGCAGTTTGCAACGGCGCGACCTTGATGCGGCCCAGTCCACTTCGATCGCAGCCCCGCCCCAGTATTTTTCTACATCGGGCGCCTCACTGCAAAGCGTGCGGCGCCCCAGCTGCTCGTCCCACTCGACCGTATTCTAGTACACTCTATTCTTAACCTTTCCCGCCGTTTTCCTTCACTTGCGCGAGACGGTTCTTTTGCGGTCACACCTACAACGGCTGACGGCACCGACACTTGTGAGGCAATACAAGTGTGTGCAATACAAGCGCGTGCAAAACAAAACATAAAAAATTATCTTTTTAGTCGAAAGCCGCAGTGAAAAGGGGCAAGTTATTGTTATTTCGTCCGACAAACCTGGTGGTCAAGGTGAATGCTCGCTGTACTTTTGCATTGTGCTTCCCCGTTCGTAAAGCAAGCACCTTGAAATTTGGCTCCCTGCGTGCGCTTGTCTTCTTGAGCAACAAAAAAGGTAGGGAGGGGGAGGGGAGAGGGACGGTACAAATGCAAGAGAGTCGCGTGCCACACTTGGAGCCGTGAGAAGCCGACGTGGCTCCCGAGCCGCAGTGTGGTCACGCCTACTGCAAGTAATACCCGGTCTCTCAATTATCTATTCTAAATTAAGAGGATAAATAACTTTATTGTAAGTCCTGCGAGTTGTTGGGACGGGCTAAAGGTCCCGCCTAGGTGACGGCCAGATCCTGGCGGCATCCTCGGCCCGCTGGACAGTTGATCGTGGAGGACGGGGCTGAGCAACGCGGTCTCCCAGAGCGCGCGGGGGCTTTCGATAGAAGCTGCGTCCCCGTTACAATTATTTATCCCTCGACATCCCCATAACATATGTTCCAGAGTGGCTCTGAATTCGCATTTCTTGCATTTGTCCGTCGGGCATATATCCGGGTATATAATGTGCGAGAGCGCAGGATTCGGATACGTTCTAGTTTGTAACTGCCGCCATTCGACATACTGTTTTTGTTCAGTTTTGGATGAGGTGTTCAGTTTTGGATGAGATGTCGTTATACCTGGTAATTCTATCTTCCCATTCCCCCTTATCTGCCTCGCCGTTGGGTCCGGAGGATGCCAGGGCGTTGCCCACGACCACGGCTCGCTCTGTAAGCCCTCGAGCCGCGTCGTCTGCCGACCTGTTATTGATGTCCTCCGGTAAAGCGAGGGTGCGAACGGGTGTCCATGTTATGTATGTCTTTCTTTTGCATGATTGGCTTCCTGCAAGCAGGATTCGTAGTGCCTCCGGGGAGATTCGGCCGTTGGCAAAGTTCATTATTGCTTTCTAGGAACCGCTGACTATCACGGCTACATTAGTTTGGACTACTGCGAGCGCTATAGTTACCTGTTCCGCTGTCTCGTTGTTTGAGATGCGCGTCGTGATACACGTTTTACAGTGTTTCTCGGCATCGCTTACGGCTGCCGTAAACCCAGGTCTAGGCTTCTATCTTGCCGCATCCACGAAAACTATATATGTCCTTATCGTTGCCAAATTTCTTTTGTATTTCTTTCGCCCTACTCTCTCTTCTGTTTTTGTTGTGTTCGCGGTGCATGTTTTTTGGCATGGGGGTATTATCTTCGTTTCCTTCATCTCCTTTGGGATGTCCATCTTCATCCCGTGCTGTGTGTCGTATCCTATGCCTAGTCTTTCTAGGATGTATCTGCCTGCTTTAGTGTTAGAAAGGCGTTCGTATTATGCTGTTTGTTGCGCTTCTGAGCTCGTCGATTGTATCTTGTAGACCTAATTTTCAGTCTGTCCGTGCTGGTACACAACGGTAATCCTATGGCTTGTTTGTATATTTTAGGAGCGAATCTCCTTATAGCGGCACCCGTTCCGTCCCCGTCGTAGTAGTAGTAGTGTGTAACCAGTCTGAGAAAAATTAGAAAAAAAAATGTGGTTGATCCCTCTTATATAGGAATCGGTATAGAACACGAAAGTGAAACGTGTCTTCACAGAAGTAGTGTAATGTTTATTGCACATTGATATATAATGTCTATTGGTGTTTTGTGGCTAAAGCGCCCTTAGGCGTTGATGCAACCATGCTGACGCCTGGTGGCACGTCTCCTCCATCACGACTACCAACGTCGATGACCATGAGCATTTATGATGACAAGCGCTTACGAACGCGCATCCAAAGTGCATCCGAAGCGCAAGCGACGCGCGATGCGCCGCTCGGTTAGCACGGTCCCAAACAGTGTCGCCGTCTGGTGGCCTCCGGCGGAAGGCATCACCGGCGGTGCCAGCGTCTCCCATTAGAAACGCCCGGCGGTCGGCACACTAGTAAGTATATTCTAGGCACTATAGTCGTAGTGCTGACACCACCGAAGCGTTCACTGTCGGTGCGCGTTAGTGTCATAATGCAGTACTTCTCTTTTCTGCTCGTAGGCGGCGGCACCGCCCCGAGCAAGAGCGCGGGTACACGGAGGAGTGTTAGATATATAAGGCGCGTCTGTGTAGCTCTCTGCAAATGCGTTTGTGGCGCGATGGGTTAAACGCTCGGCAATCTATCGTCGCGGACCGAGAGGTCGTGGGTTCGATTCCCAAATTTTGCATGTTTGTGGAACTTTTTCTTCTGGTTTCTTTCTTTGTATTATGTTCGTGTACATTGTAAGCTGACGTATTTCCGTGACGGAAATACGTCACTGAAGTCTTGGTGGACCCCGGCATAAAACACTTTCGTGTTAAAATATTCCGAAGTTGTGTCCGTAGCGCGGAATCGAACCAGGGACCCCTCGCTTCCGAGCGCGCGTCGTTAGCCCACTACGCCACGAAGCGCACATAGACACACGCACCACGATGGCAATAAATACTCAACATTAACGAAAGGCCGCGTTTCTAGCGCGTTTCTAACGCGTTTGTGCTAGCGCGTTACGGCCCGTGTAAGAAGCTGGTGTAAGACGCTGTGGCCTCTCCGCCTTACCTTCAACGCGTTTCGAACGCGCTGCCCAAGGCGGTGGCAAGTCAAGTTCAAGTCGAGGAGCGTTTATGAATACGGGGGTATACTCTCTCAGCAGTCATGTGATGGCGTCGGCAAACGCGGTGCACGTTCCGGCATGTGTAAATGGCTGCGTAAGACGCTGTGGCCGCTCCCCCTTACTAGAGAGTACTGCACGTTTCTAACGCGTTTGTGCTAGCGTCCCCTTAAGCGGGAGATCCGATGATTCCCTCCGGAGCTTCGCCCACTCATCATCATTCACCCCGTGGATATGCTGTGATTTTTTTTCTAATGAGTCATTCTAATTTGATCTTTTCCGCGGAGTACCATTTTAGGTACGGCGCTACATATACGATTCTGCTTATAACGAAGGCCTGTATTAGCCTAATTGTGTTCGCTTTCATCCACCTGTGTCTGGCGGTTATTTTCTTAATTAGAGTCGTAGTTTGCGATACCGTTCCCTCCAATCTTCTTAGGGTTTGTCCGTTATTGCCCTTGGCCTCAATGAGCATCCCCCAGTACCCTGATTTTGTCGACCTTGGGTATGGCCTTTCCGTCGGCTGTTCTTAATTGTAGTTATGGTATTAAAAAAAAGTTTTAACACACAGACAGAAGGAAGAACAGCGCTGTTTTTATTTAACGCTGTTTTTTACACCATGAATGTATACCAACGAGCTCGCCTTCAGACCCTTTCAAATTAATTGTATTTACTCGTCATAATCGCAATCTCTTTTGTAGTTGCTTGGCTTGCGACCTCTGCGAGTCGGTCTGTACCATAACAGTTCCGATTTCTCTGCCGAGCAAGCTAACCCTGTCCCTTCTAGGTATCGTTTGATTGTTTCGATCACTGTTTGAAGCGTCTGTTCTATTTGTCCGTCCTTTCCTTTCCTTACCATAAGGCGATGTCATTCACGTATAAGGTATGATCGAGTCCCTCGATTTCCTGCAACTTAGCCGATAGCCCGATTAGTGCTAGATTAAATAACATCGGGGATATTATCGAATCTTGTGGCGTTCCTGCGCTACCTATCGCGATCTCGTTCGAAAATAGTGCCGGTATTTTGTAGCGATGCCTTTCCGGTGCTAATGCCTTTTCGCGCTTATCGCGCTTTGTCAGTGGTCACAGCGACGGTGCGCTCGCGTTATTAGCGGGATCAGCCGGCCGTGAGCGGTGGATGATAAGACTAGTATAGAAAAAGTCATAGGGAATCGCTACAAAATACCGGCCTAGGTCTCCTATCAAGATCTTTGCCTTCCTACCGTTAGGAAGTTGCGAACGTAGTCGTACATTGAGTTGCAGCATGGCGTCCTGCGTAGAGAGATTTCTCCTGAAGCCCACTATCGTGGGTGGAAGCACGTCCCCGTCTTCGAGGTAATTAGTTATCCACGGTAGAATAACGTTCTCCATGAGTTTTCTCAAGCAGGACGTGAGAGATATGGGTCTCAAGTTTTCCATCTACAGACGTTTTCCTGGTTTGGGTATTAACACGTTTTGTGTCGTCTTCCATTGCTGCGGAATTCGCCCGGGTTCCCAGCATCCGTTAATGTATTCTGTTAGCTTGGTTATAGACTTATCGTCTAAATTTCTTAGCGTTTTGTTTGTTATGCTGTCTAGTCCGAGTGCCGACGTAGTGTTGAGTTTCTGTAGGGCTGCTCTGACTTCTGCCTCACCGATTTCTTGGTCTAATTCGTCGTTTACCTTTCCGGTGTAGTCTGAGTGTGTGACAGGTGTCGCCTGTGAGATGTATCTTTTCTCGATTTCCTTAGGGAAGCCCTGTTCCGATCCCGCGTATGCTTGTATTAATCTAGTTATATTTTGTTTCTGTGCACACTTAGTTTCATCCGGGTCTAGTAAGTATCTCAGGATGTTCTATGTTTTTGTCATTCCTAGCTGATTGTCAATGTCGTTACATTTTTCTTCCCACTGTTGTCTGCTTAATTGTTGGGCATGTTGTTCTATGTCCCTGTTTAATCTGGCTATCCCTCTTTTAAGTGTCATGTTGTGTCTTTGCTTTGTCCGCCTTCTTTGTATTCCGTCTTTAGCTTCCCACATCTGTAGGAATCTATTGTCCGCGTTTTCTAACTGTGCTTCCGGCGGAACCTTTTGCGTGGCTGCCGCCATGTCTTTCTTCAACTATTCGGTCCATTCCTCAATATCTTGTGTTGTCTCGTAAGCACCCTCTCTTATTGTCTTAAATTGGTCCCAATCGACCAATGTAAGTTGTTTGCCCTTATTCTTGCGTGGCCCCGCCCTTACCGTTATTTCTACTATATTGTGATCGCTCCCCAAGTCGTGTTGCGTGTTTGTCCACTGCGTGTCCCTTATGTTTTGGGTGAATGTTAAATTTGGCGTGGTGTCCGCGTAAACGCTTGTACCTCTTCTCGTGGGAGCCAAGGGGTCGGTTACGAGGGTTAAACCTTCTTGTTGCGCGTCCAGCCAGAGATTCCTACCTTTCATGTGCTTCAAATTTATAGCCCCATGACGCGTGCTGAGCGTTAAAATCACCGCCGATGACTAGCGCTCGAGTGCCCGCTGTGGCTAGGGTTCTTCGAAATAGCGCTCGGAATTTGTGTTGTCTGTATTTTGGGTTACTCTAAACGTTTAATACGAAGCATCTTTCGTTTTCCGCGTGGGCATGAGTTCTAACAGAATGTTATCAATTTTTTAACTTCCGTGTTGTGCTGCACGACCGCGTGATTTCGCTTTACTAAGGTCGTTAGTGCCTTCGTGTCCCTTTCGGCACTGCCAAATGGCTTGTATCCTGATCATTTTGCCAGACCGCGTGTTCCGTTATGATATCCGGGCCTTCTTTATGTCTAATATGTTGCAGTAGAATGTGCATTTTTCTATCGTATCCTCTGCATTTCTAATGCCAAATGGTATATCTGTCTCGTCTGTCCATGGTGGCGTTACAGGTTTTCCTATCCCTCAGTGGGTGTCGGGGTTCTACTATACGGCTTGATATGGCCGTTTTAACGGGTCTCCACCCACTTGTTTGCGATCCCCATATTGGTATTTTTGCCTCAAGTTCAGCCATTTGACATGTTATCATGTCAAATACGTTGTATCATGTTGTACTTGTAATACTGCCTTCCCGAGCTCCTCTATCTTGGTCTCGATTTTTTGCTCGAGTCTCGTTTCCAATTGTTCGAGTGTAGTTTCCATCTGTTCGAGTCTTGCTTCGGTTTCCTGCCCAAATTCCCCCAGTCGCTCTTGGAGCGTCTTAACCAGCTTGGGTCTCGTTTCTCCGGTTTCAGTTGGAGCATTTATGGTTTTACGTTTAGTGGGAGTGAGGGCAGCTGCCTGTTTCTCCCGTGCTATGTTGCTTTCTTATATATATATATATATATATATATATATATATATATATATATATATATATATATATATTGTGCGACGACGCCCGGGGCGAAAGCAGAGCTCTTCAATTGTCACACAGCGCGAGAGAGCCCACGCACACCAACCCGACGAAATGATGATGATTATGAGGATGGTTATGTACACATGAAGACGATGATGAACTGCACAGTTAGCGCTCAAACTAACTCCCCCCCCCCCCCCCCCTCACAAAAGCGGCCGGTAAGGCAGCGAGTCAGAAACGGTCGGAACGCCGAAGATACGGCTTCAGGCGAGAGACGTGAACAATTTCAGTGCTGCGACAACGGCGGTCAGTAACCGAGCTAACAGGAGCGACGCGATAGTTCACGGCAGATGTTCTTTCAAGCACGGTATATGGGCCGCGATACCTGGGAATTTTTTTCACAGAGCCCTTTGGCACTCAAACAGGTGTCCACAGGAGCACTTGGTCGCCTGGTCGGAACGAAATGACACGACGGGTCGCATCACAACGGACTTTCTTCTTGTCCTGAATGGTCGCGGTGTGGACGCGCGCAATTTCGCGGCAGTGGGCGACGCGGGCGGCGAACTCCTCTGGTAGAGATGTGGATGGAACAGAAGGCGTAGACAGAAAGGTGGTGTCCAAAACAAAAGACGGTGCATGGCCGTACGCTAGGAAAAAGGGGCTGTAGTTTGTGGTGCGTTGAACGGCAGTATTATATGCAAACGTGACGAAAGGAAGTATAGTGTCCCAGTTTGTGTGGTCGGGTTTCACATACATGGAGATCATGTCGGACAGATTTCGATGGAAATGCTCGGTAAGACCAACTGATCTGGGGATGGTACGCAGAGGTGGTCTTATGAATGGTGTTTGAGACTTGCAGGACTTCAGCAAGAACATGGGAAAGAAATGTCTTGCCACGGTAACTTAGAAGAACACGAGGCGCACCGTGGCGCAAGACAATGGCTTGCAGGATAAACTCGGCGACCTCAGAGGCCGCACCAGAAGGAAGAGCTGCCGTCTCAGCGTAGCGAGTGAGATGGTCCACGGCGGTGACAATCCAGCGGTGACCCGCGGGTGTAAGCGGAAGGAGTCTGTATAAGTCGATGCCCACGAATTCAAAGGCAACGGACGGGCACGGCAATGGTTGTATAGGGTCGGCGGGAAGAGAGGTCAAACGTTTTCGATGTTGGCATGACGCACACGAACTGACGTACTTGGCAACACTAGTAGACAGGCCAGGCCAGAAACAGCCAGTCTTAATGCGGTCGTAGGTATGAAATCGTAAGTGGCCAGCCGTTGCGTCGTCGTGAAAAGCTTGTAAAATTTGCAGTCGAAGTGAGCGAGGGACGACTGGGACCCATCGGTGACCGGTAGGGTGGTAAATTTGCCGCAATAATGAGCCATCATGAAGTTTAAACCGTGCCAGTTGTCGTCTCAAGCGGCTGTTGGGAGGACGGGATAAGCCAGTGAGCCGGTCGATAATTGTGCGGCAGTACGTATCTGCACGTTGGAGGGAGGCGAGGTCTTCTGGGGACAGAATGTCGACCGAGGTCACGAACCGTACCGGGGCCATGGTTGTGTTTGGTTAGCTGGGTGGTGCCGAACGGAGGGAACATGAGACAGGGGCATTTGGCGACAGCGGGCAACGAAATAAAGCGTCAGCATCTTGATGTTGCCTGCCAGACCTATATGTGACAGTGTAGTCATACTCCTGCAAACGCAGAACCCAACGGCTGAGGCGTCCGGACAGATTCTTCAGCGAGGACAACCAACACAGAGCATGGTGGTCAGTCTAAATTGTGAATTGGCGGCCATATAAATAGGGGCGAAACTTTTGTATGGACCATACGATGGCGAGGCATTCTTGTTCGGTGATAGTATAGTTTCGCTCAGCAGGAAAAAGAGTACGACTCGCGTAGGCCACGACTTGCTCTTTAGACGCGTGGTTCCGCTGCAGCAGGACAGCGCCTATTACATGCCCACTTAAGTCAGTGTGGAGAATAGTAGAGGCTGTGGGATCAAAGTGACGTAGCACTGGTCCTGATGTGAGGCATCGCTTGAGGGTCTGAAAGGCGGCTTCACATTCATCCGTCCAGGCAAAGGATGTATATATATATATATATATGGTCGTGGTCACGACTTTATGAAGTGGAGCTGCGATAGTCACGAAGCCAAGGACAAAGCGGCGGAAGTAGGACGCTAATCCGAGAAAGCTGCGAAGGTCTTTAGGTGTGGTTGGTGTTGAGAAATGCTGTACAGCAGCGACCTTGTCGGGATCTGGCTCTATGCCGTGCTTGCTGACCACGTGACCTAATACTTTGATGCTGCGGCTCGCAAATCGACACTTCTTAGTATTGAGCTGGAAACCGGCCTTGACTAGACACGTGAGAACGTCGTCTAACCGTTCTAGGTGCTGAGAGAAGCTGGACGAAAAGATGACAATGTCGTCCAGGTAACATAGGCAAGTTTTCCATTTGAGGCCGCGTAGTACGGTGTCGATCATTCGTTCAAATGTGGCTGGCGCATTGCACAGACCAAAAGGCATTACGTTGAATTCGAAAAGGCCATCAAGTGTTGCAAACGCCGTCTTTGTCGGGTTCATGCATCGGGATCTGCCAATATCCAGAACGCAAGTCGAGGCTCGAAAAGTATTCGGCACCTTGTAAGGTATCCAAAGCATCGTCAATACGGGGCATAGGATATACGTACTTACGGGTAATTTTGTTCAGTGCCCTAATCGACGCAAAAGCGTACCGAACCGTCCTTTTTTTAACTAGGACAACAGGAGACGACCAAGGGCTTGCTGAAGGCCTTATAACGTTCCGTGCGAGCATGTCGGTGACTTGGTCTTCTATAACTTTCCGTTCAGCAGACGATACACGTTAAGGGCGGCGACGAATGACGCGGGATCCATCGGTTTCGATGTGATGAGCGGTCACAGTTGTTTTACCCAAGCCATCCGAACACAATATATATATATATATATATATATATATTTTAAAGGTGTTTATTCGGCAGAGCTTGGAGCAGCGCAATGTCAACGGTCAGCGCAGTAACAGCTTTCAAGCACGAGAGCCGTTGCCGATCAAGAGCGCTCAACCCACTAGCGTTTTGAATCAGTAGTGCTGAACCCACTAGCGTCTCTCTTCTTCGCTAAAGTCACCCCCGGGAGCGATAAAGGAGCTGTCCGGCGACCTAACAGTTCGTCACGATGAGCGGGTCGTAATAAGGCTTTAGACGGTCGACATGGACAATGTCTCGTCCACTGCGGCGCATGTCTGAAGAAGGCTCTACTGGTTCTATTACACAGTTCACCGGAGATGCGCGTTCGATGACACAGTAAGGGCCTTTATACTTCGGAACCAGTTTTGATGAGAGGCCAGGGGCAGGGAGAGCCACACGAGCGCTCCCGGATTGAAGGTGACCGGGAAAGTGACGTCACCGCGAGTGCTCCTCTGGCGCTCTTGATCTTCAGTAGTAAAGGCCCGAGTGAGGTCACGGCACTCTTCTGCATGTCTGACCGTGGCAGAAATAGGCACGAACTCGGATGCATCCGGCCGGTACGGCAGAATTGTGTCGATGGTGTGCGAAGGGTGCCGACCATACAGTAAGAAATAGGGTGAAAACCCAGTGGTGGTCTGCGTAGCGGTATTATACGCGTAGGTGACGAAGGGTAGAATGGCGTCCCAGTTCGGGTGGTCAGAGGCGACGTACATTGAAAGCATATCACCGAGCGTACGGTTGAAGCGTTCCGTGAGGCCATTTGTTTGAGGGTGGTACGCTGTAGTTGTGCGATGAACAACGTGGCACTCCTTGAGTATGGCTTCAACTATGTCCGACAGGAAGACGCGTCCGCGATCGCTGAGCAGTTCTTGAGGTGGCCCATGTCGCAGAATGAATCGGCGAAGCAGGAATGTGGCAACGTCGCGCGCTGTAGCTGCCGGAAGGGCGGCCGTTTCGGCGTATCGTGTGAGGTGATTGACTGCAACAATGGCCCAGCGGTTACCAGCTGATGTCAAAGGAAGTGGTCCATACAGATCGATTTCAACGCGGCCGAACGGTCGGTTAGGGCAGGGTAGAGGCTGCAGACCAGCTGGCGAGAGCTGGGGTGAAGATTTCCGGCGCTGGCAGTCGGGGCATGAGCGAATTAACTTTCGAACGTAGTTGTACAAATCCTCGCCAGTTGTAGCGTTGTCGGAGGCGCTGATACGTTTTGAAAAGTCCCGAGTGTGCACACTGTGGATCAGAGTGGAACGATGTGCAGATCTCAGAACGGACGCTTTGAGGTACTACTAATAACCACTGGCGGCCGTCAGAGGTATAATTGCGTCGGTGAAACAGGTCGCCGCGAATGACGAAATGGCGAGCTTGACGGCGCAACGCACGAGTGGTTGGCTGCGATGACGGATCAGCAACGGAAGTCTATATGATGGAGGCAATCCAGGGGTCCTTGCGCAGCTCGGAAGCGATGGTTGCAATGTTGATGGAAGAAACGTCAAGCTGGGATAATGAGCAGCATGCATTGTCGTCAGGCAACGGCGAACGTGAGAGGGCGTCAGCGTCAGCATGCTAGCGTCCGTTGCGGTACAGTACGCGGATATCGTAATCCTGCAAGCGAAGTGCCCAGCGGGCGAGACGGCCTGAGAGATCCTTCAGTGACGACAGCCAGCATAATGCATGGTGGTCCGTGACTACATCAAATTGGCGACCATACAAATAGGGCCGGAACTTAGTAAGTGCCCAGATGATCGCCAGGCATTCTTTTTCTGTGACGGTGTAATTTGTCTCGGCCTTAGAAAGCGTACGGCTTGCATATGCCACAACATATTCAGGAAAGCCTTGTTTGCGTTGCGCTAGGACAGCGCCGAGGCCAACACCGCTGGCATCCGTGTGTACCTGAATAGGTGCCGTTGGATCGTAGTAGCGCAAAATGGGAGGAGACGTCAGCAAACGACGGAGCTTTGCGAACGCTTCGTCGCACTCGGATGACCACGAATGGAGGGGTCCGTTGCTTCCAAGGAGCTTCGTCAGGGGCGATATGACGGTGGCGAAATTACGAATGAAGTGCCTGAAGTATGAACACAAGCCTACGAAACTGCGCAGTTCTTTGACGGACGTCGGTTTCGGAAATTCGGTGACGGCACGAAGTTTGGCTGGATCGGGGAGGATTCCATCCTTCGAGACGAGGTAACCCAGTATCGTGAGCTGCCGCGCTGCAAATCGGCACTTCTTTAGGTTCAGTTGTAGGCCAGCGTTTGTTAGGCACGTCAAAACATGCCGGAGGCGTTGAAGGTGCATGGTGAAGTCAGGGGCAAAGACAACAACGTCGTCTAGGTAACATAAACACGTGTGCCACTTCAAGCCACGCGGAACTATGTCCATCATGCGTTCAAAGGTTGCTCGCGCATTACAAAGTCCAAAGGGCATGACGTTAAATTCGTATAAGCCGTCGGGTGTGACAAAGGCTGTCTTCGGCCTATCGGCGTCAGCCGTGGGCACTTGCCAATAGCCGAAGCGTAAATCTAGAGATGAAAAGAATTCCGCTCCTTGTAGGCTATCGATAGCGTCATCGATTCGCGGTAGCGGGTATACATCTTTTCGAGTGCATCTTGTTCAGGCGCCGATAGTCCACACAGAACCGTACAGAGCCATCCTTTTTCGTCAGAAGGACGACAGGAGACGCCCATGGACTGTTTGAGGGTCGGATCACTTCGCGGTGAAGCATTTCGTCGACTTGCTCATTAATCACGCGACATTCTGCGGCAGAGACGCGATATGGGCGTTGCTGCAATGGCGATTGGGAGCCAGTGTCAATATGGTGCGTGACAGCAGACGTCCGGCCCAGGGAAGGTTGCCCGACATCAAAAGAAGAACGAAATTTTTCTAAGATGCGCAGCAGCTGAGAACGCTGAGCTGGGGTGAGGCCATCGGCAATAGATGAATCGAACACACCTGTGGCTGTAGGCAAAGGGTCGGACGTAGAGAGAGAACCGAGCGTGCTGTAACTGGCGCAGGACGTGTCTTCGGGAGCATCCGTAATTTGTACGGCGTCGATCGCTTCCACACAGCCAAGACATTCGCCTTGAAGCAGCATCACAGGGTATGACAAGGGGTTACAGACAAAAAATAGCTGTGGAGCCCTGTTTGACGTTCACTGTCGCAAAAGGTAGCAGCAGACCTTTTCGATTATAAAAGCGGCCGGATGGAGAAAGTAGTGCGACGGCGTCAGAGAGGCTGCTGCAATGCATAGCGACAATCTCTGACGAGTTCGGAGGTACGTTGGTGTCGTGCCTGACGAGTAGCTTGTTCACCAAAGCATTGTCGGCAAGCGTCATATCTGACATCGGCGACAGTTCTAGTTCGGCCCGTGCGCAATGAATGACAGCATTGTGGCGGGCGAGAAAGTCCCACCCCAGGATAACTTCGTGGGAGCACGATGATATTACAATAAATTCGACGGCGTATACAACGTCCTCGATGAGAACACGAGCGGTGCACGCCGCTATCGGGTGAATACGCTGTGCGCCTGCTGTGCGGAGGGAAAATCCAGCAAGGGGCGTCGTGACCTTTTGAAGGAAGCGACAAAGCTTTGCGTCCATAACTTATACAGCGGCTCCGGTGCCTACGAGGGCATATATGCGCACACCATCAACTAACCTGTCTATCACATTGGTCGGGCTACGTTGAGGACTTCCGCGTTTCGATGGCGTCGCAGCCCTTGCCTCATGGACTGCGACGACTAGTTTTCCTCTTCCCGAACTTCGGGACGAGGCCGCATCGGTGATGGGGAGCGTCGAAGTGGAGAGGGTGAGCGGCGGCTGTTGGCAGACCGGCGGAAAGGTGGGGACGAAGCACGAGGTTCATCATCGTAATATGGACGCGGTGAATCCACCATACGACTTGGCACATATGGCGGAGCGCTAGGCGACTGTACGCGACTACAGTGGCGTGCGACGTGGCCTGCGTAGCCGCACGCAAAACATATTGGCCGGTTGGCCGCTGTGCGCCACCGAGTCGTTGCGGTAGGCCCCATCCATGTGGGAGGGCGCGTTGGACGGGGCGGCTGATGAAGTGATTGAAAGGCAGGCTGTTGTCGAGGCATTGCGAGGACTTCGGCGTACGTGAGAGGTCCCCGTTGAGGGAGTTGTTGGGGCTGGGTGACGACTTCTGCGTAGCTGACTCGTACAGCCGTCGGGATCTGTCGGGGCCTGGCCATGACTTCAGCGTAGCTGTGAGGCGCAGCCGCCGGAACATGCTGGTGGTGCTCCGGCCAAACCTCGTGCAGTTCTTGCGCTATGACGCGGCGAAGCGGAGGCGCAAAACTCGGCGTTGGCGCCTGCACCGGCTGCGGCTGTGCGAACTCCATCAATGAGAGTTGCCGGGCAACTTCCTCGCGGACGAACGCCTTCATTTCTACGAGCAAAGTTGTCTGGTCGGGCATGGCAGCCAAACCAGCGAGGTGTTCGTCACGCGGTAGTGATCGACGGGTCAGTGATCGCAGCCTGCGGAGTTCTTCGTAGCTCTGGCACAGCGTAATAATTTCGGCCACAGAGCGAGGATTTTTGGCTAGCAAGATGTTAAAAGCGTCGTCTTCAATGCCCTTCAGGATGTTTTGGATTCGATCAGACTCCGCCATGGTCGAATTGACTTTCCGGCATAGGTCCCGGACATCTTCAATGTAGATGGGGAATGTTTCACCTGGCTATTGAGCTCATTCTCGCAAACGCTGCTCGGCACGCATCTTGCGAACAGCAGGGCGACCAAATACATCGGCGAGCGAAGCCTTAAATTCGGACCATGTCTGGAACTCTGCTTCATGGTTATTATACCACAGGCTGGCCACACCAGCGATGTATAACAGAACGTAGCGCAGTTTGTCCGCTTCGTCCCACTTGTTATTGGCGCTTACCCTGTCATACGCCGTGAGCCATTCATCCACGTCAGTGTCGTCCGCTCCTGTGTAGATAGGAGGGTCGCGGTGACGAGGTACCCCGGGACACCCAGTTGGTGCGGGATGAGGCGTTTGCTCGGAGGCGTCTTGGGGCATCGTAGATGGTAGGGTACGGGATCGGAGTTCCAAGATGATTGTCTGAGGTTACCCAGCACCTCCACCAATTCTAAAGGTGTTTATTCGGCAGAGCTTGGAGCAGCGCAATGTCAACGGTCAGCGCAGTAACAGCTTTCAAGCACGAGAGCCATTGCCGATCAAGAGCGCTCGACCCACTAGCGTTTTGAACCAGTAGCGCTGAACCCACTAGCGTCTGTCTTCTTCGCTACAATATATATATATATATATATATATATATATATATATATATAGGTCTCTGGACGAGAAGTACTGGGCTCTATGCAGACAGTCCAAGGCGTCATCAATACGTGGCAGAGGGTAGACGTCTTTGCGCGTGATCTCATTCAGATGTCGGTAATCGACGCAAAAGCGCCAGCTGTCATCCTTCTTCTTAACAAGGACAACTGGGGAAGCCCACGGACTAGATGAATGTTCGATGATGCCTTTAGTCAGCATTTTGTCCACCTCAAGCTGTATAACTTGACGTTCGGCATGTGACACATGATACAGCCGTCGGCGAATGAGATTGGTGTCACCGGTATGTATACAGTGAGTGACCACTGGCGTCTGGCCTAAAGGACCACCACCAAAATAAAAAAAATGTCACGATAAGCCTCTAAGACGCGGCGTATCTCAGTAGCCTGCGTGAGGAGAAGGTCAGTTGCGATCATCTTGCTTAGGTCGTCCACTGCAGGGTTGGGTTGATCGAACTCGTCTAAGGAGGATGGTGGACCTTCTGTGTCCAACACGGATATCTCGCAATCACCAATAGGCGAGATATCGGCCAGTGACATGCCTCTCGGGAGCACCTGCGCGCAGTAGTTAAAGTTGAGGAGAGGGAGCGGTGACCGGTTGTCTGCAACAGTGAGTAGGGTGTGCGGCACCGCGACTTTCCTTTCAAGCATTACGTGAGCACGTGGAGTCACCAAATAGACAGGAACAGGTGGAAATGAGGTCAGACTAACGTACTGGGTGGATTGCTGTGGTAGGCGGATGTCCTCGAGGGAACATAAGCGCGGTTGGGTCTCTTGTGGGATGTCGCAGCTCTGGGGCAGTTGAAGCTCAATCACACCGGACGCGCAGTCAAAGAGGGCGGCATGAGATGATAAGAAGTACAATCCTATTATAATATCGTGATGGCAACGTTGCAAAACAGCAAACAAAACAGTGGTAAGGTGCCCTGCGATGCTGACGCGAGAAGTGCACATTCCGAGCATGGTTGGCGTTCCTCCATCGGTGACGTGCAGGGTTCGCGATGCAGCAGGTGTGAGGACTTTGTTCAGACGGCGGCACAATCGGGCACTCATCACAGAAAGTTGCGCACCAGTGTCGATCAACGCCGGAATGTTTATGCCATCGACTATAACATCATTCAGGCTTTGTCGAGTCGGCAATGCAGCATCATCTCCGGGAGCTGCAGCAGTTAGGTTTCCGGGGAAGAGCGTCGGAGGTTCATGGAGGACGGCGGGCGACGAGCCTGAGACGATAGGGATGACGGCCGACGAGATGGTGGCGAACGAGACTGGTGACGGCGGAATGATGGTGCGGAGCTGTTCCATGTAACAGTAGGGCCGGTGTTAGGCGGTTACTGGTCAAATGGAGGCTAAAAACGGCGTCGGCTCGGTCCGGAACGGTACTAGCCATATGGTGTTCGTGGAAGTGAGGATCCGACTCGGCTGCGGCAATGGCGGGCAATGTGACCGAATCGAAGTCAGGCAAAGCAGATCGGTCGATCATCTGCAGTTCGCCACTCGGCCGGGCTTCGATAGCCTGGAGCGATCCACTGGCTAGGCGAAGGAGGAGGTCCATCCTGAGAGTCGTGAGCGTGCAATAGAACAAACGGAATGATCTCCGAGACGTTCGAGTTCTTCACGGACCATTGCTTGAACAAGTGGTACCATGGCAAGCTGTTGGGATCACTGACACGTGGAAAAGGGTTGGCAGGTGACATTGCTTCAATTTCGCGCCGCACAATTCGTGTCACGTCTTCCGACGTCGATGGTCGCTGCATTCTAGTGTTCTCGCATGAGGAAGTAGCAGCTGTGTTCGGTAAGCGGGTGAACGACGTTGAAAAAGTTGCAATGCGGCGGCTCTTTGCCAGCTCAAAGCGTTGGAACTCCTTGATATTATCGTCGACTGTCGCACAATTCCTACACATTAGCAGATTCAAAGCATCATCAGCGATGCCCTTCAAAACGTGCTCGACCTTGTTCGACTCACACATATCACTGTCAGCCTTGCGGCACAGAGCTAGCACGTCCTGGATGTAAGTGACGTACGATTCCGTGGAAGTTTGTGCACGAGTCGCTAGATCCTTCTTCGCGGCGTTCATCCTCCCAAGTGGACAGTCAAACAAGTCCTTCAGCTTCTGCTTGCACGTTTCCCAGTCCGTAAGCTCATCTTCGTGGTTGTCAAACCACACCTTCGCCATGCCTTGCAAGCAGAACATCAAGTTCGCCAGCATTACAGTTGCATCCCACTTGTTGTGTGTACTCAAACACTCATACATGGTGATCCAATCTTCCACGTCGACGTTATCGGTTCCGCAGAATGTTCCTGGATCTTTCGTATACATCACGACAATGGTTCGGGTTGTCGCCGCTAGCGCAGGTCCCGCGCAGGACCACGGCGGAGCTCCGTGGTCTCTTGGGAATATCCAGCACCTCCACCAAAAAGCCACGGGGCAGAAATAGTGAAGCGACGATGTATTTACAGGTATTTACACAATTGCAGCAACGCTGGATACACAAGATGGCTGCTCGAACCAGCCACGCGCTCTCCTAACTAATCGTCTTCGTTGTTCATGGACACACCATGCCCCACTGCTCGGTAACATCATTTATTTATTTATTTATTTATTTATTTATTTATTTATTTATTTATTTATTTATTTATTTATTTATTTATTTATTTATTTATTTATTTATATACCCTAAGGGCCCACAGGGGCATTACATAGGGGGGAACTTAAAGCAGAACACAATTTTTACAAATGAAGGAGCATCGCAGGTGGTAAATACAGCACTTTGGGGTACAACAAGTCGTGAAACGTATTAACAAGGTAAATATTCTTACAAAGTTCACACTCAACGAAGCAAGAACAAAATATCGAAAGCGAGTAAGTGCTCTGGGAGAGAAAAATAGTTACTAAAAGTGTTAGGATTGTAAATACGTTAGTAATGCTGAATGAAATAGAGAAGACTGTGTTATCGTGGCAATTCTGGAGGGTAACTCATTCCATTCTTTTATTGATAAGGTTAACGGCGAATTATTCTACTTTTCCGTCCGGGCGAAGATAGAGTTAACTTTATAGGCATGATCGATGCGATGTGAAGTATGAGGTGGCGGTAAAATGTGTGACCGGGCAAATGACGTGTTGCTGTGATACAGTCTGTGAAAAAAGCATAATCTGGCGAATTTTCTGCGCATTGCGAGTGGCGGCGTGTTGAGTGTTTGCTTCAAAGAAATCGGGAGTAGGATGACATGATGAATCGCGCTGCTTTATTCTGGACGGCTTCGAGTAGATTGGTAAGGGTGATCTGGTAGGGATGCCAAATGACTGATGCATATTCCAGGGAGGGACGCACGAGGAAAGTGTACGCTTGAAGCCTGGTGTCCCTGTCGGCCAGATACAAGCGTCGCTTCAGAAATCCAAGCTTCTTTTGCGCTTTAGTTGTGATATATTCTATACGGTCAGTCCATGTTAAGCTAGAATTTATGTAGACACCGATGTATTTAACCGAAGTAACCGAGTTTACTATGCTATTGTTTAATTTATGAGTATTTGTTTCAGACTTTGGTACGGAAGCGAAGTTCAGGTGATCGGTCTTTTCTGTGTTAATTTGCATCTGCCATTTGCAGAACCATTCTGTTAGTTTATTAAGGTCAGATTGCAGTGTTATAACGTCGTTAGGGCTAGTTATCTCTCTGTAAATCACACAGTCATCGGCAAAAAGGCGAACTGTTGAATTAACATTTAATGCTATGTCATTAATATATATCAAACGTAAAAGCGGACCTATTACTGTACCTTGAGGGACACCCGACTTGACAGGGGTTGAACTGGAGATATTGTCATTCAATTTGACCACCTGAAAGCGATTGGTTAGAAATTCTTCAAGCCATCGTGTTGTTTTTCTATCAAGTTCGAGGTTTCAGTATTTTCAGTGTTCGTCTTTTATGAGGTACACGGTCGAACGCCTTCGAAAATTAAATAAAGATACCATCGACAGAGTGAGACAGGTGCAGGGAATTATGAAGGTCTGTTACCAACTCGTAAAGCTGCGTTTGGCATGAAAGCTTGGGGCGAAAACCGTGCTGGTTGTTAACTAGTAAATTGTTTTGATTGAGATGCGCCATAGTGTGTGAGTAGAGAATATGCTCAAGCAGTTTGCAACTAATTGAGGTTAACGAAATAGGCCGGTAGTTACTGAACACAGTGTTGTCACCACTTTTAGGTATTGGCAGAACATAGCTATCTTCCAGTATTCCGGTACACATCCAGAATCAAGTGATTGTTGGAATATTAAGGAAAGTACAACTGATGAGAAATGACTGCTTAGTTTTGAAAGTTTAGCGCTGATGCCATCGGGCCCTGGGCTGGTCTTGAAAGGCAAACGATCAATAGCGCATTTTACGCCATGAGCACTAACGATAATAGGGGGAAAGCGAAATGGGATGGTTAGCTGCGGGAGTATAAGGGAAATATTAATAGGATCTTCATCTGTGTATACCCCGGCGAAGTACCTATTAAATTGCTCGGCACACTGATCTAGTGTTAGCACGCGGCCTTCTGTACCTAACATGGACGGCACCAACTGATTTTGTTTAGGGTTTACTACGTTCGAGAACTTTTTTGGATCAGTTTTTAAGAAGTTGGGTAGAGTACAATTGAAATATCTGTTTTTTGCTTCGATAACTGTATTTTCGGTTTGTTTCGAGATTTCATTGTAATTTTGCCAGTCTTCAGGCACATTTCGCTGACTCGCTTTCCCATACGCCCTTTTCTTCCTGTTTAGGAGCCTCTTCCCATCGCGGGTAAACCATGGATCACTTACACGTGATGTTATAGAAAGTTTAGGCACACATGAATCTTCTATATGTTTTAGGTGATTGCGAAATAAACACCAGTTGTCGTTAGTTGTACGGCTTGCGAAACTTGACTGAAACTCAACTTAGAATCGTTCTAACATGCAATTCATTTTTTCCATATCCACCTGCGCATAGTTGAGTATTTGTTTTGTTATTTTTCTTTTGTCGAGACGTGGTAGCGTGAATGAACAATGCACGGCCCTGTGTTCACTAATTTCTTCCAGGATTTGAGTATATGCCAGATCCACATTGTTTGTCAGGATGAGATCTAGTGTATGATTACCGCGAGTGGGTTTGTGAACTATCTGGGTGAGGTGATGATAGTGAAGGCACTGAAGAAAGCGAAGATGTTCCGCGCGGTTGCTCTGGCTGTTAATCGATGACGTGATCCAATCTATGCCTGGATAGTTAAAATCACCGCATATAATTAAAAAACATCGAGGAAACTTCTTCGTGATTTGATCAGTAGCATCGTTGAAAAGGTCAATAAATTCAGATCGACTATCTGGCGGCCGGTAACAGGCACCAATGACACAATGGACGAGGCAAAAATGAACAGATATCCAGATTAATTCAAGAAGTGATTCAATGGCTATAGGCGACGGCTGAAACCGCTGTTTTACGGCGATGAGCACTCCGCCTCCCCTAGTCCCGATCATATATCTCGATGGAAAAGCACAAAATTCGGTGAGAACGTAAGCTCATTACTGGCGATGTCTTCGGAAAGCCAGGTTACCGTTCCGATAAGGATATCGGTGAAACAGGTGTGCATGATTGTTTTTAAAATGTCAAGTTTATGAAATATACTGCGGAAGTTGGCCACGAGCAAGGAAATCGGAGCTGTTGTGGTGGTTTCGTTGCCTTGTTTTTCATGGTGTCATTTCGTGGTCCGCTCTGGTCGGGAATAAATACGTATGACATGATCGGAGACCGAATCGTAGCGATAAATACCGCTCTTCATGTGCAGTTTGTTGTACCGCACGGTAAACCGCTCATTTTCCCTGCGGTGCTCCTTGGCGAAATCGCGCAGCTTTTTCCTTTCATGTAGCACTTTGGTAGAGTAATCCTCGTCCAATCAGACTTTGGGTGATTCGAGGTTTTTTAACTTGAATGCATTGCTCATAACTTCTGTTTTGGACTTGAAGTTAAGAAATTTAACAATAATCGGTCGATGGGTATTAGCACGGCGCTGGCCTAGGCGGTGGGCTCGTTTTATGTCGCCAGCCTGAATACCAAGATGAACATTTAAAAACTGCTTAACAAAGCGCTCAGATTCCACGTATCCCTACTGCACAGCTTAAGGAAGACCTTTTATAATAAAATTATTTCATCGCATACGGTTATTCATGTCTTCCACTACATCTATTAGTTCATTGTTTGTTTTACGGATATTCACCTTACATTCCTGTACATTTTCGGTTACGGTGTCAAAGCCGTTCTTCAGTCCCAATACAGTCGTTAAACTTTGTTGAATGGAGTACACACGGGCATTGATATCGTTCATTTGCCTATTGGTTTCTGTTAACGATGTTGTGGTTTCAGCATGATACTCTTTTAGCAGTGTCAATACGTCGTCAATCTTAGGGCCAGGATTTGCTTCTACGTCGCCCGAACAAAGCAAGGACATCGCAAGGCACACAAACAGCAAAAGTGAGGAAGGCCTAGGGCAGATCTCGCGTAGAAAGCCAGCTTCTGCACTGAAACGGTCATTACGGGAGCAATGATGCGTTCGACAAGCAAAAAAAAAAGAACCAATGCGTGCTCGGTGCGTGCACACGTCAATACCCATTTGTAAAACAGTGAAGGCACAACAGTGGGGACTGGCGGCCAAGAAGGCTGAAAAAAGTTCAAGGAAGAAAAGGTGCCTACCTATAACGGCAAAGGGTACAAGTTATGCATATGCTATTCGTGGCCGCAAATCCCAGGGAGATGATGCCAGGCTGCCCTTTTTATAGGGCTGTGGGGGCGCTGCGTTCGTGGCAGGTCTCCGTTCGCTTGTGACGATGCAGGATGATCGCCGCTCATCAGCTGGGGCACTTGGGAGCCAGCTGATATATATATATATATATATATATATATATATATATATAGTTATATCATGCATGACTCGGACAGTTCTAAGCAATAAAATTTATTTTTACTACCTTTCCTTAACAACAACTCTACAGTCGAACCCGGATATATCAAACGCACATATAACGAATTATTGTATATGACGAACAGGCAGTAAAATCCCCTTGAAAATGTATGTATAAGCTGTTTATTTTATGTATCGAATTACCTATATACACAACTTTTTTGTGATCCCCTTCATATTCGATATATCCAAGTTCGACTGTATCTACACCTAAAAAAGTTAATTTACTCAGACGTCGGGTGAATGAATTTTTAAAACTTGCATGTGCGTTTCGTCGTACAAAAAATAACAGACGACGTGGCCTTTCGAAGGCTGTAAGTGCTTTCTGGATGCCGTGTCATGTCACGCAGCGGCAGGATTTTACCTGCCGAGGTAGCCCAGTGACTATAGCGTTACGCCGCTAAGCTTGTCACCGCAGGCTCGAACCCGGCCGCTGCGGCCGCATCTAATTGGGGACGAAATACAAGAACGCTCATACGCTTGGATTTCAGCGCACGTAAAGAAAATAGGCGGTAAGAATAATCATAGTCCTCAACCAAGGCTTGCCTGATAATCGCATTGTGCTTTGTCAAGTAAAATTAAGTAAAATGCCAGAACTGCTTTAGCGACAAGATTTTCATGATACTGATATCGAGACTCGTTTTCCATCAGACTAACCGCCAGTGGTCGCATAATTGGAAAAATGCTAAAACATGATACCTACGAAAACACGTTATGTGAGGGTGCATCCCATCTGGAACGCTTACGACATGTCGGAGAGCTTTCTTGAAATACGTATGTAACATCGTTGCGGGACCGTAAGGAGGTTTATCCCAACCTTTTCGCTACTAGTCTCCACATTTGTGGACACTTTTCACGAAGCCGAGTACTCCTGAGCGTAAAAGTTCCGACACATTGAAATTGCGCGCCTTTCTCAGTCGGGACCGCGGTTTACTCAGCCACCTGGGCTTCATTTACGTGAGCCCAACACATGATACATGGGCGTTTTTGCGTTCCGCGCACATCGAAACGCGGACATACCTCATCGAAGCGCGGAATATCACGGACATATCTCATCGCAGACATATCTAGTTCGAACAAATGTATCGCTTATCCTCGTGAAAGAACTGATAAACCATGCCTACTCAATATGCAGAGTTAGCTTGTTTTAGTGACTAGTGATCAGAAAAGTCAACTAATGATCAGAAAAGGCCTGAAATTGTTATGCCATGTAATATTTTCTCTGATGTTGGCTGGGTGGATCGTAAAATCTAGACAAATTAAAAATAACGACAGAGTTGATCATAATTCTTGAAAGAAGGAATTACACCATTTAGAGTGTTACTGATGATGAATGAATGAATGAACTTTTATTTCCCTTTTTTAAGAAAGGGGAGGGGCCGGGGGGGAGAGAGGGAGGCCTGTGTGCTCCAGTCTTAGCACCTTGTGCTGCCACACGTCCGCCTACCAGTCGTGGTAGGCCTCCGCTACCTCCTCAGCCCACCTCAGGACTCGGTCCTGCAGGGTGGGATCGGAGCTGCGCAGGGCAGTCTCCCACAGCTCCTCGCTACTAATTAATGGTTTGAGGTTGCGGGGGGGATATTTGATGGGGCATTTCCACATTATATGGGAGAGATCTGCTGTCTGGACAGGGCAGAAGCGACACTTGGGTGTCGGGTATGTGTCGGGAAAGAATAAGTGCAAAGTGCGTGGGGTAAGAAAAGTGCGAGTTTGTAGTTGGCGCCACAATATTTCTCGCTGGCGCGTGCTCGACACAGAGAGAGGTGGATACGTTAGGCGTTGGTGTTTGTAATGTGTGCAAATTTCATGGAATGTGATGAGTGCGTCTTTATTGGTCTGTTGTTGGGAGTCATTGGCTTCTGGGGTAAGGCCCACATTTCCGTCCACTCGGTCCGTGAATCCTCGAGCAGCGGCATGAGCCATTTCGTTGCCTGGTAGTCCTTGATGTGCTGGAGTCCAGATGAGAGCGATGTAGATTTTTGGCGGGTGAGCGACTAGTAGAGAGTGCGCGAGGTTTGTAATGTAGCCGCTACTGAAGTTCCGGATAGCAGTCTTCGAGTCACTGATGATGACATCGCAATCAGGTAGCCCCGATGCGAGTGCAATGGCGGCCTCTTCTGCGTCGCCCGCTGAGGTGGTTCTGACTGATGCTGAACGAACAGTGTTCCCCTGCTTGTCTACGACCGCTAAAGCATAACGATGTTTATTTTTATAGGCTGCGGCGTCCACGTAGTAAACTCCTTCCGCCTGTCCATAGCTGCGTTGTAGCGCCTTGGCTCGAAGTTTCCGGCGTTCGACGTGAAATTCGGGATGCATGTTTCTGGGTAGGGGTTGGATGTGGTATTGGCCGTGTATGTTCGGAGGAAGTTGATGTCGCTTGTTCTCGTTGAGTGGTGGGGCGTAGTGAAGTTGTCTCAGGATCTCACGCCCAGCTGCAGTGGTGGAGAGTCTGTGATATTGCGATGATAGATGTGCTTCGGTTAATTCTTCAAAGGTATTGATTGTGGCTCTGGCCATCGCCCTCTGTGTGGATGCTCTAATCGGAACACCAAGAGCGACTTTGTGTATCTTGCGGTTCAAGCAGTTTACAGTGTCCGCTTCCTTCCTAGAGAGTGAGAGATATGGTAGTGCGAAGGTGATTTTGCTTAGGACAAAAGCTTGGATGAGCTGAATCAGTTCCTTCTCTCGAAGCCCTCCGTGTTTATTGGAGATCCTTCCTATGAGGCGTAGCGTGTTATCTACTGTTGTTTGTAGTGCTTGCAAGGTACGCTGATTTGCTCGGTTGCTTTCAAGGTGAAGACCTAGCACCCTTATCCTGTCTACCTGGGGTATGGAGTGCCCTTCAACTGTGAGGTCGATATTCGGGGGCGATGTCCTGAAGCGTCTCGTGGGGGGCAGAAGGAGAAGCTCTGATTTGGTGGGGGAGCACCTAAGGTTCAAGTCGTGACCTACTTGTTCGATCTTGTCAATGGCTGCTTGGAGGGTGTCTTGGATGTGCCCGTCCGAACCTCCGGCCATCCACAGCGTAATATCGTCCGCGTACAGTGAGAATCGGAGGTCGGGAATCTTCTTTAGAGCGAAAGCTAAAGGTCGCATAGCCAAATTGAAGAGGAGGGGGGAGAGTACTGCCCCTTGGGGCGTACCAGTGCTCCCTAAACGTATCTGACCTGATTGTTCGCTGCCTAATTGGAGCGTTGCAGTGCGCTTCGTCAGGAAGCTGCATATATAACGGTAGATTCGCTCTCCACAGTTTATACTGTTAAGTTCGCGTAGAATGGCCAAGTGATGATCGTTCTAGGAATTCGAGCGAGAACAACGCACATGTGCGACAACATTATTGTCAAGAATTGGACGAAAGCTCGTCGAGCCAATAAAACCGCAAGTAAAAAGTTCAAGCCGAGCTAATCAGGCGAAATTTATTATCTGGCGTTTCAGAACCCATACGGATTCCTTGCTCGCAACGCAGAGTACGACACTATGCCTGCTGCATTGTGAACAAGGAACTCGTATAAGGTTTAGAAATGTCAAATTATAACTTTAACTTGGTCAGCAACTTCAATTTTTCACGTTCTGTAAAAATATCATTGTCCGGTGTAAGACGAAGACTGGAGCACGCCATTACACCACTCGTTATTCGGTTTGAACAAAAATACCTAAGATTGGCTGTGCCTGTCGAAGCATTGCGGATTTTATAGAAGTTACTCAAAGAGTAGCTTCAAGTTCTTGTGGCTTCACACACCCTAGTCCGACAGTAACACCGTACACACACACAATACAATGACATAAACTCAACGCCTAATATGAAGAGCAACCCTCATGCAATCGATCCGAAGAACCATTTACGGCGGTGAACCACATTTCACGTAGTTACAAGTCCTGCATTAAAAAAGTGTAGTCAGTTACATATGTTGTGTAATATCCAGAAAACAATAGTATGCCGTTTCATTCGGCGTTGATCTCGGAGCATATGTACTTGTTTCTTATAAGAATCCATTGAATTGTTTACAATGACTGGCTATCTGCGCGAACTTTAAATTCATATTCTGATGTACGCACACCTTTTCATTTTTTTATAGTATTAATGCCCTGTATCTGGAGCAACATAGCCAATCCTTCTTGCGCCATCAAAATCCAATTCACTATTCTTTTCATAGATCCGCTAGAAACATTTTCCTTTATCCAACTATTACGTAACTAAAGAATTATAGCTTGTGCCACAAAATGTGGGAAAACGTCACGGTGGCCGAGGTGGCCAGGCCGGTAACCAGAATTTGTTCTAATGCTCGTGGCTTGCGATCCAATCTACCCGAGATTCGCGGAGATGACTGTGATGCGTGATGATGATCGATTGCGATGATGATAACACTAACTCAGTTGTTAACGTAACCATCCTTTTTTGGCAGTGGTGAACAATGATTGCAAACCACCAGCGGGTGATCTGAAGCTACCACAGTGTGAGCAGCCAGTTAGACCAGGGATGTCGTGCCCGACCGATCATAATCCCCAGTGTCGTGATCAATGGTACTACGACAATCGTACTGGTGAATGTCTTCACTTTTCGTATGCTGGGTGCAGCGGAAATACCAACAATTTTGGATCCAAGCAGGATTGTGAGAAAAAATGCAAGCCTCAAGGTAAGGCAATATTCACCCTTACAACATGTTGCATCGTATATCACACACATAGAACAACTTCTTCTAGCAATAACATAATCGATCAAAAAGAAAATCATACACGTTCACCCAGAAAATGTGTACTATCTAGCAATGGAATTCATGGCGACTTAAGCACTCTAAATAATTTGGAATTATGTTTCTTGAAAAAATGTATGGTGACATCTAATCACACAACGTGCAAAAAAACTGTTATTTCCACAAATAGTACACTTTAAGTTAGCGCACAAAATTGTCTGTTTATTTTTTTTTTTTATTTTATCGATCGTAAAATACATTCAGGTGGTTCTGTGAGGCCAGCAATAATTGCTTCATCATACATAATACCTCATGCATTTGTGGGTTGTTTTGTGGAGGACAGAAGAGATATCTTTCCTTGCGAAGAGTTAATTTGGAAGCAACATGTATTGTTTGCATGAGTTATACATTTTCTTAGAACCATTATTTGTGCAGGATAGGTGAGAAAATGAAAATCTCAGCAGTGTTTACAATGAATATAGCGCGGCGCCTGCCATGCTCCACAAGATAATAACAAAGAAGCAACAAATAACTCTTGGAAGAGTAACAAGGTTTTCTTTCGGCTCGCGTTAAACTCATAAAAACTATGTAAAATAAAAATGAACACAACAGCAAGGTCAATAAGTGATCTTCCCTAGATATTGAAGGTCTGAATGAGTCAATCAACGCCGGAACCATCAAGTTTTAATGAAGCTTGTTCTATCTAGGGCTGTGAGAAATACGCTAATGCGCTTAAAGCAATGTGTGAAGTTTTCTTTTAAAAAAGGTTCTGCTATTTTTGCAAGTTTTTCGCAATTCAAGTGCCTTTTTGCATGGTCGACAAATATGCCCGCAATTGAACTTTGTAATATGCACGAAACTTTTTGCTCATGCATTTAAATTAAGCGTTTCTTTAGAAAAGTGATCTTGATTTAGGCATATCTGGCCTAAACAAAGGCTTGGGTAATTTTTTCGCACACAAATAAAAAGTGATGCTGTAATTGGTTATTTTTTTAGAACTCTCCCTCCTCCACTAGTTTTACTTTGTTTCATTTGAAATTTCAAGTTCATAGACAAAAAAAATTATGGTGAGGCATCAAAAGAATGTAAAAGAAAAGACTCGCCTGTGCCACCTGTATTCACAGACAAGAAAAATGTTGTGAATCTAAAGTTTCAAACGCTAATACATTGAGGTAAAGAGATACAGTGCCTAGAAGACTGCATAAACACCGGCCTTAATACATGCTTGTTTTGTTAACCAGACATGCTCGGATGCCTCTTCCCAAACATATACAACAAAAGAATGTGGCGGTCGGTGAAATACCAATGACCCGACGCAGTGCTTAGCTTGGCACAACGCAAGAGTACCTGCTTTTGCTAACCCTAGACTGTCACGTCGATCAGCTAGTGCTTTGTGTGTGCTTACGAAGTGCTCTGCGGACTTTACTTACGCATACTTTTTATTTGCAGAAGTGAAATCAACCTCTTGAGGGGAAACCTCCAAGAAATGCTGCTTTCTTTCTTTATTTCTTCATAGCTTAGAGATATGGAAATAAAAGTTTTGCCATCTTACATTTAGTTCACTGATTGAACAGTTTTGCCATAAAAGCTGTCTGTTACAGTATATCAAGACAGAACAGTACAACGTTTTGTAGTATTGGAACCTCCACATAGTTTTTAGAAGGAAAAAAAACCATCCGTGTGTTGTACATACGGATGACTAACCTTTAAGAATGTCCAATATCATTAACATACCATTCACCCCTACGACAGTGTCATACCCGAATCATTAAGAGCAAAACTTGTTATCGAAGTGATATCGCGAAGGCATAACATCTAGCTTAGAGGCGGTCGCGCTACCAGGAGGTCGTTCCAAATGCTCGACATAGCGACCGCTTGGGAGCTCAATGATCTCGGATGTAGAAGCGCATCTCTACCAAGGAGAGAGAGAAAGAGATAAAATCTGTTTATTAAAACCGATGGATGGGATACAGTGCCTTCCTCTTGCTCCTAATGATCTGTAAGCGCATGCAGTGGAATTAACTCGGACAACAAAAAATAGAAAATCTAGAGGAGGGAGCAGTAAACTATAGATTTCTCTTTTTTTTTTCTCCTTTTTTTTACTTCTTTACTTCAAAACAAGAACCTACTTGTCAAAAATGCATCCTTACACCTGATCATGTTTCGGGTACTTAGGTACACCAAAGAATAACCTAGGTAACTAAACTAGGAGGCAAAATGCAAAACGTCCATGTGCTTGCATTGTAGTGCACGTTAAGGAACCCCAGGCGGTTAAAATTAATCCGGAGCCCTCCACCACAGCGTGCATCATAATCAGAACTGGTTTTGGCACGTAAAACCCCAGAAAGAAGAAGTAAACTAGGCAATGCTCTTTAAAGGAACACTAAAAAATAAATAGCACATTGGTAATAATAAAACACGCTTCTGCAATAGCAGAACGTTCCCGCTACCGAGAGAAGAGGCTAAAAAAGGAGACAACGCAAAACCTAAAGGTGGGGGGCGATGCCGGCCTGAAGTTTCCGCACCGGCTTGCAGTGACGTCATCGATTCTGAAATTGTTCATTCAGGGAGAGTTCACTGCTTATCAGTCAGGGATGACAATGTTCCAACCTCTAATGACCGAGGACTGAACCAAGCACGTTTTGATTACTTTTTTCGGATTACAGATGGCTCAAAGCCAAAAAAAAAATAGTTCGAGATTTGTGATGTCACATTGGCGCATCTGTGCGAAGGTTTCGGATAGAAATTAGAAACGATAAATTTGTTGTTTTTTTCTTTCCGTTGTTAATCAAGCCTTTTCTGCTAAGTACATGAGAATTTTGACAGCACTTTACCATTCTCCAACGATTTAGGGCTGATTTTTGTGGTCCGTATATAAAACAACGTCATTTAGTACCGAATAAAAATGAAGGCATTATTCATTCGCGCGTCTTTCCAGCATCTTTATTATAACAGCATGTATTTTTATCTTTTATAAGGATCATTATAACCAGATACAACTTTAGGTTTTTTAGTCTCCCAATAAAGAACTGCGATAATTTCCTTTGATGTACCTAATCGTTCCAAACGCTTGTAGCGCTTCCTACATCTCATAACCATTCACATTGTTTATAATTTTCAGCATGCTGCAACGATTGCTTTTTTGGATAGGTTCATAGATTTTCAATTTTTGCGCTCTTATCATTCACATATGCGCTGTGGAATGATTCTAGTAGGTATATCTACGTCGCTGTTTTGCTACTACGTGTAATTCCTACATGCGCTTATGAATAGTGGTTGGAATAATTGCTACATATTTCCAGATAGCTTAGGCTATAAATCCCCCCCCTATACCTTACAGCTGTCGAACAAGGAAATCGAACAGGTTTTCACGAAATCTCAATTGTGGGTATTGACTTAAGGATACTGGTTGTCTATATTCGCCCTTTGTCTCTAAACAAGCATGTGACTGATAATGGCCTATGTAAAAATGTATTGGCAGATAACACTTTGTTAGAGAAAATAAAGGCGGTCACATTGGTCCCAGGTAATGGCACTCAAGAACACGTTTGTGTCCACCTGCATCTCTTTAAATATTTTCATTAGAAAACACCTAAGAACACAATGTGTCGCCTTCTCCTTCGAAGGCAGACACCGTTCTCGCTAAATTGCGCGTAATAGACCGTCTCGATTGACATCGTCGATTCGTTTCAAGGCAGGAGATAGATATTTGATCTGAAATTAGTCAATGGCTCCCGCTCTGGGCTAGACCCTATGAAATTGATATAACTTATTGCTAAAATAATTACACAAGGATAACACTTCACAGACAGCTAATTTTCAACTTTCGATTTCAATCCTGCGCCTTTGCTCTTGTTCAAACAGTGTGGTCTGAAGGGTTTTTTTTTAAGTAGGCTCACCAGGCACAAATCCACTCTTGAGCGGCCGGAAGACACCGGGACACTGATCACATCTCTCCGACAACGCAGCGTGCGGGACTACCGCGCCCAGATGCCCACTTGGCACCACTGTTGAGCCAATGAAATCCCTCCCACGTACTCCCATAGGGGCATCTACGCTCTACAGATGTTCATTGCGTTGTGACACCGCAGACCAAGGACATGGCCGTAGGACCCCCCTACACTTAGCCGTGCGTGGCTTAACCAGGTAAGGGGGAAAGGGGATCCTGGTGATTGAACCGACTCAAAGTTCTTGGATCTTAAACGGTAGCTGCAACGAAATTTTACTTCGGCTAAATACACGATAAATGCATAGCATATACTATCAAATTAATCTTGGCATAACCGCAGAGCTGGTAATTGTCTAATTTTCTCATTAACCGCCTCTAAATTGCACCAAAGCAGCCGACGCGAGCACCTGGCGGTGAGTGGTAGTGATTCGGATATGGCGCAAGTTCCAGAACCACAGACGACTGCTAATCTCTCAGTTGCGGCTAGACACCCTGGCGCATCACTCGCTCAATATCTATTGGTCGATGGGTGTCTTTCGCGGCGTGCTTTCTCGTTACTGCGCACGTGATTTGAGCTGTCGCAAGAATGCTGACACGTCAAGTGGCATTTGGGTGCTCAAACACGTAACTCGAGCACGAGTGATGGCTGTGCAGTACACGATGCTGCGCAGAGGAAGTCAGAACACGCCTTTCCTGTCCCATCTATCAGGACACAAGTGTGCACCAAGCCCCGATAGGCAAGTCCGACGCGCGCGCTCAGCCAACACGCGCAAAGCATGTTAACTGCGCTTGACGATGCTGCACATGCTGCATTTAGCGAGCACATATTGGTCATGCATATATTGCATATTGGACATGCTATATTGCATATAGCGAGCACTATCAGGACACAAGTGTGCACCAAGCCCCGATAGGCAAGTCCGACGCGCGCGCTCAGCCAACACGCGCAAAGCATGTTAACTGCGCTTGACGATGCTGCACATGCTGCATTTAGCGAGCACATATTGGACATGCATATATTGCATATTGGACATGCTATATTGCATATAGCGAGCACTATCAGGACACAAGTGTGCACCAAGCCCCGATAGGCAAGTCCGACGCGCGCGCTCAGCCAATACGTGCAAAGCATGTTAACTGCGCTTGACGATGCTGCACATGCTGCATTTAGCGAGCACATATTGGACATGCATATATTGCATATTGGACATGCTATATTGCATATAGCGAGCACTATCAGGACACAAGTGTGCACCAAGCCCCGATAGGCAAGTCCGACGCGCGCGCTCAGCCAACACGCGCAAAGCATGTTAACTGCGCTTGACGATGCTGCACATGCTGCATTTAGCAAGCCGTATTGCTCGTTCCAGGATGCCAGGCATTCGACACATCAGGTCGCCAATATTGTAAACAAATGCTTTCATACTGCCTGCATAGCGCACGTTCATTAGAGAGCACATTTGTATACTGCTACTTTTGATTCGTCGCCAGTAAAATGGTAAAATAGAGAAAAAGTCAGACTCGACTGTAGTTGGCATTTACTTAACGCTAAGCATTGCCCGAATCAGTGCAACAAGAGATGCCGACGCGCGCCGAACTGGTCCGGACAGAACTACCCTTGATGCGCATTGTTTTCTGTCTCTTTGGGTCCCACGTGTGACAAGGGCAGTTCAACGGCCCGTTACAGGTCCCCGAGCCAACAGCGGTATGCGCCATTGAGCTTGGACCCTTTCTGAACTATCACCAGGATCGTCCCACATTGTCGTTCTACGCGTCGTTTTGTCCGCGGACGCGACCCGCCAGAACCTAGCCATATACACCTTAGCTGTAAAACTAAACATGGGTAACGCTTAGGTTTCGCCTTTAAGAATAGAACGTGGTAGTATTAAAGGGTACCATCTGCTTATGATGTTTCTCACCACGACATGCTTCTCATGCGCTCCAAGTAGACAGCAACCTGCTTTTTATGGCACAATAATTTCTTTTTTTTTAGACAATCACTTTGTTCTCAACGCAATTACATTGTTTACTTCACACCACCATTTGCTTCTGGTCGGGTCACTGTTTACTTTATATGCATTGATTGAACTTTTTCACTCTTACAATTTTTTTGCTCTGGTACATCATTGTCTTCGACATCCTACCCTATGAATGAATGAGCAATCGGTATCGAGGAGCAATCATCACTGCTAATCACTGCTACACTCATGTTTACTGAATCATGTGACATGATTCCCTATATTCACAATCACATCAATTCAAACTGAATGAAGGATCCAAACAGTCACATACCACCTGTATTTAACCTATTACTTACCATACACACTCATTACCGACACGAGATACTCGAACCACAACCTTCTTATTGATGCATCACATATACACATACATCTAGTCGTTTAGGTTCAATGAACCACCGCACGCTTTTACTTCAATATAACTACTTCATTCCTAATTACACATGCTCACAATTACCATGTACATTTCTCTAAGACATTAAAACTGAGAGCTGGGCGAGTTGGTGCGTGTTGGACGAGTTCTCTAAGGCACTTTACCAAGTCACAACGCAACCTGCTTATCGATACCTCACACATACACACAGAATAATGTGTACAACGTACAACGACCCACCGCAGTACCCGTCCCAATCCCTTCCCTGCCCTAGTCGACCCTTTGATCGTGTTGGTATTGACATATACGGGCCGCTACCATCCACTCCAGCAGGGAACCGCTGGAATATTTTTGCAGTGGATCACTTGACCCATTATGCTGAAACAGCCGCTCTGCCCAGTGCCACCGCCCGCGACGTTGCATCGTTTCTGTTACGCCATTTCGTTCTGCGCCACAGTGCCCCTCGCGAACGTCTGAGCGATAGAGGCTGAGACTTTCTTTCCGATGCTTTGAAGCCACTAAGCGACGAATGCCGAATCCTTCACCGCACAAGTACAGCGTACCATCCGCAAACTAACGGCATGACAGAGCATTTCAACCGCTCTCTGGATGATATGCTGTCAATGTACGTCGCCTATGATCATTCCAATTGGCACCAAGTTCGCCCTTTAGTGACGTAGGCGTAAAATATTGCGTCCCAAGCAACTACTGGATTTTCCACGTACTTTTGCCTATATGGACGAGAACCATCTTATACATTCTATGCAATTCTTTCATATAAGCTTGATGCATCCGAAAGTACTCCGCTGTCTGAAGCAACTCTACATGCTGAAGAATGCCGCCAGCTTGCCCGCTCTTTTTTTTCCACCGAGGACCAGTGACAGGAGCAATCCCTTCAACCTGCCGACCGTTCTCCACCAACATTTTCCCCTGGCTCTCTGGTCTCACCTTCGGGTACCCGCTACGACATCCGGCCATTGAGCAAAAACTTATCGAAAATGCCTTGGTCCCTACCGCGTTCTGCAGCAAACGTCCTCCGTCAATTACCTCGTGGAGCCTCTCACACTACCGACAGATCTGCGCCATCGCGGCCGCGAACTTGTCCACGTCTGCCGCATTAGGCCGTACTACGACCCAATAGTGGTGTCTTCGCCTTAAGCCGCCAGGATGGCGCCTTTTTCTGCGGAGGGCGATTGTAATTAAGAAGAGTAGGCTGCGCCTCAGGAGCATCGCCACCGGCATGAGCTCGTGGTTGCTGTCCTTGGCCGAACGCTTGTGACTGCTGCCCGTCCACTTGCGTCTGTTGCTAATAAACCTCTTAGCATACGCTTATTTTATTAATTACTTTCCTAGTTTCTAACCTCACGGCGCATGTTATTTCTAGACAGTTGAACACAATCATCATAAAAGTCTAGTTCCGTGATTCTACATTTAAAATGGCCTTGGCTTCTTTTTGCAAATGATGTTCACCTGGGTAGGTATACATTCTGTAGTGACAGTGTTCGTGTAACTCTGTGGTTACCTTCGTTTAATAGCCGTTTCGCCTTAAGTGCGAAGCACTGACAGCGTTAGGAAATGTTCACGTTGCACTTCAATTCCTCGGATGGTGTTCTAATTATAAGTAGACCCGACATACTCAGGTGCGCCAGATCTGCTGGCATCTTTCAGAGCTTTAAAGGCACCTTGAACGGTCACCCCTCGGGCTTGCTGAAAAAAATCTGCCTTCATTCCACACCGTGAAAGTGAATGTACAGCCAAGCTGTTGCTGACGTTACACAAGCAAAAACGACCGTAGATAACGTTAGATAAGCCCCACCATCATGCACAAGCGACGTACGGAAGTGCAGCATATGTCCTCATTCTTCTAGGCCCTCCGCAAGCGCAAGTGCCTTAGTAAAGTCCAGGTTCTTCTCCCTCTCTGTCGAAGGTACAGGTGTTGCTTCCCCACTTGGGCGTCCGACACGCACCGCCGGACACGGTCTACGCAAGTGAATGAAGAGTACTGCCGCCAAGGATGGCGGCGATAAGCTCACTGGAGACTTCGGATGTATGGGAGCAGACACAGATGAGGCTTGAAGCTTGTATTTACAACTTGTTACAATATATTCACATAGAAATTCAGCATGGAACTGGAACACATAGGCCACCATATATCGGCAGAGCCGATGGTGCATAGCACCACTAGTTGATTCCAGAATGCTTGGTAGTGGCAACGGGGCCACGTTTTCTATCCTTCGGTGCCGTGCCCCAAACATTTACAGCCCTATCGCCACCGAGTGGTTATGAGAGTCGTGTGCCGGCACACCAATCACCAATCCTGTACGAAGATTGTCCTTTGAGTGATCCGACAGCTATTAAAGCATTGCGCCTCATCTACGCCCTGTTTCTTTTACAACGGTTTCAGGTGTTTGCTCTTCTCCCTAAAAAACAAAATATAAAAACGCGACATGGGAGAGGTTTAGAAACCCACACAGATCGTAGATCGCACATCGTAAAGCAACATGATCCAGCACAGTGGGCGCAAATAAAATCTAACAAGCAGGAAGTACCTGCGAACTAAGGCGACAGGGTGACTGACATGTGCTATGACGCGCAGTACCACGCTCGTAACTGTGTACGACTGTGATGGAATAGTTCGGCACGTATGTCTGTGTGCAGTCAGGCGGTAATGAACGTCAGAGACGCACGAACGGATGTAAACGAACATTTATCTAACATGATAGGACTGAGACAAGACAAGCACTAAACACAGAATACAGAGCAAAAGTCCTTACAACAAACACGTCTACACGAGGTCCTACGCGCAGCGTTCAAGAGGAAAAAAAACAAGTACGTCCTCACAGCTTCAGTCCTGATGGTCTCGTCGATCGGCGGTAGATCGGCTGAGCTGTCGTGACGGTTCGCGTTGCAGGCAAGCCAAAGGCACGATGACCCTCATGGGAGGCGAGCCAAGGTAGGATGACGGCACTGGTCAACAGATGAGGCAGGCGATGGCCCACGGCTGCATTACCGTGGCCAGAGCACTCGAAAGGGTGTCAGGCGGGTGGCTTCAACCGCCACAACGTCACGGGCCACCTCGAGCAAGAGACGCCCTCAAAGCAAAGGCCTCGGTTAGGCCTCGAGCAAAGGCCTCGGTTAGGCCTCGAGCAAAGGCCTTGGTTAGGCCTCGAGCAAAGGCCTCGGTTAGGCCTCGACCCGGATACAGCCTGAAGCTGCTCCAACAGGCGGCTACGAGCAGGCAACAGCCAGGCCTGCTCCAAACGGCGTCACACCAGGCGCCACTCCGCGTCTGCACCGACAGGCAGGTGCGTTGACCTCAGGGCCGCCTCAGGCACCATGGCAGGAGCTCCCGGAACAGCGCACTGGCCCTGCGTCTTCCAAGTCACGAGCCCCCTCTGCCCGTTCGGCACCCGCCTCTCTTCTTCTTCCTTTTTCTCTTGGTTCTTTTCTTGACACTGTCAAGCGCGCAAGCTGCCCCTGGCTCGCCTTCTTTTGCTTCTTCTTTCTTCATGCACAAGTCTCGAGAGTTCTCACAAAGAGTCCACGCACATAAACAACACTACTAATGTCCCTGCACTACAATTAGCCCCCCACTTAAGAAAGTTGTTTGGGGAACAACTTGTCCACATTGCACGCAATTAGACAACATACACAAACATGATTTGCGTGCTGCTGTACACATTTGTCCAAGATTATGTCATACACGGCTAAGATAGTCAGCACCTATGTTGTCTGCCTCTCTGATCTAGTCCACCGCGAAACCATATTCAGTAAGGAACTTTGATACTGTTCCAAAAGCTTATAATCTGTTCCATCTGTTGGCAACTCAAATCCCTCGCTACGGCGACATTTTTATGGGTCTCTCTCTGGTGTAGAGCTTCAGATGGAATTTCATGTTCTTCTACAATATCCGACTCGATGGTAATTGCGGCGCACTGCTGGTTGGGTGGTTCCGTTTCCCTTTCCTCATATTTCTTAAGCAGATTGATGTGGACTAGGCTCACTGGCGAACGGAGGTCGATAAGATAGTCATAATCGTTCCGGTTTTCGACCACCGTGAAGGGACCCTTCCATGTCAAGATTAGCTTGTTCTTCTCTGATGGAAGGAGCAGAAACACTTTATCACGTGCAACAAGCTGTCTGACTCTTGAATTTCTATCATAGTACTTCTTTTGGGAATCTTTTGCTTTCTGGAGCTCTTCATGAGCCATCTTGCAGGTGTCCTGTAACCTTCCCTAGAGCTCTACGACATATCCGTACGTCGTCTTGGTCTCGGGGTCGAGATTCTCGCCTGTCCATAATTCCTTAAGGATGGACATCGGTCCCCGCACAAATCTTCCATACAGGAGGTCAAATGGCGAAAACCCCAGGCTTGCGTGCGGGACCTTTCGGTAGGCGAAAAGCAATGGGGCCAAGTATCTATCCCGTTTTTAGGGCATTCTTGACACATGCATCGGATCATTTGTTTTAGCGTTCCATTAAACCTTTCCACGAGACCATTCGCCATGGGATGGTACGGCGTTGTGGGCAGTTGTCTAAACGACAGTAGTCGTCCCAGTTCCTGCATTAGGCTGGCCGTGAAAGACTTGCCACGGTCACTCACTATCTCACGTGGAACACCAACACGGGAGAACATTTCTAGTAGGCCTTCGGCTACCCGCTGTGTTTCAATACTTGGTAATGCTATCGCATCAGGGTAGCTTGTGGCAAAGTCAATCATGGTCAGTACATATTTATTCCCTTTATCGGACGTTGGTGACAAAGGACCAATAATATCGACTGCGACTCGTTGAAAAGTCATCGGTGTCCCGATGATGGGCAAATTCCCTAACGGCACGCGACCTACAAGGTGCTTTGGTACAGTTCCTTGGCATATGTCACACGATTTGACGAAACGTGTAACATCGGCCTGTACTCCCGACCAATAAAATTCATCAAGGACGCGATCTATTGTCCTCTTTTGTCCCTGATGTCCAGCAAGCAACCCTTCATGCGCGATCTTCATTACTGTACCCTGGAGCTTCTTCGGAACCACAAGTTGTTCCAAGTCCCTTCGTTCTGCACTCTGGTAGCGGCGGAAAAGGATGCCTCGAACCAACACAAACTCGGTTACAGCTTGCTTCTTGGGCGTGCTTCTTTTGTCCAATGCTGTGAAACAAGCTTCTAGCGTGGGGTCCGTGCTTTGCAACTTCCGCATTTCCTCCGGGCTGATGTTCAACGGGTTGACTTGTGGTGCGGGTAGTTGTTGCTGTTCTTTCTTTGTCCCTGCAGCAGCCGTCATTCCTTCTTCACGTGAATCTTTCGCACTGCGGATTGATAATTCTGCGGGTAGTTGTTGCTGTTCTTTCTTTGTCCCTGCAGCAGCCGTCATTCCTTCTTCACGTGAATCTTTCGCACTGCGGATTGATAATTCTGAATCAAATTGCGTGTACCTGGGGTGCGATCGCGCAAACAGCTCGCTATTCTGTTCCTTCGCTGGATTGATCAGAATTGTGATTTCGTCAGCGGCCGGCGGTACCGCAGATTTCCCACATTGTGATGTAGCAGTCAATCCGAACGTGCGGAAAGCGAGCTGTTTGCACGATCGCAGCCCTGGTATCGTCCATCGGGAGGACACCTTCAACGTTTCCTAGTACAACGTCGTACAAAGGATTCTCCATGCAAACTGCGCGAACGTGTTCCTTGAAAATCGGTGAGTCAATGCACACCTCCGCCTCTGGCAATTTCTTTGCGGACCGGTCTAATAGGCGTATTATACGGGTACTACGCATCAGTTGCGAGTTCGGAACCGGGGACCGTTTTACTACGACTGTATCGCAGCCGGTATCTCGCAGGATGGTCACCCTTTTCCCTTCAAGCTGACCCATTACCGTCGGCATTTTTTCGACACACCTGCACACGTTGTACCACTCTGAGCAACGTAAAGAACGTCGTGATTGTCTTCCGCACTTGGTTGGGCACGTTCCTGTTGTGTTTTCTCTTCACTTTCGACTTGCTCCGCTTTTAAGAGAGAACATGACGCTTCACCACGCCTATTAGAGCTAGTAGGGCAAGCATCTGCCCTATGACGTGCCTTCTTACATATCCAGCATAGTGATGCCTTTGGAGCTCTGGATGCAGTCCAGCAGTCGGAAGCTTGGTGACCCTGTTTGTTACAAAGAAAGCAGAGCGGTTTCTCTTTGCTTTCATTTGTAGCCACTGCTTTATTGTGGGCTAGAAGCTTCCCCTCGCCTTCCTTTTCTTCCTTGCCTCTAGCAAGATGTCTAATATCTTGCGCTTCCAGGTACGGGTCGGCTGTCTTTGCGAGTGTCTCAAGGTCACGACACCGTCTTTCCTTGAGAAAGATGGCCAACTTTGCCTCGCAGCGTCGTAAAAACTGTTCCGACACGATGCTATCTCTCAGCGCTTCATACGTCTTCGGTGTCTTGGCTAACTCTTGCCAGTGGTCAAAGTAGCCGAGAAGACGTCCTGCAAACTGTCTTGCCGTCTCAGCATGTTCAGGCTTCGCGTCCCAAAACTTCACGCGATACCCTTCTTCCGTGTAGCGGAACCGTTGCAGAAGAGTCTGTTTTAACTTCACATAATTCGTGGCGTCTTCCGCGGACATCCGACCTGCTGCCGTCAACGCTTCACCGGTCACACACAGACTTAACGACAAGGCCCACTTCTCTCGTGTCCAACCTTGACTAGCAGCCACTCTCTCAAACCTTTGAATGTAGGCGTCTAGTTAATCCCTACCCTCGTTATAGGGCGGAATCATCTTATGAGGACTGCAAAAACCATCGCCACCACCAGTTTCATCGCTTACAACACTCACCTGTGTACGCTCTGCCTCTATTTTCAGCCGTCGCTCCGCGAGGAGCACTCATTTAGCCACCATGCGGGCTAACTCTCGTACATGTTCTTCCTGTGCCGCTATCTTTGTTTCTTCTCGTTCCTTTGCTCGCTTATCTCTCATGTCCTTCTGCTCTGAGCTCACCCATGCTTTCAAAGCCTCTCCACTCAGTCCCATCTCCTTACCTAACTCCCGACGAGAGTCAGATTACGAATCTGCAATGACGACGACATCCCAACCACCAGCAGATAACTGTGGCCCAAGCTGTTTCACAACTAGTGCTACTGGGTCGGGATAAAAGGCGTGACGACGACGGAACAAAGAGAGTCAGATCACGAAGCTGGAATAAAGAAGCTGGTGATGGAACGCCCACGACGGCATCCCGGTCACGAGCACATACTTAGTGGTCCAAGCTGGAGGACTACCTAGGTAACTGGGTCGGCGTAAGAAGATAGATAGATAGATAGATAGATAGATAGATAGATAGATAGATAGATAGATAGATAATCATCAGCCTATATTTATGTCCACTGCAGGACGAATGCTTCTCCCTGCGATCTCCAATTACCCCTGTCTTACGCTAGCTGATTCCAAATTGCGCCTGCAGATTTCCTAACTTCATCACCCCTCCTAGTTTTCTACCGTCCTCTACTGTGCTTCCCTTCACTTGGTATCCATTCTGTAACTCTAATGGTTCACCGGTTATCTATCCTACGCATTACATGGCCTGCCCAGCTCCATTTTGTCCTCTTAGCGTCAGCTAGAATATGGGCTATCCCCGTTTGCTCTCTGATCCACATCGCTCTCTTCCTGTCTCTTAACGTTAGGCCTAACATTTTTTTGTTCCATCGTATTTGTGTGATCCTTAACTTGTTCTCGAGCTTCTTTGTTAACCTCCAAGCTTCTGCCCCATATGTTAGCACCGGAAGAATGCAATGATGGTACCCTTTTTTCAACAAAAGCGGTAAGCTCCCAGTCAGGATATTGTAATGCCTGCTGTATGCACTCCAACCCAATTTCATTCTTCTGCAAATTTCTTTCTCATGATCAGGGTCCCTTGTGCGTAATTGACATAGTTAAACGTACTCCTTTACAGACTCTAGAGTCTGACTTCTGATCCTGAATTCTGGTTCCCTTGCCAGGCTGTTGAACATTATGTTTGTCGTCTGCATATTCATCTTCATCCCCACTCTTGCACTTTCTCGGCTAAGGTCCTCAATCATTTGCTGTAATTCGTCCCCATTGTTGTTGCATAGGACAATGTCATCTGCAAACCGAAGCTTGCTGAGATATTCGCCGTTGAACCCCACTCCTAAGCCTTCCCAGTCTAAGAGCTTGAATACTTCTTCTAAGCATGCAATCAGTAGCACTGGAGAGACTGTGTCTCCTTGCCTGACCTCTTTCTTGATAGGTAAATTTCTACTTTTTTTGTGGAGAGCCAACGTTGCTGTGCAATCCTTGTAGATATTTGCCAAGATATTCACGCATGCCTCCTGTACTTCTTGAATACGCAATGCCTCTCTATGACTGCTGGTATCTCTACTGAATCAAATACTTTTTTCATAATCTATGAAAACCATATAGAGAGGTTGATTGTACTCCGCAGATTTCTCTATTACTTAATTGATGACACGGATATGATCCATCTTAGAATATCCCTTCCTGAAGCCAGGCTGTTCCCTTGGTTGGCTGAAGTCAAGTGTTGCCCTGATTTTATTGGAAATTATCTTGGTGAATATTTAATATAATACTGAAAGCAAGTTAATGGGTCTTCAATTCCTTAGCGTCTCGCTTCTTATGGATCAGTCCAGTGTTCACGTCCTTCCAGCTTTCTGGTGCACTTGAAGTCATAAGGCATTTTGCATAAAGGGCCGCAACCTTTTCAAGCATGATATCTCCTCCATCTTTGATTAAATCGAGTGCTATTCCATCTTTTCCAGCAGCTTTTCCCCTGGTCATGTCTTTCAAGGCCCTTCTAACTTCAGCGCTAGTTATAGAAGGAGCCTCTAAATCCTGTTCATCACTACTTCGAATGAAAGTAGCTTGACTGCTCTTGGCACTGTACAGGTCAGTATAGAATTCTTCTGCTGCTTTTACTATGTCATCGAAATTGCTGATGATATTACCATGCTTATCTTTCAATGCATACATTTTGTCTTGTCCTACGCCAAGTTTTCTTCTCACTGATTTCACGCTGCGTCCATATTTTACTGCTTCCTCAATCTTTTCCACGTTAAAATTTCGGATATCCCTAATTTTGTCTTGTTGATCAGTTTCGACAGTTCAACGAATTCTATCTGGTCTCTCGAGTTTGACACTTTCATGTTTCGCCGTTTTTTAATTAGGCCCTTCGCTACTTGGGAGAGTTTACCTACTGTTTGCCTTGGTGCCTTGGTGATTGATAAATAGATAGATAGAAATATATAGAGATAGATAGATAGGCTCAAAACAGCCAAAGTATGCGAAGAATACTAAGCAGATTAATAAATAAATAAATAATTTAATTTGTGTGAACTCCCGAAATAGCTTAAAATAAAGTTTTAGGTAAAGTTGACCATTTTCTTGCCTAAACTTTTTTCGGTAGTGAAGAGATTAAGAGGCTAACATCAACTGCAAAAACATCGTTCTCCTCTTCTTCGGTCTGTCATCTCTCCTGTTGCTGACGTTCCTTAACAAATCTGCGACACTGCTGCGACGTTGCTCCTCTCGCGGGTGAATCTATCCGAGTGACGAGCCAGTTCGGCCACGACCTGATAAATGACGGTGAGCTAAAGTGTTATCTCTGCCTTGTATGAGCGTCTGTCACTGGCAGTTGGTACCCATATTCTGTAATTCACTTCGACAGGATGATCCGAATGAGCAGTGAGACGTATTCAGCTAGCAGCTTTTGATACAGTCCAGGTTTGTGCATAGGAGTTCATAATTGAACTAGATCGCCAGGAGTGGCGTGTCGGCGTCGATTATAATAGCGAGCTTCTGCTTTGAGAAGCTAGTGTACTTTAGCAAGCAAGGCACCTGGTTTCCTCCGCCCGCTAAGTGTTTCCGCGATAGAATGGTAGTCATGAGTCTCCATTACAAAACGAAAAGCTAGTGTCTTGTGTGTACCGCAGCCGTTGAACGTAAAGACGGAACAATTCCGCAATTCCAAATAATTCCAACAATTTGTCTTACAATAAATCTCGAAGTTAAGGCGATTAGCAGTAAAGCATTGTCGTGACACACCGCATTGCCACCGCCGAAACACGCCATGTATAAGACGCGTAAGCTACCCACGCTCCTTTCTCCTGCTTCTGTGTGTGCATGCTGCGCCCTCTACGGGCTCGCCCACTGAGTCTGCGCGTGGCCTCCAAGATTTGTGACGTGCTGCCTCTCCCCGCGGTCATTCGAAGTGCCACGCTGTAGAGCGTCACGCTGTTTTGTTCGAGAGGAACCCGTGCTACGCAGGTTCACAGTTCGCACCACAAGAATTCTAAATACTTTATTTTTCATTGAAGGGCACCGTGTAAGAGCTGAGGCTCACATTTTCGCACACCACAACCTTCTGATTCGTTCCCATATTTTATGCTGAACTACCTTCAGGATCGGCCCATATTTTTGGTTACACAGAGATCGACACGCCGAAGAGAAAGCGGCTGAAGTATCCTGATGTTGTTCATCGCAATAAAAACGGACTGTAACCAGTGGGGTCATGTTGCACGATGTTATATGCACTAAGGAAGGACGGACGGCAACACTTAGCCTCAGTTCTTCTAGTCGGAGCTAGTGTACATTACAACCATGTTGATAACTGATAAGTTAGTCCGTGCGCTCAGTCAGGCCTGTGATCTAAGAGTAAGGCGCTGAGTGTCGCAGGATTGAGGCGCACAAGCTGAGAAGCTCTTGTACAACATCAGCTGTGCATTGACGGCCACTGTAGCCAATTATCACGCGAAAGTAATCATCACGAAGTATAATTGAATGCACTGTGAGCTGAGGCACCTGGGCTGTTAATGCGGAGTGTAGGGCCTTGTTCTGTCAGCGCATTTGATGATCCAGCAGTTTGCTTTAAATAGACGTTGAAACGTTCCCATTACATCGATGCGGACTCGTTGGAAAGACGAGCTGGTGGGTAGCCACATGCTTTAGGCAACTGGTTGCATATATGGTAGCTCGCTTGTAATATTGACACTCAGTGCCACTGGCCACATTGTCTCCGTTGTCATGCGCATTTGAGGCCAGTGACATTTTTCTCTAGCATGATGGACCATCCCCGTAGATCCCATTCGAAATGGTGGGATTACATGCTTTGCTCAAAAGTTTCATTGACGTCTGCTGGTTGGCATAGCTGCTCCGATTGTCATAATCACTGGATCCAATCATCATTGGATCAGTGGTACAGAACCGCTGCTTGTATTCGAAGCGTTGTCGGTTTTTAAGTTCCGACTGTTGCGCCACTGGGTAGTCGCCCACGTTCGCCAAATTAACAGATGATTACCATGATACAGGTAGATAGATGGTCGCCCGGGTTCTTTGCATCGAGTGTCGTCATAACCGACTTAGCCAATTTCCTGACACCGGAGCGTGTAGTCTGTCGTCTCGTCAACGGCTGATCGTAGGACAAATTCGCATCAACGCTGGTCACTGTCAGCATGTTAGCTGTTTTTTTTTCACGAAATCGTCAAGTCTGCGCTGTGTCTGTGTTTTCTTCCCCTCCGCTTATGCTATTTCGCGCTGCCTAAGTCAATAACGTTATCCACACAGCCAAATTTCGACGGTATTATCCGTCGCTTTTTCAGCGCCTCAAACGTACGACAATGCTATATGTTGCCTGACACCTATGCAAGGTTCTCTTTGCCGATCAAAGTTAATATACGTCTTTAGCTGAAGGCGTATATAAGTCTCTCTAAAGAGTAGAAAACATTTTCCCGAAAGCACAGCGAGCTATGCCTTGAGGCATAGGCGGAAAGTTTTCATTTTCCCGAGGGGGGGGGGGGAGGGGCTGGGGCCCGACCAGCTTGCCTAAGCTGGTCGGGTTGGTCATATATATATATATATATATATATATATATATATATATATATAGTTCAATTTCATAACCTGAGTCCCCTCGTACCACAAAGAGATTCGCGTCTCTCGGATGAGCCATGCGGAAAGCCGATTACGTTATTCACGTTTGGGAGATATGTCTGTTTTGTGCCTATAAGTGGCACAACTACACATAAATGAAAACAGCCATGTAACGATTTGTGCAAGTTTCAATATACAAAGACACAGTCAAGAAATATTTTCCTGACTAAACGTCAGTTGAAAAGATAAGACATAACATATATAAAACATACACAATATATAACAATTTCTGTACACAACTTATGACTACAATTATTAGCATAAAATAACGTGACTCCATGACGCAATACTTTATTAACTTGTCAAAGCATGCCTTATGCCACTGGTTTCATTTATTTTCCGGCGGCGGAATAAATGATTTTAGAGTAATAAATTATCAGGCGCAGAAATACAGTCATATTAACAAAAAAATAAATAAGACAACGATATCTCAACAATGGGAAAGGGCACGAGAGGAAGTAGTAAGAGCGTGGATTGCGTTTTTGAGCAGCTAATGCAGCATATGACAAATAAGTATTAATAAGGAAAAAACACAGCATAGACAGGGAAGCTTTAGAAATAGCGCAACGAAGCGTCGTTGTGTACCCAAAAGGCCTCAGCCTACTTGCCCTGTCATGCACCCCGTTTTCGTTCCTGGAAATAACTTTTTGCTTTGTTTTCTTAGCCAAATGGTTAGCTTTAACTTGTGAGTTGGCAACTTTCTCTTTCCTATTAAAGACAACATTTCGTTGTCTGATGGGATGGTTTCACCTTGAGGGAAAATGTGTTCATTCGGGCACTTGTTCTAGCAATGAAGTCGTCGGCAGTTTTATTTAACTTGATTTTGCGGGAGACTTCTTTG
>NC_051161.1:112093464-112155070 GCF_013339745.2 Dermacentor silvarum
CCTCGTAGACTTTGAAAGGGGCGTCCAACTCGGGGCACGAACCGCCCCTATACGTTGGGTAGTCGTCTGGGTTGGCCAAGCCCAGGGGGAGATACCGACAAGCGAGGTTATCCAGGGCTTTCGACACGTCTTCTTGGCGAGTGGTCTCATGTACGATTCTCTCCAGTACTTCACTTTGCTTGGATCTAGCATTGGTTGCGTCGAGCAGGTGCTTGAGGAGATTCCACTTGGAGCTCACTCTCATTTGTCCGTCAACCCAATTGCATATTTTAACCCACTGCTGTTGGCTTAGTACCCGACAGTGCTCCTCAATGGCTTTGTTAAGCTCTGCGATCTTTTTTTCTAAGCCGCCGATTGAGCCTTTGCCCTTTCCACCAGTTCAGTAGCGATGTTTTTACTTCGAGTAGGTGTGCCAGCCAACTATCCACCCGGTCGACTTGGAGGTCGGTCTGTATCTTCCTAGTCGCCGCTTTAATATCTGCCCTGAGCTGCTCGGTCCATTGATCCAGGTTAACTATTGTGCTCTGCTGCTCTTGCTGGCAGCGCGTTTTCAGGATTTTTCTAAAGGCTTCCCAGTCAGTAAACACAAATTCTTGTAGAGGTTTGCATCATACCTCTAGGGTTGTGACCAGAATGTTATGATCACTTCCTAGATTCTCGTTGAGATTGGTCCAGGAGGCCGATTTGAATCCCCTGACGAAGCACAGGTCGGGAGTATAGTGTCGCGCGTACAGGAGTTTCCGGTTTTTATGGGGAACGCCGGATCGGTGAGAAGGAGGAGGTTGTGGTTGGTTGTGACCTGCCACAAGTCTATCCCTTTGAGACGGGACTGGGAATAGCCCCACGCTTGGTGCTGGGCGTTGCAGTCCCCTGCCACCAGTAACGGACACGCCTTGGCCCGGCTCACTGCCTTATTGATGATGTTGGTAAATCTCTGTTTATGATCGTTGGGCGAGCTGTATATGTTGAGGATGAAGATGCTCTCTTTGAGGGACCTCCCAGGAATAACTTCAATGAGCATATTCTCGACCTTGTTGGAGTTACAGCCAATGTCGTGTACGATAAAGGTGAATTGATTGGCTACCAGGGTACTGATGCCTCGTTTTCCTACCTCCTGACATGTGTGTGTTGTATAGCCGGGTATTGACACCGTGTTTATGAGGGGTTCCTGTAGTAGAATGACGCGTGGCTTTTTTACTGTGGACCGATAGAACTGTTGGAGGACATTCCTGTTTGGTTGGAAGCCTCTACAGTTCCATTGCCAGATTTCCATATTATTTTGGTGTACCGCCATGTTATGTGTTAGTGCTAACACCTGTCTGGTGTCCTTGCATCATGCACATCTTCGAGACTGCCGTCTCTAGCTTGTCGCACCTGGCCACTAGGGTATGTATTACTTCTACAACCTTTTCTGATACAGCCTCAAGCTTGTCTAAACGACTGTTGGTTGTGTTTTCGAATTTGTCAAATCGGCTGGAGAGCGCGCTTTCCGGCTGTCCACTCGCCAGAGATACTGCTCTTTTTACGATGTGACCATTAACCGCAGGTTCTGCTACTGGAACTTCTACTGGAATCACCGGTTCTGCTACTTGAACACTTGAACTGCCGCCTACCCCTGTGGTCGGGGATCCAAAGCTTGAGGCTATAATTCTTCATGCGAGATGAAACAATGAAAAAACGCCTAAACGTTTCTAGTTATCAAAACTTGTTGCTGTCGCACAATTCGCTGTCGTCTTCTGTGCTGTTAGCCACTGACTTCTGCTATACAGCTCATAGCTTTAATTCAGCACAAAGTTGAAGGGACGTAGTGTCTATGCCTATGGTGTTGCTCATTATCTGGCCTACGGTGTGAACCAACGTATGCGTACGACAGATGGCAATTCTGTCTATAATATGACGCGGGACGTCAATACGATGAAATTAAAAAAATGGCGTATCAAATGATGTACTACCATTGTGATGATGTGAAATAAAATGCATCTCACGAACGAAGCGAATAATTGTCGCATGCGTCCAAACACACACGCATGCATGGACGCACGCACGCACACACACACATGCTTCTGTTTATAAGCACAAAGAGACGTTTGACTGGAGCCACTTCGTTTTTGGTAATAACAAGCGCAGCAAAACGCTCATAAAGGCACCACTACGTTTTTGTTTTGCATAAACAAAGCCAGTACAGGCAACAGCCAATGCTAAAAGCAGACGGGGGAAAATTGCAACAGCAGACCACAGCGATCGCCTTACTATAAGATTCACCGGAGATGGTTATTCGAAACCCCAGACTAACATCAGTGCTGGGCTAAATGACGTCACTCACGTCTTTCAGTCGCTTCGTGCGATATTCTTTCCATAGTTTCCTCCTCTCACTTACTCTCACTTAAGAAACCCTTCATAGGCGTTTGTGAATCCAGAGCAAGAATTTTCGTCCAGCCGCAACACTCTTACGGTGCTCCACGTTCCTGCTGCACAGTAGTCAGGCCAACATGACGGCGCTAAAAAGCCGGTCACAGTGGCCCGGTATCGTGAAGTGAACAATGTGTAGCGTGCTTGACGCTAAGCGCGGTCACTAAAAAGCGTCGTTTCAGCAAGATCAGCACTGACATCGCTTGAATTATGCTGCCTTGTGTGCTCTCCCGGCGGCACACAGTTCGATCACTTAATTCAGTGCGTTTGGACAAAGTTACGACATTTCTACGTAATTGGTGGTGTAAGTGCATATAGTAGGGATCGTACTGAAGGACTGAATGAACTTCACATAGAGGCCGGGGTGCTTGCGGCGTACGGCTGACAACTCAATAATTATTTCATTTATGTGCAACTTCCATATTTGCCTTCACACAGCACACGTATCCGCAACTTCTCAGGCTTCGACTCTGCCTCAGTGATAGTTCTGGCTTCACATAGTTTTAATTAGCCGCAAGGGAAGTGGAAAAATACTTATCGAGAAAATGGTCAGGTAAGGAGACAAACTCTCTCCAGTTATTCTAATTGAATGCTTAGAAGTATTCAAGCTATTAGAGTGGGGAGGATCGAGGGACAATGATCAACGACGAATATGTCAACAACCTTCAGCTTGCCGCTGACATTGTCCTGTTCAGCAACGCTGGGACACATTGCAACAATTGATTGGGGACCTTAACCGAGAAAGTGTGAGAGTAGGTTAACAAAGGTAATGTTGAATAACCTGCCAAGTGGACAAGAATCTATGATCGGCAGTCAGGTTCTAGAGTATGTGAAGGAGTAAGTTTATATTGGTCAATTACTCATAGGGAACCCTGGTCATGAGACCGAAATTTACATTAGAAAGAAAATGGGTCGGTGTGCATACGGCCGGCATTACCAAATCGTGACCGGGAGCTCACCGCTGTCGTTGAAAAGAAAAGCGTACAATCATTCCATTCTTCCTGTGCTATCATATGGGACAGAAACTTTGAGGTTATCAATGAAGTGTGAGAATAAGTTAAGGACCGCTTAAACAGGCGATGAAACGAAAAATGATATGCCTCTAAGTGAGAGGAAGAGAACGCTGTGGATCAGGGAGCAAACGAGGGTAGTGTTAGTTGAAATTAAGAGGAAAGATAGGAGCTGGGCATGCCGCTTAACTTAAAGGGCAGATGATCGGTGGTCTGTTATAAGTGCAGGGTGGGTGCTAGGTGAAAGGAAGCGCAGTCGAGGACGGCGGAAAATTAGGTGGGGTAATGAAAGCAGGAAATTTGTAGGCATAACTTGAAATAAGTGAGCGCAGGATCAAGGTGTAATTACAGATCGCTGGGAGAGGCCTTCGCCCTGCAGTGAACATAAAAGTACGCCGATGACGTTTTAACGACTTCGAATTCGTTTGTTTTAACGAATTTTAACGGACTGTTGCTCTTGAGCCGCATTTCGCTTCATACTGCGAGGCCGCGTTCGCATGTTTACAGAGGGGCGTCGGGCGCCGCTTGGATACCACCCAAGCGGCACATACCATACCGCCTTGGCATCGCACTCTATGTCCAGTGACTGCTCTGAACAAATTAAGGTGTGTCAGTGTCGCAAGGTCGACGAGTTGAGCCGATTTATTGTGAAACCAGCTAGAATGCTGAAACGCTATGTGCTTCGAGTACGGTGTTGGGCAGTATTCTGACGTGCATTTGAGAATTTATAGCAACGTTGGCACTGAGCATCGTGGTGATGTTGAGTGAGTAGCCTTGACTTCTATGAGGTGCCTACTTGGACTATGGCAGACAGTGTAATTAAGGGCTCCAGGCACTGAAATCGCGAACCTATGATTTATAACCGATCTCCAAAATTGATTTGTACGCCCATATTGTGCATTTCGCCTCTGTCGGAATGCGCTCGCCTGAACCGGCAAGAACAAACTCTTGACCTGGAGCGAGGCATCATCGTGTTTTCATCAGCTGAGGAGTAGCTAAGAAGAAGCGATGAACGCTGATACGATGTCAAAGTGTTGATAGGCAAGGGAAGCTTACAGGTGTGGATGGTACGTAGTGAAGTTTTCTGCCATAATTTAGGAGCAATTGATAGTCACGGCTTCTTTCTGAATTCTTTTTTAGGACTACTTTAATAGCGCTTCGTGCCCTCGACAGTGATCGCAAGGTCGATTCACATAGGTCGCGAAGCTTCGGGCGAAAAGTGGTTCAGGACGAATTGTCACCGACATCAGCAAGGGTGGTTATGGGAGCAGCGATTCAAGCGGGACTATGTTTGGAGGGAACAAATATTGGGGAAAAAAAGTCCCGGTCTTCGCTGTTGCACATGTCATCAGGTCGCATTCTCCTAAAGAAGATCTCGTGTCCAAAATTACCGCTCTTTTCTCTCTTAGGCACCGATGCCGCATAGTAAGCGTTGCACAATAACGTTCAATTAGACTGATTTAGACGAGTATGCGGATCAGCAAGCAGTTGTGGTGGCGCCCAAGGAGACGCCGGCGGCCAGAGAGCCACATCTTGCCGTAAACGCTCATCTCAGCCAGGCGGTATTAAAATCATACAGCCGACCTTTGGCACCAGCGCTCGTTTTGACTCTACGATTCCTAAATATCGCTTTGCAACAGCCCGCCAAACCACCCTACCGCAGGCTAATAGACCTTAACGCTTCTACGTAATCCATGGACATACCCTTACCAGGCCACTTCGACTTCACACACCATGACAGTGCACTCGACTCTACGTATGGGTTTCCTTCTGCGCAATTCTCTTTCTCGTCTTGCGACCGTAGCACGGTCTAACCGTCGTCAGATACGTTCCATCGTGCTGCAAGTTCTGACAGTTGTGTCACTAACGAAAACACTCACCTTACGGCCTAACCGCTTCTTTTCAACATCTTCCTTCTCTGTCGGTATCTTTGCGGTTTCCAGGAAATCATTTACATGCACCTCACCCCCCCCCCCCCCCATGCACACACACACACACCCACACACTTATTTTTACTCCAGCAGGAAGCCACCCGATTTGAAGCGCTCGCGACAATTCTAACAGAGTCCCGCGGCAGCACCTCTCCATTCCGGTGTTGCCTCTGAGGTAGCGGGCTTCTTCCTTCACTTTTTCATTTTGCACCGTTGAACGGTTTATGTTCTGCTCGGCGATCGTTAGATGTCAATTTTTTATATGCTTGACGACGTCATTCGCGCCCGCGACGTACACACTTCAAGGTATCACGCAGCGATCTGTGGTCTAACCAAGCGCCTTCACCGCACTTTATCTCTTATAAGTTTAACGTGCATTAAGCTTCACCATACCAATAACTATATACTCTTCCTACAGGGGCGCGTGCCTACAATACCGCCACCGCGTGGCAAACCACCGGCTATGGTCCCTTATCCACTGATTGGAAAAAATGCTGGCCAGTTAAGACCACCTTCTTTGCAGCCCATTTAAGCTGAATTTCTTTATCGTGGCGCCCGGTATCGTAAGACAGCCCAGCAGAACGCAGCTGCAGCATTACTAGGGATGTGCCTTCTTTGGAGCGAACATTGCTGCATTAAATGGGACGGCCTCTACAATTTAAAAATTCCCGTGGACTATCATCCGCCCCCTCTGCTTATGTCACACATTTTCTCAGTAATGCGTAAAGTTCAACGCCGTTCTATAAAAAAAAACAATTGCGGTGTTCACAGCCTAGGATTGCTGTTACCCCAGTACAAATAATACTCAGGTAACAACCCCCACGCCCTTTAAACGTCAATCAGCTTTTGTACTGGAAGCTAGGCTAGGCACTTTCACTCGATGGGGCTAATAGTGTAATCGTTTTCTTGTTCATCATATAATATTCAGTATTATCGACATCTTCCGCAAAGTTTCGTTTGAGTCACAGAGTAAAGCACTGGCTCGATTTTCATGGCTATCGATATATTAGGTACTAACAGAGAAATGTGCTGTATTTGCGCAAATATATATATATATATATATATATATATATATATATATATATATATACCTGCGAAGTTCAGCTTGTGGACAGCCAACTGTGGGCCATATATGGGGAGGGTTGCTTCTTACCGTTGCCCTAAAAGGCTGAGAATGAGGAGCAGAGCTGGACTGCCAACGTGGAAAAGCCGCATCGCAGACCCCGAGACTTTGCCAAAGACTCTCTATTCAGAGAAAACGGACAAAAATTAGTGATCTCACTAGACCACCAATAAAGTGTAATCACCAAACCCTCATCAACATGTAGACACTCACTGCAATACGGAGGCCACCGCCACTCATCTGTTCCTACATATACCTGTTGTTTTCCAAGCGTGGAGTGCCTAGTAATTTGCTAATCGCAACACAGCACGTAGGTCACCGCGACTTCGGACAATGTTTACTTCACATTGGTGCGCATTCTGATAGTATAGCACGGCTCTGGTTATCTAGCGTATGCATTACATTGCATCATTCATTCCTGAGGTAATGGTATTCTCTGCAGCATATGATAGGTTCTTCCTCTGTTAGGAGGCTTTATACTCTTGGTCTAACACTTCTTTTGGGGCTCTTAGCTTCCTTTTAAGTTTCTAAGTATCAAAGGAGAAGGTCCTTTAAAAAGAAAAAAAAAGCGTTTGCAGCAGTTCTTCGAATGTTCGCCGTGCCTTCTGCGTCACTAAGAATGTGGTATTTCATTTCTGCTACCGCACTTCGGCGCTGACGACGGCTGACGAAAGCGCGGAGGCGGCAAGTCACTAGAGCGCAAGAGAACGTGCGGAAAGCAAGAATGTTGCGCGATCTCTCCCCAAGGTCCTGCTTCGATTTAATTATATGTGATCCCGATTCTGTTTACCACCTCCTTTGTGAATACATAAATACATGCACAAAGCCTGCAGAGTTTAAACAAGTTTTAAACATAGTCGTCGCTCGCGTGGGAGCTTACGTTAGGAAAAGATGCCACAAATGGTTTAAATCCATGAAATGATGTATTCAGCTACTATCGAATTTAAGCAGAGAGAAAATATTACAGAATTAAGGTAATTTTCTTGCACAGGAAGTCGATACCACTTGTTACTGTTTCACAGGCACGTGCTGGGGGTTTAGTTGTGCTAACATTTTAAATATAAGTAACAGAAGAACATAATTTGTATTGCGAGTTGTCCGCTCACATATGCTTAGGCAAAAATACTGACATATGGTTAGGCAAAAAAGAAATTTCGACTAAGAAAACAAGTCACATAACCCGCTGTAATGGTCGTGGGCTGCGAAGCACGAGGTCGTGGTATCGAATCCCGGCCACGGCGGCCGCATTTCGATGGGGGTGAAAAGCTGAAAGCACCGAGTGCTTAGATTTAAGTGCACGTTAACGAACCCCTGGATGACCAAATTAATCCGGAGTCCCCCACTACGGCATGCCTCATTATCAGATATTGGTTTTGGAACTTAAAACCCCATAATTTAATTAAAACAAGTCATAGTTCCCCACGAAAGGCGAAGCATTGATCACAAAGTAAATTATTAGACACCTATACGAAGTAAGCGTTGTAGTTTTATGAACAATATGAACTGCTGCGAACATTTGCTTAGTAAATAAATAAAAAACACGGGGTCAACCGCGCACACGCACAAATGAATACATTTCACTCGATGACCGTATACACTAGATCGCTACCGGCAGCAGAATGGCTCATGCGAGTGAGTTCAGAATGGCATGCAGAACCAACAATAGTATCAGAGAAAAGGTTGAGCTTGGATCTGACCTACAGTGTTTAATGTCCTCATACCGGCCAAAAAGAAAGATGACACACTCATCGATTTAACGAGATTCAGTGATTTACAGAAGTTACTACGAGTTACTGCACTGGTATTACAGTTTGTTGATAGATGCCATCATGCGCGAGAACCCTGTCAAGGAAAAATTTCGGCAGGAGAAATTAGGCAGGCTGAAAAATTATGCATTCTTCGGGTTCAGAAAGAAGTTTTCACAGAAGATATTGTTACGAGACTGCGCGCAATGGGACAAATATGACGTTGACCATTTCGGTGAAGAAGACGACGATTGAAGAGATTGTCTTTCGGCCATCTTGGCAGTGCTACAGTTTGCTGTATATATTTTGTAAATATGTTTTCACTTACACCGTTTCCCGTGGTGGAGATGCTGGGTACTACTCAAGACGGAACTCCGCAGCGGACGTTTCCTGGCAAGTTCCACCATGTTAACGCGCGGGCATATTGCGTCAACCGCAACACATGCACCCCAGCCAGTGATCTTGATCAAACCCTGCGACCCAGGATCTTTTTGCGGCACGGACAACGTCGACGTTGATGACTGGATTAGGAATTACGAGCACGTCGCAACCAACAATCGGTGGGACCCGACAGTGGCACTCGCTAATATCGGTTTCTACCTCAGTGGGACAGCGCGCGTCTGGTATGACACTCACGAAACGGAGCTGACCAGCTGGGATCTGTGTAAGCAAAAGCTTCGTGACCTATTTGGCAAACCGATTGGCCGCCAGAGCGCCGATTCGAAAGATCTCTCCTGGCGCGCCCAATCTCCCACGGAGTCGTACGTGTCGTACATCCTTGACGTTATCGCCCTTTGCCGCCGAGTTGATGCCACCATGACCGAGGCGGAGAAAGTAAGTCACGTCCTGAAAGGCATTGCTGATGATGCTTTCAACTTGCTGGTCTTTAAGGACTGCTCGACCGTTGAAGACATTATCAAGGAATGCCGGCGTTTTGAAGCACTGAAGAGTCGCTGCATCGCCCAACAATTCATGCGGCTTCCAAACACGGCCGCTACATCGTCCTGCGCGGACGTTCAGCCGCCAAATCAGCAACCGACTACCGATAGCCTTCTCCGTATCGTGCGTCGTGAAATTGAGGCGGCGTCGCCACCTTCCTATTTCGCACGCCCTTCCGACGATTCCCGACCGACAGTTTCTTTAATCCAAGCCGTCGTGAGGGAAGAGCTGGCTAACGCAGGACTCCAGCCTGTTGCATCCCTGCCTCACCCTCGGGTCAGTTCTGTGCTGCCGCCTTACAGAAATACAGCAACGTTGCGCCGCTATCGTGATCCGGCCCAAACCTCTCTCGTCAAACATCGCATACATACTGGCGATGCGCCTCCGATTGACCGGCGACCTTATCGCGTGTCGCCATCCGAGTGCCAAGTTATTCAACAAGAGGTTGACAAGATGCTTTCAAAATGCATTATTGAGCCGTCCGCGAGTCCATGGGCTTCCCCTGTCGTCTTAGTTTAAAAGAAAGACAACAGTTGGCGATTTTGCGTTGATTATCGGCATCTCGATAAGATCACCAAAAAGGATGTATATCCTCTTCCACGGATTGATGACGCTCTGGATTGCCTTCACGGAACGACCTATTTTTCATCCATTGACCTATCGTTACTGGCAGATCGCCGTGGACGACAAGGACTGCGAAAAGACAGCATTTGTTACAGCTGACGGCCTCTATCAGTTCAAAGTTATGCCATTTGGCTTGTGCAATGCCCCGGCCACATTCGAGCGAATGATGGACACGCTGTTGCACAGCTTTAAATGGTCGCTCTGCCTGTGCTACCTGGCCGACGTGATCGTGTTCTCCCCGACATTTGCCACACACCTCAAACGTGTTTCATCCATCCTGTCAGTGTTTCGTGCGGCTGGGCTTAATTCTTCGAACTTAATTCTTCGAAATGCCACTTCGGTCGCCGCCAAATTACCATCCTCGGGCATCTCGTAGATTCAACTGGCGTCCGTCCCGACCGCGCCAAGGTTCGTGCTGTCATTCATCGAGTTCCCTGTGCTAACTTGTGCCAAGGATGTTCGGAGCTTTGTGGGCTTGTGCTCGTATTTCCGCCGATTCGTCAGAAATTTTGCAGACATAGCCCGTCCACTAACCGATCTTCTCAGGAAAGACGCTCCATTTTCGTGAGGGTTTCGCTCAAGCCACAGCCTTTTCACACCTTATCACGCTACTCACTACCCCGCCGATTCTCGCCCACTTTGATCCCAATGCTCCAGCTGAAGTACGCGCAGACGCGAGTGGCTATGGCATTGGTGCTGTTTTAGCGCAATGCCAACGTGGCTGTGATCGAGTTATTGCGTACGCCAGCCGGCTTCTCTCCCCTGCCGAGCGCAATTATTCTATTACCGAGCGCGAGTGCCTCGCTCTTGTATGGGCAGTGAGCAAATTTCGCCCCTATTTATACGGGTGGTCTTTTACTGTTACCTACTGACCACCACGCTCTGTGCTGGCTTTCGAGCCTCAAGGGACCCTACTGGGCGTCTAGGCCACTGGGCTCTACGTCTCCAGGAATTCACGTACACTGTGGTGTACAAGTCTGGCCGACTACACCAGGATGCCGACTGCTTGTCTCGGCACCCCGTTGATGCCCCCGAAGCTACCACGGAGGATACACCCCCTGGCCTTTTCTCACTCTCCGCTTTCAGCCACATTGGTGACGAGCAACGGCGGGGCACGTTTCTGAATGATCTCATCAACGCCCTGCAGTCTGGCTCGTCGGACCGGTCACTTCACCTGTTTGTCATTGTAAATGGACACATTATATCGCCGGAATATGCACCCTGAGGCACAGGAACTACTACTCGTCGTTCCCGCACACCTTCGGGCGACCGCACTCGAGCAACTGCATGATGTCCCAACAGCCGGCCACCTTGGTGTTTCCAGGACTTATGGCCGTGTACGGCGGCGCTTTTTCTGACCCGGTCTCTACCGATCTGTTCAACGTTATGTCGCTGCCTGTGCGTCGTGCCAACACCGGAAAAGGCCATCTCTTCCTCCAGCTGGGCTCCTCCAGCCTATTGACATACCCGCCGAGCCATTTTTTTCGTGTTGGCCTCGACCTTCTCGGCCCCTTCCCTCTCTCCACCGCTGGCAATAAATGGATTGCCGTTGCTACGGATTATGCGACCCATTACGCTATCACAAGACATCTCCCGACCAGTTGCGTTACAGACGTCGCTGTCTTCTTGATACAAGACGTCATTGTACATCACGGCGCTCCTCGTCAGCTTCTCACCGACCGGAGTCGCTACTTCTTATCTAAAGTCATTGAAGACTTACTTCGTTCTTGTGCCACCAAACACAAACTTACGACTGCGTACCCCGCCCCCCCAAACGAACGGTCTTACTGAACGTCTGAATCGCACTATCACTGATATGCTCTCCATGTATGTTTCGTCTGATCACCATGACTGGGACACTGCGCTATTGTTTGTCACCTTTGCCTAAAACTCCTCACGCCATGACACCGCCGGCCACTCTCCGTTCTATCTTCTATACGGCCGAGAACCAACGCTCCCTTTTTACACACTTATTTCGACCCCAGCCGCACTGCCTACTGAATACGCGCGCAACGCCATTGCTACAGCAGAAAACGCACGTCACATTGCCCGTCTTCGCCTCTCTGCGTCGCAGTCACGCTGAAGTTGTTGTACGACGCCCATCCCGGGACGCCCGCTTCAGTGCGGGTGATCTTGTCCTTGTCTGGTCCCCGTCTCGGCGTCTTCGCTTTTCTGAAAAACTACTTTGGAGATACTCTGGCGCCTATCGCGTCCTGCGGCAATTGACAGATGTCACTTACGAAGTAGCCCTGCTTGGTCATACCACGTCTTCTCCTTCCTCAGACGTCGTGCACGTGGCCCGCCTCAAGCCATACCTTTCGCCCACTACCCTGTCTTAGGCGCCGGGTCGGCGCTTTCCCGGCCGGAGGTTAATGTTACGAGACTGCGCGCAATGGGACAAAGAAGACGTTGGCCATTTCGGTGAAGAAGACGACGATTGAAGAGATTGTCTTTCGGCCATCTTGGCAGTGCTACAGCTTGCTGTATATATTTTGTAAATATATTTTCACTTACACCGTTTCCCGTGATAATATATCTCAATTGTCGCGCGGAAAGGCCATTAACAAGAGTTCTGCGCTGAGAGATCTACATACATTCTTTGGTCCCGAAGGAGCACTTCGCCTGGGCGGACGGCTTCAGGAGATGGATGGTACCTATCAGGAGAAACATCCTGTTATTTTTCCAAGTAAGCATGCGTTTACAATACTGATTATCAAAGATGCACACTGCCGCGTTTTACATGGTAACGTGTCAAGCACAATGATGCAAGTGAGAGAAATATTTTCGGTTATACAGGCTAGACAAGAGGCCAAAAGAGTTATCAACGCCTGTTTTTTGTGCAAACGATACAATGCAAAACCTACAGATGTGAAGTATGCTCCTATACCCGTAGACAGGATCAGAATGTCTCGACCCTTCAAAGTTGTGGGGGTAGATTTTGCAGGTCCACTTGGCGTAAAACAAAGGGAGCTGGAGTCTGGCACAACAAAGTCTTTCGTTTTGCTTTTCACTTGTGTAAGTACCAGAACATGCACCTTGAACTGGCTAGTGATCTGTCAACGACGGTCTTCCTACTTGCGTTTTGCAGATTTATATCGCGCAAAGCTCTATCTATTCTGACAACGCCCTGGCATTCAAAAGAGCATCTCGGTATTTGCAAGACTTCTGGAACGTTACGAATGCCTCACCTTATGCAAGTTTCCTTGCTTCCCATTGCATCTAACGGAAGTTCATTGTACCGAGTGCACCCTGGTGGGAGGTCGGTGGGAGAGATTGATACGGTCAGTGAAGTCGGCGCTACGCAAAACACTTGGAAAACACACGGTCAATAGCGAAGAGCTAGCAACATTACTGGTGGATGTGGAGACCGTAATTAATTCTAGACCACTGACGTATACGTACAAGGGGGCAAGAGAATTTGCTCCGATCTGTCCAGCCAATTTTTTAGTCGGAAATTCTTTGGTGGCTGAACCTGAGTACGGCGGCGAAGAATACCAGAGCCGAATTTTACAGACAAGCCAAGAAGACCTCATTAAAGACTGCGATATCAGAACAAGCTTCTCAAACACATGTGGCTTCGTTGGAAAAAGGAATATCTACTCCAACGTCGTTCGCTTCATCATTACCTAACAGCGACAAATAAAGGTTTGAAGGTGGATGACACAGTGATCGTCGAGGAACCCAATGCCTCACGATGCGTCTGGCCACTCGGAAGAATAACTGAGGTCTATCCTGGACGTGACGGACTGGTACGAGCCTGCCGAGTACAAACTCAGGAGGGGAAGTTAACAAGGCCTGTGCAAAAACTGTACCCACTAGAGATGACATCCGTTTCTTTGAACCGGGAGAATGTAGAAAAAGAAGTGCTATAATAAAGAATGGGAGCTCGTAGAAAAAAAAAAGAGGATGGCGTTTGAGCGGGCCCTTGGTTTTCGAGTCAGTCTCTCGCGTTTTTAATACATCGACCTCCCGACTGCCGCAAGATCAAACACACCCCTTTACCGTTCATCGAAGTCTACGTAAATGGCACGGGCTTACCGCAAGTGAACCACATACGAATCTTCTGTCTTCACGTCCAAACAGGTCAATACAACACCACCGCGCTCGACCGGCGTGTCTGCCTGGCGGCAAGGCATGCGCGAAAAGAAACTTCTGCAACTCATTTACGCCTTCGTGATATCGCGCATCACCTACGGCCAACCGTACCTCCACCTTTTACGCACCGAAAAGGACAGAATCGAACGACTCATTCGCAAGGTCTACAAGCTTGCTCTAGGTCTCGCCCCCACCTCCTCCACGACGAATCTCCTGAGCCTCGGTATTCACGACACCCTCGACGAATTCATTGAGGTACATCGCATTGCCCAAATACAAGGTCTTCGCGGAAGCAAGACCGGCAGGTGGATCCTCGATCGCATCGGCCATCGACACGCGAGGGCGCACTGCAGGCCCCGCACGAGACCTACGCCTCAAGCACAGAGGCGGCATACGTAGACGCGGCCCATTACACCTCGCAGTCGAAAGCGTACGCACTCAGCGTTATGGCTATCCGCACTCCCTCAGACACGACCACTGCCTTACGCATCGCCGGCTCCGTCCGTGCCCTAAACCCCGCGGAAGCCGAAGAAGAGGCTATCGCGCTAGCGGCATCTGCTGCTTACACTACGATACTTATCGATTCGAAAACCGCCATATTTCACTTTTCTCGCGGCACCGTCACCCCTGGCACCATACGCCTTCTTCAACCCCTCGCTCATCAGCCTTACGACGAGGACCCCCCACTCATCTCGCTAGTTTGGGTCCATGCACACGCGGGCACTCCGGGAAACGAGGCCGCCAACCGGCAAGCTCGAGGATTTGTCAATCGAGCGGCGGGCAGTGCCACGGATCCGGAGGAGGGACCCGGCGAGCCTCTCACCTCGTACCACGACATCGCGCAACACTACCGCTTCGCCCGCCAAACGAAACCGCTACCGCACCACAAACTCACGAAATCCCAGCAAATCGTTTGGCGCCGCCTCCAGACCCATTCGTTCCCTTGCCCGCAAATATACAGTCACATATACCCCGACCTCTTTAGCCCATACTGTTCGCAGTGCGGCACGACTGCCACCCTTGCCCACATACTCTGGCACTGCAGCGAGGAACCACCCCCGCCTGATCTCCTGATCACTCCCTCGTCCGAAGCGTGGGATAACGTGCTCCGGAACTGTAGCTTCGACGTGCAACTCCGGGCCATTCAACTAGCCGAGGAGGTGGCTGCCAGGCACCGCCTGAACACCATCCCTCCGTGAAATTTATTTTGGCCTTGTTTCTCTCGTGCGTAGACGTGTGCCTGCTCATTGCCGCGTAAGGAATCATGCCTCGGAGTCCACACGATTTGTATGTATGGTGGGAGCTGGTGCGCTGCATTCAGAATACGATGTGCGGCCCTGAAAATTTTGGCCCTGGAAAAATTCCTGCATGCCGTCTGAGAGTCCGTGAGAACTTCGATGCAATCCCAGTGCGGTCTCGTCGTGATGGCTAACGCTATCGCTAGTTCCTCTGCCTCCGCCGCGCTCACTCTGGAAACCGACGACGCATTTATTTCGGTCCCGTGATTGTCGACAACGCTGGTGACGAATTCGGTGCTTCTTGCGGGTCTGCCGCGTCTACATACAAGACATTGGGGTGGTTTTTATACTTTCTCGCGAGCGCCTGCGCTCGGGCTTGTCACCGTCCGATGTGGAAGTTTGGGTGCATGTTCCTGGGAATCGGTGAGACGTGCATAGTTGCTTGTATTCGTGTTTGGATTTTTTCAGTGCGCTGGTCTTCAGTACGGAAAATCCAAGACGTTCCAAGACGCAGTGTCCCGATATTGTGCGTAATAGTCTTTCCTTCCGGCTTACCAGGTGGGCCTCTATGATTTCTCGTACGCTGTTGTACACCCCTGTCCCCTCGAGGCGAAACATAGTCGTTCCGGGAGGGAGTCCGAGCACTTGCTTATACGCCTTGCGTATCAGCCGGTCGAGTACCTCCACTTCCGCGTTACTGAAATTTAAATATGGTGCCGAGTACGCAATGCGGCTCACAATCAGAGCCTGCACTAGTTGGATAAGGTCCAGTTCCTTGAGTCCCCTCTTCGTGCTGGTAATTCGTTGCATCATACGCAAGATATGCGTGGTCCTCTGCTGTAGCTTCTGTATGGCATCTCCTCCGCCCCCGTCCTTTGTAAGTGTGCGCCGAGAATGCGAAGTCTGTTTTCGCCTGCTCAGATGGTCTCAGGTGTTTGTGGTAGCAGAGCTACGCATAACTTTGACAGCGAAGCTGTATACCTCTGGTTGGTCGGAAAATTTTGTGGCGTAATCACAAAACGCCTGGTTAACAATTGAAGGCAAACGGCATATATTTCTTTGCAATCAGGCACACAGTATATATATATATATATATATATATATATATTGTAGTGAAGAAGCAGAATAGGGAGCAAGCAGTAGTGGGGCGCTCTCATAGACGTAGGGTGTGAGCGCAGATCACGAGCTCTTGGCGCCGAGACCGTTGCTCTCTTGCGACTGTACTGGTTTTTCGCCTGCCGCTTGCCGTCAGTAAATCTCCTTATCAAAGTGGTGGAGGCGCTGGGTACCCTCTTCAAACCTGGAACTCCGAAGCCGGACGTTGCCCACCCCTGCTCCGACAATGCCTATGGGGCTCTTGCGTTGCCAAAGGGGGCGCTGCAAAAATGGTGCTAAAAAGCGCCCTCAATCCGAAACTGGGTAGTACCAAGCTCGGTCGTCTGCTTCGGGAAGCACGTTTACAATATGGACCCGCCACTTTCGGTTGTGTTGTACCACGGCTTGCAGCGAATATCGGGCGCCGAAGATTTTTCCATGGGTGGCATGCTGCGTAAAGGCAAGAAATTATGCAACGCCGAATACGTGTACGCTGTTCAAGAAATAAGCGGTGAAGTTTTCCTGCGGTGTCAATCGCAAGTGAAGCGAGTCACGCACGTGCGAAGTTGAACTTCAGGTAAGGTTTGCACGCTGCTAGATTCAGGCATACAAACGCGAGGAAATGCTTTCTATAAATGAATTCACAGCAGCGATAAGCAGACATGTGTACGGAACTGCTCGAGCGCACGACGGTACGCGCCGCGACGGCAGCGGTCTTTCAGCGTGCCGCGGTGTACGAACTGCTCGAGCGCACGATCGTACGTGCCGCGACGGCAGCGGTCTTTCGATATGCCGCGAAACGGCGGGTCCTCCTGCAATCTTTGTTGACTGCATCCCGCTAGACAAGTAGTTATGCCTGCGCTGTAGTAGCGGCCATCTGTCTAGCAATTGATAAATGAGCTCGCAGTAACGTACGTACGTGCCAATCGCGCTGCCGCGCACGCTCGTGCACTGCTCGCTTGATGTAGCTTTTAATGACAGCGCTCGAACATCGATGTGCTGTAATCAATACTACCTTGCTGTGCTGCCTCAACGTGCTGGCTTGAGGTCAAGGATGAGCACATTCAACTCTAACCTGTGCTGCTGGTAGTGGGGTAGTGAATTGTCACCGAATCAGCCCGACCATTTGTGGTCATTTGCACACACGTGGTCACTTCACCACTTCGCACCGGTCGAATTGTTAATTGTCGCTGTGGCCGGGTCCCGAATCGTGAATCACCAGCCATGCCTGCTGCTATGTCGGTCTTCCATTTCGCTTACCCAGCGCGACGAACTGCAGTTATCCAGCGCGCCCAACGCTCCGCAGCGTGAGGCCTTGAGGGAAAACGGTAGAATCAGATGTTGGGATTCAGGCTTTCTTGTTAATGGCAGCCCACGACGCAGCAGTAACGACGGAGACGCTTTTTCTAGGCTGAGCTAGGTCTCTCCGGATCGGCGTAGCCGATGTCTTCTGCTTCCAGCATTACGTCCCACGGCACACGGGGAGTCCATTTTCGTAAAACTATAGGCTGCGGCCAGCTCGCAGCCTGGTCGCCATGGTCTGTGAGAAGTGACGAGCCTTTTCGCACTCGAAACAGGGCAGAAAAAAGTGCGAATAGACGCAGAACGCGGGCTAGAAACGTGCTTCGCCAAAGCCAGGGCTCAATACTATCCAAGCTGGTACTATCCAGATGACGTTTTTCGCCGCCACCAGGCGCCGCTACTATACCTCAAACTCCAGCGCAAGACGCCCATGACGCCACCCCGCAAGACGCGGCCCAAGCTCCGTCGGTCATCGTGTCAAGCGTGCTGCGCCCGCGCGATCCCGCTTTCTTTAGCGGCACCGATGACCATGACGTAGAAGATTGGTTATCGTCGCTTGAAAGGGTGAGCGCGCACAACAAGTGGGACGACGCTACGAAACTACGCAGCGTCCTGTTCTACCTAACAAACGTCGCAAACCTCTGGTTTCGTAACCATGAGTCAGACTTCGCCAATTGGATGACTTTCAAGACGAGCTTCGCGGAAGTGTTCGGTCGCCCCGCAGTGCGCAAGCTTCGCGCAGAACAGCGTCTACGCGGACGTGCGCAGCAGCAGGGCGAGAACTTCACGAGCTATATTGAAGACGTCATTGACTTGTGCAAGCGTGTGAATCCTTCTATGATTGAGCAAGACAGGATAAAGCACATCATGAAAGGCATAGACGACGACGCCTTTCATATGTTGCTGGCCAAGGACCCACGCACCGTGTCTGAACTTATGACCTTGTGCCAGAGCTTCGACGAACTACGTAAGCAGCGCGTTTTAGCTCGGCGGCATACGTCAACAGACGATTTTTTCGCTGTGTTGACCATCGGCGGCGACCACACGGCGCTCCTGTCACAGATTAAGGAGCTTGTGCGTGAGGAAGTTGCTCGACAACTTTCATTTTTTCCGACCACGCAAGTGCCTACGCCTAGGCCGACTCCAACCATCCGACAGGTGATACAGGAGCAGGTCACCGAGGCTTTGCCGTCTGCCTTTCAGCCGACTGGTGTCACCGCGCCGCTATCATTTGTGTTGCCGTCTGCTGCTCCTTCGACTCCTGTTGCCGCGCCTCTGACGTATGTGGATGCCGTCATGAAGCCACGTCCTCAACCAGTACTGACCCCTCAACCACCAATTCGACCACCAGCGACGGCGCTTTTCGGGGCGCAGCCACAGTACGCGCATCCTTGGCGCACTGCAGACAACCCGATCTGCTATGCTTGCGGAATTCCGGGTCATGTTGCGCGCTTCTGTCGCCGACGCTTCGCGGCGACCACGAGTACGCCGAGATATCCAGACTACTCCTTCCGACCTCCCTATCGCACGCAGCCAGAACGAGAGCCTGAAACATGCGCCCATGATCACAAGCCCCCTTCCGATGCCCAACCTTTTGCTGCTCGTCAGTCCCCCTCACCGCGCCGCCGTTTTCTTTCGCCTAGGCGTCGCCGGTCCAATACTGGTGAGGCGGAAAACTGACTACCGCAGCTTCAGAGGCACGAGCTGCGCCGTCGTCCATCTGTCTAAGTCCTCGCTTGTCCCCCGCCAATGTTATTGAAGTGTTTGTTGAAGGTGTACGAACTCTTGCGCTTGTGGAGACCGGCGCCGCTATTTCTGTAATGAGCCACACGTTTTGCCGTTCTATCCGTAAAGTGACGACGCCACCTTCAGGAATTTCTCTCCGTACTGCGAGCGCACAATATATTCAACCCGTTGCAGCATGTACGGCCAGGGTGCTCATACAAGACGTGATCTACAGCGTTGAGTTCCTTGTGCTGGCCTCGTGTTCCCATGACGTGATCCTCGGGTGGGATTTTTGTCCCGTAACCACGCTGTTATCGACTGCGCTCGTGCTCAGGTAGAGCTCGCTGTGTTTCCTGAGACGCCTTCCAACCATGTGGCCGGTCCTGGGGATAGAAAGCTTGTCGTCACCGCCGATATTGACCTGCCACCTCAGAGTGCCGTCATTGTTCCCGTTTCCTCTGCCGCCCTTTCCGACGCCACCGTTCTGTTCACGCCATCTGACTTGTTTCAGTCGCCGCCACAATAGGTCCAATAGGTCACTGCCTTTTGCCATCCCCGCGCTTCATCAGGACAATACCGGACTACTTGTTTGCAACCCCAACTCAGGCCCTCTGAATTTGTACCGAAATAAAACGCTTGGCCACGTTCAGCCTGTAGACTCTGCTGTTATCGTACCCCTTGACACCTCTGAGCCTGAGACTCAGCATCCGCTGAACGCCCTGACGCCTCACCTTGCGTCCGACGCCGTGCTCTCGGATTCTTTTCACCGTTCCATTGACAGCGACCTCGATCCCGCTGCACGGACGCAGCTTCTTGCCGTTCTACACGAGTTCCGCACTTCGTTTGACTTACCGCAAGCGTCACTAGGCCGAACTAATGCGGTTGTTCACACGATTGACACTGGGCCTCACGCTCCCTTGAGCCACGCCCATACCGTGTGTCACTTGCGGAGCGTCGTGTCATTACGGAGCAGGTTGACGACATCCTTCAGCGCGGAGTCATTACGCCTTCTTGCAGCCCCTGGTCCTCTCCTGTTGTACTGGTCAAAAATAAAGATGGCTCTATTAGATTCTGTGTAGACTACCGACGCCTCAACAAGATTACTCGCAAAGACGTCTATCCTCTTCCTCGAATAGACGACGCCCTCGGTTGCCTTCAAGGTGCCGAACTTTTTTTCTTCCCTCGACTTGCGATCGGGATATTGGCAGGTCCCTATGGCGGAGTGTGATCGTCCCAAGACGGCGTTCGTCACACCGGATGGCCTGTATGAATTTACCGTGATGCCTTTCGGACTTTGTAATGCCCCCGCAACATTGGAACGGATGATGGACGGCATTTTACGCGGTCTGAAATGGAAGATATGTCTGTGCTATCTGGATGACGTCATCGTGTTCTCTCCCGATTTCGCTACACATCTCTCTCGTTTACGCACAATTCTACGCTGCCTTACAAACGCACGCCTTCAACTCAACCTGAAGAAATGTGACTTCGGGGCTCGCCGGCTAACCATCCTCGGCCATGTCGTCTCCAAAGATGGCATTCTCCCTGACCCGGAAAAACTACGTGCTATTGCCGAGTTTCTGAAGCCTTCTACCCTCAAAGAACTTCGAAGCTTTGTCGGCTTGGCCTCCTATTTTCGTCGCTTCGTCCGAAATTTCGCCTCCATCATCGCACCGCTTACGAAGCTCCTCGCCGGCCCCAGCGACCTTTCACACTGGACACCGGCCTGCGACGACGCATTTGCGACACTGCGCCGCCTACTTACTTCGCCCCCCGTGCTACGCCATTATGACCCGGCTGCGCCAACCGAAATACATACTGACGCCAGTGGTATCGGTCTTGGTGTAGTTCTCGCGCAACGCAAGCCCGGCTTCCCTGAGTATGTTGTGGCCTATGCAAGCCGCGCCCTCACCAAGGCGGAAGCGAATTATTTGGTCACCGAAAAAGAGTGCCTCGCGATTGTATGGGCGTTAGGAAAATTGCACCCCTATTTGTACGGCAGGCCTTTCGACGTTGTAACCGACCATCATGCACTCTGCTGGCTGGCTTCCCTCAAAGATCCCTCTGGTCGTCTCGGTCGATGGGCTCTTCGTATTCAAAAATTCGACATTCGCGTCGTTTACCGATCCGGGCGCAAGCTTTCTGACGCGGATGCCATCTCTCGTTCACCCATGAAATCCGAAGCAGGGCCTCCTTCAGCGGTCGACTTTTCCCTGGATGCTCTGACCATCACCGACATGCCTTCGGAACAGCGCAAGGACCCATGGATCGCGTCCCTCTTGAAAGTTCTCTGCGCCTCTTCACCCGCTAGCCAACCCCGTGCCCTTCGTCGACAAGCCAAGCATTTCGCAATACGCGATTCACTTTTGTACCGCCGCAACTACCTGGAGGACGGACGTAAATGGCTGCTGGTCATACGCAAGCACTTGCGAGCCGATGTGTGTGCATACTTCCATGCTGATGCGCAACATGCCCATGCTGGTGGGCTCAAAACGTATCAACGGCTCCGCCAATGCTACTACTGGCGTGGGATGTACACATTTGTCGGTAAATATATACGGTCTTGTTCCGCATGTCAACAACGGAAGACGTTTAACCATACACCCGGTCAGCTGCAGCCTTTACCATGTCCTGCCCGCCCTTTTGAACGCATTGGAATCGACCTTTATGGACCGCTTCCGTGCTCTGTTGCTGGCAATCGCTGGATAATTGTCGCGGTGGACCATCTGACGCGATACGCAGAAACCGCTTCACTCCCTGCGGCTGGTGCTCGTGACGTCGCTTCCTTCATATTGCGCCATTCCATACTCCGTCATGGAGCCGCACGGGAGCTGCTGAGCGACAGAGGCCGTGTGTTTTTGTCCAACGTGATACAAGAGCTGCTCCGCTCGTGTCGTATTGTTCATCGCACATCAACTGCCTACCATCCTCAAACGAATGGCCTCACGGAACGTTTCAACCGCACGCTCGGTGAGATGCTGTCGATGTACATTGATTCTGATCATTCCAATTGGGACGTCGTTCTCCCCTTCGTGACTTATGCGTATATCACCCCGACACAGTCTACGACGGGCTTTTCACCATTCTTTCTTTTATATGGCCGTGAACCATCCTCCACGCTTGACACAATTTTACCGTACCGCCCGGACGCCTATGAATTCAGTGCAATTTCTGACGTCGCCCAGCATGCAGAGGAGTGTCGTCAGCTGGTCCGCTCGTTCACGTCCGACAGCCGAGCCCTCCAGAAAGATCGCCACGACACCGATGAGCATGTGCAGAGTTTTGCCGTTGGATCTCTCGTCTGGCTCCGAATACCTTTCAACTCTCCTGGCCTCACCCCCAAGTTTGCTGCCAAGTACCACGGGCCATACCGCGTGATCGAGCGCTGGTCTCCCGTCACTTATGTCATTGAGCCGGCCAACCCTTCCTCGGACAAGCGCTTTCTCGGTCGTGACACGGTCCACGTCAGCCGCCTCAAGCCGCATCACGACCCTCATCCTTGCGTCCCCTTGAGTCGCCAGGATGGCTCCCCTTCGCCGCTGGGGTAATTGTAGTGATGAAGAACAGGGAGCAAGCAGTAGGGGGGCGCTCTCATAGATGTAGGGCGTGAGCGCAGATCACGAGCTCTTGGCGCCGAGACCGTTGCTCTCTTGCGACTGTACTGGTTTTTCGCCTGCCGCTTGCCATCAGTAAATCTCCTTATCAATATATATATATATATATACTTAGTGACGTCACCACGCTTTCATATTTAAAAGGGAGACCCGTCTGAACACTCATTTAGTTCCTTCTAAGAGTGCCGTGGGTAGATCACGGAAATTAAAGACAACAAAAGAACAGCGTGAACACAATGTTCGACTATGTGTGGCGGTTGCATCCTGCTTCGTTGGACATTCACGTTCGCAGGGCGGGATGGCGACCAATTTTTTTTCCAGAGGCTTTTTTTTTTGGGCATCTCTCGTGCGCCCTTCACGGAACCCAATGCTCCATACCTCCAAGATCGTCACGCGCGGCCGCGCACGGCTGCGGCTGGACACGACGCGTTCGTGCTGTTTTGTAACGAGAGCTACATTGACCGTATTCTCGCCGTTTCGCTGTGGCCGGTGGCCGCACCGCGAGCTAAGCCGTTGCCTAGCAACCACCGCAACTGGTGGCGCCGCTCGCCACGCGACCTGGCATGACTTCCGTGGAGGATCCGGTGAAACCGCGTTGCAACAACAGAGGAGGAGCTGGCGTTGCATCGTATATATATATATATATATATATATATATATATATATATATATATTATATATATAGAAGGGGCGGCTCGGCGGGATTCGTCGGCAGATATGGAAAGTGAGTCGGAGAGACTGAAAGAAGCCAGTCTGCGTCGTCGGAACGAAACCAAGAGGAGGCAGCGAGCCGAGGAGACGGAGGAAGAACGAGCCCCACGCCTCGAGAAGCGTCGTAAGTACGAAGCGCCCAGGCGAGTGGATTCAGATGAGGATAGCATCCGAAACGTGTTCAAGTCACTGGACGACAACCCCTTATCCTCCCGCCTCACCGACCACCAGGCCGTCTTTCTGGCAATCGAGAAACTCAAGATGAAGACTTTCAAAATAAATGCGTTACACTTTAAAAATGTCTAGTCTTTAATATAACTATAACTTAGCGAGAGGTTACAACCAAACCTAAACACTCGCACGTACGAAGCTAAACGATAAAGATGTAACCGTAGAGAGAACCAAGCTAAACAATAAGATTAACCGTACCATAACTGAGTTAAGCCACAGCCAATTTTTTACAGCGAAGCTGTTAAGGGTTCAGTCCAATACCACTTAGATTAGCTCAAGGCCTCCTCACGCATTCGTGGCGTCACGCGCAAGAGATGGGCCTGGAACTCAGCTTCACCCCACGCGGTTTTTCTCGCCTGGCCATCAGAGTACCGGTTTTCAAAGATACCGCGCGTTTTGTGCCACCTTACTGTTACTATTTAAAATGTCCCTAATAATAAATCTACTCCTCGGAAGGACGACACATTGTATTTAGGCTAATTCAGGCATAAGAAGCCTCGGGCCTTTGTCAATTACTCCACTGATTGGCGAACTTCGTATTCGTGTTTGTTCTTCTTTCACCCTGAGATTCTTCGTTGCGCTCAGCATTGGAGGCAAAAACCCACATGGGGGGGGGGGATAGCACAACTGACTAATCTAAAAGCAATCCATTCAGAGGTCATGGCCACAAATCCAACCTCCGGCATGTGGTTTCTTTTTCTTATTTCTTGTCAGTTACCTTGTAGCCTCAAGATGATTACCATATTGACTTCCCACTGTTTACCACTACTTGTTTACCCTTATACTTACTTTCCTCGGTTGTGATGACTGTTAGCTTCCTTCATATGTTAATCTATAGCTACTTCATGCTGCACGGATGTCAAAACAATTCTGAAAGACTTCAAAAAGGTATGCAATAAATACAGGGAATGGAGAGTTTATTTCAGCACTTCACACATACACACACAACGCAGCTGTCACCAAGTTATGTGACGTAGTGAGATATGCATCTCAAGCACAGAACAACCAAGTACAATTTGTTGCCCACCTCAGTGTGTGAAACAGGACAAGCATAGACATTTACATTAGATGTCCATCATACAAAACGCAAAAATTTCGGAACACAATTTCCCACCCTATATAGTGCTATATGCAGCAGTCACTTAGTATAAAAAGAGGATGTGCCAAATATAAGATGGCCTATACAGAGCTATCATAATCATATAATTAGATGTACAAGAAACATTCACTACTGAAAAACAGTTGCCATTGAAGCATACTATCATCGATTTTCAACTCTTTAGAGTTTGCAATTTACGCTTCATCTTTGAAACAATTGTTTTGTTGTTTTTGGTTTTACATAGATTATTCAAGAGCGTTCTGACAGCTGCACTCAAAATATGGTGCATGACTTATTCTGGCGAGTGGCCAGCATCACAGGCATCAAGGTCGTCAAGGGCTCCAGAATCGTGCAGAACAGTTGACACAAGAGCAACAAGGGCCTCTTTCTGATTTGGAAGAGAAAGTTGTTGCAAACTCCTAATTTATCAATGACTATTTCTGTACAAAGAACAGCATTCACTACAATACCACGCGGAAACTTCAGTCCTGCTCCTGTCATACCTTCAATGAGCAGTGTGTCTTGATGGTCGAAACTGGTATTCTCCAGTATAAGGTACCCAGCAACGTATGTAACAGCGGGAATCATTGGCGATTTTATAGCAACATCAGCATCGGTCACTGCTATGGTTAACTGCCCACGATGTGAATCAACACTTATGGTAGGGATTGGCTGTGCAATAACGTCCAGGTCAGGCAGGTTCGTTACTTTTTGAAGCCTGAGCTTGCTCTCACATTCATAGATCTGCATGATGGAGATGTGGTATCCTGCACCAGATAGCTGGCGGTACTTCCCAAACCTGTCTTCAAGGCAATCTGTTGAAAATTTTCCAAGGAGCACATACCGAAATTGTAGCTCTTCAAGGCAGTATACCGAGATCTCATGCAGAGCGTGGTTCGTGTGGCCAAAAGCCAAGTGCGTTTCTTTCGGTCAGGTGGCCGGCCTCGTGCTTGAGGCTAGCCCAGTAGTCTAGCCAGTCTGGTATTTTTCTCGAAAATTCCAGCTGTAGAAATGTTGTTGACACAATCGTATACGGCATTTCATCACGTAAGCGTTCACCCTTTCTCGGTGTCTTTACATTTACTATTCACCACCATGTCAAAATGGTGTTAATGAAATCTGCCGTTCCTTTGGCATGTTCCACTGCGGAGCATTCTAATGCAGCAACTGTCGATTCATTAAATATTCGAAGAGCCATCTTAACGTTGTGAAGCTCTTTAGTTCATGGCTTTAGTGCTTTTAGTGACATCGTTGGTGCCAGCTTTAAAAGGTTATTCTGCTCAGCGTCATGTAAATCAGACAAATATTTAAATTATGCCGTAAGAATAGATGGCTTTGGGTCATTGCTGCTCAGATCAGGGTAATACATGCACTTCCACTTTTTCTCTGGTTTAGCCAGTTGTTCCTGATCCAGTTCAGAAGGTGTACAGGGTCCAAAATAAAGAACAGTGGACGAGAGGAATCAGCTGGATGTGGCTAAACAATACTGGCTTTAGGAGGGCTAGCAAAAAAACGTCATAGCTTTTTGGTTCATAGCATTGTTGTCTGAAACAACTGCTAGTAGCTTGAATCCAAGTTATTCAAGGCCAGTGATGAGGTTGAGTAAAAATTTAAACAATGCTCTTGCATCGATCTGTGCGAATGGTAAAATGTGAACCACATCCTTGTTGCTCGACAAAAGGCTCTGCAACATGAACACGTATGCTGGTTTAGCCGGAGTGGAACTATTGGTTGCGACACCTGTAACGAAGCCATATTCCAAATAGGTTTGAATATGGATCTCATCCATAATTAGTGGTACAGTACGCTCATGCACGGCCATTGCTTGCAAGCCAGTTTTAGCATAGTTCAAAATCTTGCTGCTCAAGAGCGGGATTCAAGTGGTATGACGAACATAATCGTCGAATGGGGTCTGGGTGGGGCAGCTTAACTTTAAGAGAACTTCTGATGAACCTGTACGCATGCGGAAAAATTGTATACAGCAGACCTGAAAACAGAAGCACATCTGGTGGATGTCGCGGCACATTTCTCAACACAAGCTCGACTTTCCTTCTCACAAACTTCAGTACCTGTAAGTTCCATGCATGACGTTCTTGGAGCTCATATTCCTTATTCACTTCATCCAGGAGCATCAGCACAGTTAAAAGTAGGTGGTGTTCCTTTTCTTTTTCACTGGTATCAGCACAACAACTTTGCGCCTTTTCCGCAGTTTGCAGCACTCGGCCAAGCTCTATTAAATCCTTTAATTCTGCATGAACGCACACATCTGCAAGCTTGTGAAGACGGGACCCTCCGAGGAACACCTGAACAGACAGGTCCTCTTGAACCCCAGTACTGACGAACGCACCGCGGTAGCACAGTCGAGGGAGAGGTCAAGAAAAAACACCCTTGACTGCCTAGTGATCACAGTGCAGAAGTTTGAAGTCTTTAGCGTCGGAAGGGCATGAAAAAGTTCCTCAAAACTGCAAATTTTGGTCCTGCGCAGCAACAGAAAGCTCCATCGCTTTTTGCAGCGATGCTGCCTCGAACCGAGCCTTCTTTTTCTGCAGGTGCTTTTCGCGTTGGCGTCGGCTGAGACATATATTTCGGGCAGCCAGGGAAAAGAATGGGGACAGCAGTTGGCTTGAGGCGAACATGCTCCAGTGGTACTTCAATAACTTTTACAGTCTTCAAGTCCGTGTACGTTGTAACCCCGACGAAGTCACTCGGCCTGAAAGTGTTTATCACACACCTAAACACAAAGTCAAACGGATGTAAGTTATGTTTAGGGGACAAGCTCAAAAAATTCGGCAAGCACAATAAATGAGAAGCAGAACTCGGAAAGCGACGCAATCATAATAAAGGTTCTGCTCTCTCAAGTAAGTTACAGAAAAAGATGCGGCATGAAGCACGTAAGTTTAGCAGAAGCATTCTGAAAAGCAGAACAGAAAGCGATGCTTACCGCTGTGTGCTTCAGTCGGCACGAAATTTTCACGAAATATAAGCTTTGTCCACGCTGCTCTTTGTGTCTCGTCCGCAGGAAACTTGTAGACGCAGACACTGGCGCTGCTCGGACCACCGCCATAGTTCGATCTGCATTTTGGGGCGCAGCAACTGCCAGGCATTTCCGAAGTGAGGGTGCACACGTTCCGTCATGTAAACGAAGCCTTCGCGGATGAAACAGCGTGCACAGGTCTCCGGCTCTTCCGCGAAAATCCGCCCACAGACACGCCAGACATGGGCGTACCATTTCAACACCACCTCAGGATTACAGGGTTGCGCGCTAACAGAAAAATAAAGACTCGGAAAGAAACGTAGGAAACGATAGGTCGGGTGCTGATCAACACCACCTATATACACAGTCCAGTCACATTAATGTAAGCACCTGTCAAAAGCACGAATAATCACCTTTCGCAGAGCGGACTGCTGCGAGACGTGCAGGAAGAGAGTCAATTAGGTTCCTTAAAGTGTTCACTGGGATGTTGAGCCATGCCAACTCCAGTGCCGTGGCCAGCTGCGCTAGGTCCATGGCGAACAACCCGATCGACATGGTCCCACAGATTTTCGATTGGGTGAGTTTGCTGGCCAGGGGAGAAATGTAAACTCATCCTGGTGCTCTTCGAACCACGCACGTACACTGCCAGCTGTATGACACCTCGCATTGTCCTGCTGGTAGATGCCATTATCCTGAGGAAAAAGCAAAGCGCATATAATGGTGGCATTGTCCGCAAGGACAGATGCGTACTTGTATTGATCCATCGTGCCTTCCACAATGATTAATGAACCCAGAGAATCCCAGGAAAAGATTCCCCAGACCGCAATGCGCCCGCCTCCAGCCTGGATCCTTCCGGCAATGGTTGCAGAAGTTTGCTTTCTGAGGTATCACGCCATATACGCGAACGTCCACCGTCCGATGGAGCATAAAACGTGATTCATCGGAGAACGCCACCTGTCACCACTCAGTGGACGTCCAGTTGCGGTACTGGCGTGCAAATTCCAGCATTCGTCGCCGATGAACAGCAGTCAGCATAGGTTCATGAACCAGGCGTCTGCTGGGGAGGCCCAGACGCAGCAACGTTCCCTGAACAGTAGTTTGGGAGACAGTGTTGGTAGCCTCTTGGTTCATCTGGGCGGTCAGTTGCTCAACGGTAGTACGTCTATTCACCCGAAGGCATCGCCGCCGCCGTCGCTGACCTCTGTCATCTATGGCCTGTGGTGCGCCAAATTTGCCACATCGCTGATTTTGGACAGTCCCATTTTGTCATGGTATGGTGTGAAGAACTTTACTTGGGTCCTGAGGAATCAGTCTGGGACTGATACGGGCCGCTCTCACTTCAGGACAGAGAGGCGGAGCCCCTCTGCCCCCACACGCGCCCTCTGGACAGCCCCGAGTTGGTCCGTCAGCGCTTCACTGTACAGCATCCGCTGCCACCACGCATGGTATACCTTTAATACAGCGGCACGCGCACAGTTCACAAACTTAGTCGTTTCAGACATGCTTCCACTCTTGGCCCGAAAGTCAATGAACATGCCCTTTTGGACGTCGGTTAAATGGCTCCGTTTCTGCATTACGCGAACGATTGCAATGTTTTCCAAAGCATCACACACCCTTCATGTACGTTCATCTGCACTGTGCTGCCACGTACCTTCTGTGATTGGTTATTTAACGTCTACGTCGAAAGTACGTGGTGGTCACATTAATGTGACTGGACTGTGTATATAGAAACGTTGTGGGGCTAAAAAGGTGGCAAAGACTTCCGACGCTGCTCGACGAGTGTCCAGTTCTGATCTGGTCGAAAACGTCCGAGCCGCCGCCAGAGGCACCGACCACATTCACGGACGCCGCGAGCGTTCAGGGCGAACGCGGGCAAAACGCCGACGGCGTCGACAACAGTTCCGCGCATTGCTGCAACACCACCTAATCTAGGTGGTATTGTTATAACGGTAGCGACCGTTATCATCCATGGCTGAAGAGAGAAAGAGAGCGCGCGTCGAGTACGAACGTCCTTGTGCACCGCAGCGCCCCCACGGACTCCATGCAAACCAGAGCTACGGACGAGAGAGAAAGAAAGCGTACGTCGGGAACCAACGCCCTTGTGCACCGCAGCGCCCCAAGCGGTTCCCATGCAAACCAGAGCTACGGACGACGAGGGAGGGACAAGGCTCAGCCCTAAGGTGCTTCGCCCAAACCTCTTATTGGCCGTATGCTGTATGTGCGAGTGTAAGCGAGTGAAGGCCGCGCGCTTGCACGGGGACCGAACGCACGGCGGAAAGCAAACGCAGCTTATTCCGTCACGCGAAAGGCCGTAGGGGGACGGGAGGTAGGGATGGGAGGCGACGTTTACCTCCGGCAACAAATGGGTATCTTGCGACCGGGCGCAAGGGGAACTGGTTACTCAATCACAGTCTGGGAAGGTTTAACATAAAAGGCATGTGCTGCCGGGGCTTTGTTTCATGAGATTTGTTTATGGGCTGTCATTCTAAAATTCTGAGGAGCTGTACAAACTTGGACATGTAGCAGCAACAGCAACACGCACAACTGTTGTCGACGGCGGCGGCGTTTTGCCCGCGTTCGCACCAAACGCGCGCGGCGTTGATGACGTGTTTATGAAGAACGTGCCAGCCTTTGCCGTACACCCTATGGCTGTTTACCGTAGCAACCATAAGGCCATGGTCCCTGTGGTCACTAAATAAAGTAAGCATATGTTGTCTGGTCACCTCACTGCGTATCTTATATATCAAAGCTTGAGGGTATGCAGAAGAAAGCTATCAGATTTATTAGATGCGAAGCAGCTTATTGTCGGGGCACGGGGTCGGGGCTATGTCACTCCCTCCCTCCATGCATACTCCGCTGGGGGGCGCCACAACGCGCAGAACTGTTGTCGACGCCGTCGGCGTTTTATCCGCGTTAGCACCAAACGCGCGTGGCGTTGATGACTGTTGCCGGTGCCACTGGGGGCGGCTCGGAGGTTTTCGACGAGATCAGCCATTACTCGTCGAGCAGCGGCGGAAATCTTACCTACGCAACGCCGCGATGAGTGCCACGGACAGCGCCAGCGTCAACGCCAGTGTCAGGGCCGTGGTCGACCCCATCGCTGCTTCGCATACTGCTCAGGGTTCCCCTACGGGAAGATGGTGTAATTTTATTGCAATAGCAATTATATGGACACTCCAAAGCGGATTTCTGCCGTCGGCGTCGCCGTCGTCGTCGCCGTCGCCGTCGCTGTGAGGCTCCGTATGACGTCAATGGCGATGAAATCGTCGCCGCGCACCGGACTCTCTATGTGCGAGTGAAAGGGCGGGAGGGACGCGCGCTTTCACAGGAAGCGAACGCACATCGAAGAGCAAACGCGCGTTCGGCGCCGTGCTCCCTGATGGGCTGCAGAATTAAGCGTCTCTTTCTTCCTTTCCATTTATAGAGAGCAAACGCGACTTTTTCCATCGCGCAAAAGGCTTTGGGGGGATGGGAGGGAGAGAGAGAGGGGAGGCGACGTTTAGCTGTGGCACCAAATGCGTATTTACATAAAAACGCCGCGCGCGTTCAGTGCGAACGCGGGCAAAACGCCGACGGCGTCGACAACAGTTCTGCGCGTTGCTGGTGCTGCTGCATGTCCAAGGTAATAAAGCTGATAAAACTACTATCCTTACTCCGTATAGCTCTCTACTAATTTGCTATCGCAATTGATGCTTCGCCTTTCGGGTGAAACTGCGACAATTTTTTTTGGAATCGGTACGATCGCAATTTCTCCCCTTCTCTGAATGCTGCCCTGCTATCGCTTGAGTCGTTGGCACATAGGCGGACGTGTGAAAGGATTATAATGTTGCACAAAATTGTACATGTTTCTGTCATTGTCGACGTACCTGTGACATTTGTTAGCTCCTCGGCGCGTGTACTACGAAGAGCCAATCCTTTGAATATTGTTCCTTTTCGAGCTGACCTAAATAGCTTCAACTTTTTTTTGCCGTTTACCATTGAATTCTGGAATAACCTTCTATCGGGTGCGTAATGCACACAGTGGTCACCACAAGAAGAAGCATTTATTGAAGACACGGGAACGCATATATAGCCGCGCTTGCGCACAGCGTTGCTCTCCTTGTTCGCCCAGTGTTGCTGCCTTGGCTGGCCGTTGCATCCTCCTTTCTTTGAAGAATGAAAACACTGAAAACACAGATAGGACTGAAAGCATTGAAAGCACTGACAGCACTGAAAGCACTGAAAGCACTCAACATCGATGCGTAGCAGTCGACACTCCTAGGCTGTTTCAGTCTGCTGGAACCCGTGCGTGTAGGCCAGGCGGTCTGGGGGTCTTCGCGGTCTGGTAGATCGTCGCAGTGAATCTGCAATGTTGGGCACGCCTGGTGTGCCTGCCGGTGGTCGGTCCTGTGTGGCCTGCGGAGGTCCTTGCCTCTGCTGTGTGACAGCACTCGGAGATGAATCAGGGGCGTCGTCGCAGTCGTCCGCCTGGTAATGGATGGTTCGATAGAACGCTTCTGGTGTTTTGCGAAGGTGCTGTCTATTTCGACGGAAAATCCTGCCATCCTCAGTCAGAACGGTGTACGATCTCGGGGCCACGAGATCTTGGACTTGCGCTTTGATATCCCATCTACCATTTCGGAGGATTCGGACTACGTCTCCCTTCTGTAGCGGAGCTAGTGGTCTTCCTGCGGTCCTTGCCTGAACATGTTTTTGAACGAGACCTGAGGATGACGCTGAATAATCTGGAAGTAGCGTTCTTAGACTTCGTCCCATTAGCAGTTCCGATGGTGAACGGCCATCTTCGAGAGGACACACCCTGTAGTTGAGAAGGCCCAAATATAAGTCCTCTTTCTTGGTCTCAGTCTTGCCCAGAAGCCGCTTGACCACTTGTACGCCCTTCTCGGCGAGCCCATTGGACCTGGGAAAACGTGGACTTGAAATCGTATGCACAAAGTCATAACGAGCCGCAAAATCTTTAAACTCTTTTGACGCAAACTGCGGGCCGCCATCACTGCAAACTTCTAGTGGTATTCCATGCCTTGCAAAGATCTGACGTAGTTTATGAATGACAGTTGTTGCAGAGGTCTCCTTCAGGTGCTCGACTTCTGTAAAATTAGAGTAGGCGTCATAGACAACCAAAAAATGCTTTCCGGCGTGTTGAAAAAGATCTGTACCAACTCTGGCCCATGGCATGTCTGGAACGGTGCGCTGGCACAGGGGCTCGTCAGGCTGTCGATAAGCAAACTTCTTGCAAACGTCACACCTGTCAATGAACTGGGCAATATCTGTTGACATTCCTGGCCAATACATCAACTTGCGAGCCCTCGATTTGCAATTTCCTAAGCCGAGATGCCCTTGGTGCACTCGTCGCAGCATCTCTGTTCGCATGCTTGCAGGCACGACTACTTTGGTTCCCTTGAGGAGTACTCCGTTGACTACAGAAAGTTCTTGTGTGAAGGACTTTAGCTCACCTTCTATAGGCATTGATGACTGCAGCCTGGAGATGACGTCTTGCGCCGTTGCATCACTGGCAGTTGCTACCTGCAGACGGGATAGGGTGGCTGGTCCGACGACGGCAGTCAGGGCGCCCACGGCATGAACTTCAATGTCCGTTGTGCCTTTTTCTGGTTGTTCCCGTGATGGGATTCGTGACAATGTGTCAGCAACAACCAATTTTCTGCCTGGAACATACTGCAACTCAAACTCGTACTTCAGCAGTCGAAGAAATAGTCGTTGCAGACGTGGTGGCATGTCGCCTACTTCCTTCTTTGAAATTGCCAATAATGGGTTGTGGTCGGTTTCGATAACGATATGTCTTCCTATGAGATAATCATTGAACTTTTCACAGCCGAATGTTATGCCCAGGGCCTCTTTTTCTATTTAGGTGTACCTTCGCTCGGTTTCTGTGAGTGCCCGCAACGCGTAGCCTACCGGACGACAGTCTCCTCCATGTTGTTGGAAAAGCACTGCTCCGAGTGCAAATGCTGGACGCATCCGTCGACAGTTTTGTGGGAAGCTCGGGATTAAAGATAGCCAGGACGGGCGCTTCCGTCAGCGTCAGCATCATTTTGAGCTGCGCCCACTCACGCTCGTGAACATGCGTCCCTTCGAAAACTGTGTACTTTCTAATCAGGCTGCGCAAGGCCTCAGTATGGGCTGACAACAGTGGCAAGTACTTCCCGAAATAGTTCACGGTACCAAGCAAGCGTTGAACGTCTATCTTGGTCGTTGGCGGAGGGTGGTTTAAAACGCACTTTATCAGGTCGGGATCGGGCTCAATACCTTTGGAACTAATCTTATCACCCAAGAAGCTGATTTCAGTGCGTCCAAAAATGCACTTTTCTGCATTCAAAGTTAGGCCCTCTGCCTGTGCCCTTTCCAGCGCTTTGAACAGGCGTTAAATCGTGTTCCTTTTGCGTAGAACCCCACACTAGCACATCGTCAATGTACACACGTGTTCCCGGGAGGTCGTCAAATATCTGGCTCATTGTACGCTGGAAAACTTCGGGTGCAGATGCAATACCGAACGGCAGTCTGAGATACCGATACCGGCCAAACGGCGAACTGAATGTGCAGATTTCTGATGTCTTTTTGTCGAGAGGAATTTGATGAAAACCACTGTTGGCATCGAGTCTGCTGAAATACTTTGCATGCGCTAGATCCCCTTCGATTTCTTCCCGGCATGGCAACTGAAAGTGCTCTCTCTTCACCGCCCTATTAATTGCCCGCGGGTCCATGCATACTCTTTAGTCCCAATTTTTCTTCCTCACGATAACCAGGGGACTTACCCAGTCTGATGGTTCTTCCACCTTCTCGATGATGTTCGCAGCATTCATCCGGTCGAGTTCTTTCTTAAGTGGCTTCTTGAGGGCGTAAGGTACACGCTGGGTTGGCTGTACTACAGGGACAGCGTCCTCTCGAAGCACCATTTTGTACTCGCGCCGCGTCCTGCCAATGCCAGTGAATAACCTCGGGAATGCCTGCTTTAGGCTTCCATATGCCTCGCTGCTGTCCACCGCGTTCACTCTGTTGACCAGACCAAGTTGCTCACTTGGTCTGGTCAACAGAATGGCTTCTTCTTCTTTACTATGAAGAACTCAAGTAGCACACGCCGTTTGTCTAACTGCACGGCGAGGCGAACCCAGAATGGCTTGCTTCTTCTTTACTATGAAGAACTCAAGTAGCACACGCCGTTTGTCTAACTGCACGGCGAGGCGAACCTTTCCACTGTGTGGTATTTCGCCACCCCCATAATGGCGCAAGATGCTCCTCGTGGGGTACGGCTGCTGCTTAGTTCCGAGCCTTTTGAACAGCGAACGCGGCAACAAGTTAGCCTGCGCTCCCGTATCGACCTTCAGCTGCACATCAGTTCCTTCAATGTTCGTTGTTCCAATCTAGTCGCGACTTTCGGGGCCACGCTTACTTTCCGTCGTGCTGATCTCCAGAACGTCGAAGTCACTGTCACTCCTGTCACTCTCCGCTCCTTCGACCACGTCATCAACGGCTGCTCGCTTGCTTGTACAGCAGGCGGCGAAGTGATTAGGCTTTGTGCACTTGTTGCATGTTTTGCCGAACGCCGGACACTTCCTTGGCGTGTGCGAGAAGTTGCAATACCGGCATTTTTGGCGTCCGCGTTTAGCTTGCGTTCGTGAAACAGGTTAAATCTTGTTTTCCTCCATCCACGCCCTATTTTGCAATTCGGCAACTTCTTCAGCTTTGCAGCATTCTACTGCTGTGACCATCGTCAGGTCTTTCGAAGTTTTTCTCGCAGGGAAGTGCTGCAAATGCCATACACGATTTGGTCCCGCAGCATGGAATGTCGCAAATCCCCACAGTTGCACGTTCTTGCTTTTAGTTGCAGATCCCGAAAGAACTGTTCAAATGGCTCTCCGTGTGCCTGACGACGCGAGCGGAACACATAGCGTTCGTAAGTCTCATTACACTTAGGCAAGCAGTAGTTTTCAAACGCTTTAACCAACGCGTCGTAGTCATTAGCTTCCTCCGGTGATAGGTTCAGGGTATTAAACACGTCAATAGCCTCTTGACCCGCAACATGCAAAAAAATTGCAGCTTTCTGCTCCTTACTGCGTGGCTTCGTGGGCTCCGTTGCTATCAGGTACAGCTCGATGCGTTGCTTGAATGTCTGCCAGGACGCCACTGCGTTGTCGCCCACTTGCAGTGGCTCAGGCGGGCGTAGGTCGGTCATGGTCCCTTGAGCGAGCTACACTTCTGACACCATGTATCGAGCGTAATGCACACAGTGGTCACCACAAGAAGAAGCGTTTATTGAAGACACGGGAACGCAGATATAGCCGCGCTTGCGCACAGCGTTGCTCTCCTTGTTCGCCCAGTGTTGCTGCCTTGGCTGGCCGTTGCAAACCTACATACTTATCTCCGAGAATCGCCACCTGAGCGTTTTGTAGACGAAGTTCGTTCACATGTGACATGTTGATTATATGTTGTCTTGATGTACTTGCCCACTCCTGCTATGTCTCCAATCTGAGACAGCAATATTTGTAAATAAATAAAAATAAACAAATCATGTATATTTCTCATGCTTTAATAGTTCAAATAACCAATTACACCATCACATCTTCTACTCATAATTGGAAATACATAATTTCCACAATAGTACAGCTTCGCTTGTCTTCTATCTCCACCCCAATGCAAGGGCTGACAGCTTTTTCTGTTAGTTTTAGGTACATTTTATTTTCGATAAATCATCCTGCAACCGCATCTGCCGAGTGTGGAGCAAGTTATGAAAGCGCTATGCTCCTAGAGAAGAGAGATTACCCTCCTACCCCATACTATAAAAAATTTTAAATTAAAGCAAAAAATATTATGGGGTATTTACGTGCCAAAACCACTGTCTGATTACGAAGCACGCCATAGTGGTAGACTCCAGAATACGATGGAGAATTTGGGGTTTTTTAACGTGGACTAAATCTAAGTACACGGGTGTTTTCGCATTTCGTCCCCATTGAAATGCGGCCGCTGAAGCCGAGATTTGATCCCATGACCTCGTGCTCAGCAGGACCAGCAGCATAGCCACTAAGCAACCACGGCGAGTAAAAAAAATGCAAAAAAGATTACCCTCAAAGTATAGTTCATTATTCTTGCGAAAAATGTTCTTCTTTCTGGGGTTTTACGTGCCAAAACCAGTTCTGATTATGAGGTACGCCGTAGTGGAGGGCTCCGGATTAATTTTGACCACCTGGGGTTTTTTAACGTGCCTTGCGAAAAAAAAAATGAAATAAGACGCTTCAAGTAAGCGACCAAGTATCATTACACCGGTGCCGCATTCTTAGGTTCTGTGTGACAACACAGAATTTTCGCAACCGCGAAAAGCTAGCAGCTCAGATACTAAAATATTCATAAAGGATAAATGCGCATACCATCATAGATATATAAATTAATTACAGGTCTTTCTCTTTTGCCAAGATTGCAACTGATTTGATGCCAAGATCGCAACTGGCCCCCAATTATTTTCGAAGTTCTCTTTGCACTTTTAATTTCATTTACAACGTTTATTTTTGATGCAATCACTTTTTAAAAGGTTTTTTTGTGGATAACTTGCAAGAAGCAATCAAGAGATTGAAGGATAAAAACGCATACGACAGAATATTGTTAATGTTCGCGGCACTGCAGCCAAGCTTGTCGCCAGGTTACTGATATTCTGCGTCGCTTGAGCTACAGAAAAAAAGTCAAATAATCGCAAACATTGCTACCAGTGTTTGTAAAATATGTCAAAATTTCTCGTAATACCTGTACATGCACGTCCAGATCTCCAGTCGTCTCTTCCGAGCTAAACACGGTTTGTTGAGACAGATTGATCGTGGTTTTTCAGGCGGCCTACATTTACGAATCGCTACCACTACCTTTATATAATGTCATACCACTACATCATTTATAGTTCAACGGAAATGCAATTGCGACAGTTCTCACCTTAAAGGAATTATTTCCGCTGAACTATAAACTTAAAATACTTATAGTTCAGCGAAAATAATTCCTTTAAGGGCGGAACTGTCGTGATGCATCTGCACGCGCATCAATGCATGTGCCTCAGAGTGTTCAGTTGGGCGACTTCATGCGTCCTGTATCCTTGTTCCTTTGTCCGTGTTTTCCAGTGCGAACAAAGCATTTTCGCAGGTTTCTACTTTTATTGAGATAGCAATTATATGGACACTCAAAGCGGATGTCTGCCGTTGGCGTCGTCGTCGCTGTCGCCGTCGCCGTGAGGTTCCGTATGACGTCAATGGCGATGAAATCGTCGCCGCGCGCCATATGCTATATGTGCGAGTGAAAGCGCGCGAAGGAGGGGCGCTTTCACGGGGAGCTAACGCACGGCGGAGAGCAAACGCGCGGTCTGCGCCGTGCTCCCTGGAGGGCTGCAGAATTAAGCGTCTCTTTCCTCCTTTACAATCACCATATATTAAGAGAAAACGCGACTTCCATCGCGCGAAAGGCTGTGGAGGGGACGGGAGAGAGGCGACGTTTAGCTGCCGCACCACATGCGTAATTATATAAAAACGTTGCGAGGCGAGAAGTTGGTAAAGACTTCCGACGCTGCTCAACGAGTGTCCCGTTCTGATCTCGTCGAAAACCTCGTGCGTCCTGCTTGATGCGAGGGGGTAGCCCATCTTTCTGAGTGTTTCGTACCCGGTGGTTCCACAAGCAAATTTAATTTGCAGACCTTGCTTTACTGTTCGCGCTGACCACGAATTTCCTAGATTCTTGTTGCGGGAAAGCGCACGAATTTGGTCCTCATTCAAAAACATCATGTTTCGTGAGAAATCTCCCTGAAGCTTACGAAGCTGCGTCTGAAGAATTCCGACATTGTTTTTAGATTTGTCATGATGTTCTTTCAGCTTACTGCAGGCTGCTGTGAGGTCTGTAATCTTCTTTCTAAGCTCTGCCGGCTAGGAATTTATTGAATCAGTCGCACTAACAACCAATGCAGTGTCCTCAAGGCGTACATCCTCGGAGACCGAAGAAAGTTGACTATTAGCACTCCTGACTTCTTCTGCACTCCCAGATCGCTCTGTAGAGACCGTGTATGACGAAGTATCAATAGGTGGAAATTCTTGCGTAGTTAAGGGAAGGGTGTCTTCCATTTCTGGTGATCAATCTTGTAGGGCTGCGTCATCACTAGTTAACGCAGGCACATGCACACATCATTCCCTTGGTGGCCTTCGCTGTTTAGAAAGTTCTGCAAGCAGATAAATAAAAAGGGAATGCGCATTACATAAGCAATAAAATAGTGGCCCCTTGACGCACAATAGAAAGCGTGCCAGCAAACTTATTATGTATGTGCACAAATCGTTTCCTGACACCACTTTTTTTCAAATGCAGGTAATGAGGCGATAAGCAAGAGTAACAAATACCATGGTTTAGGAGGCTATCTTACATTCGAATGGGAACACCATTGGCACAGCGTTTGGTTAGAGCTTTTTCCACCCATCCGCGCGGTTCTGTTCGAAGCTGCTGTCTTCGAAGTGAGCCTGCAAATGAATTTGAGGCAGGAATCAGCGGTGCATTTACGGCACGAAAATGATAACATTGAATGCAGGATACATAACAAGAAGACAGAATACATAAGAGGAACATAGTAGCCAAAATAGCAGGCGGATTCCTCGAATGAGAGTGTCAATCTGCACATAACAATATAACCTGTTTATGTCATTCACTGACTTACCGCGGCGTCGTAGGACGAAGCGTCGAGATAACAGGCAGGAAAAGCTACCACTTGGAATTAATTCTCAGGATAACACCAGTTTCTAGGTATTCATTCCCGAACTTTGCGGAGAAATGCATTGGCGTTCCAGTTAATTTTGTGCTTCAATGCATAAAGCGACGTTTTCTTAAGAAACTAACTAGAACGCCAACGACATATCTCAGCCGATGAGCTACCTTGCAGGACAGCGATGAGGCATTGACTGCCGTTCCATGGTGCAGCTTCACAATGCCTACATCAACGGCATACTGCGTTATGGCCTTCCAATCCTGCAACGGATACCCCCTATCAGCAATAAAAAACATGCAAACTGAGCGTAATAATTGATCACGCATATGTATCGAACTTCCGTAAAGCTCGTATTGTGTAGGAACTGTAGTGGAACCTAAATGCTCCCCACTTGACTTTCTACAATTTCACGAAACGGCCCGTATTCACATTAGGCATATAGTTCAAGAAAAGAAGCATTTTCGGAGCCGCAACACAAGAACAACAAGGAATTCTAGATTTGGTCATGCAGCTGCTTGCAATCCCCGCGCAAACATCACAAATAATGGCATCACACTTCTCTCCATCGACGATGTCGTCTCTGCGCATGCGACAGTTTATCCCTGATATAGATTTTTTTAAAAACTAGGCCGGAGCCAAGCTACTTTCATTCGAAATAGTGATGAACCGGATACACAGGCTCCTTCTAGAACTAGCGATGAAGTTAGGAGGGCCTTGAAAGACATGACCAGGGGAGAAGCTGCTGGAGAAGATGGAATAACAGTAGATTTAATCAAAGATGGAGGAGATATCATGCTTGAAAAGCTTGCGCCCCTTTATACGCAATGCCTCACAACTTCAAGTGTACCAGAGAGCAGGAAGAACGCTAACATTATACTAATCCATAAGAAGGGAGACGTTAAAGAATTGAAGAATTATAGATCCATTAGCTTGCTTTCAGTATATGTATAAAATATTCACCAAGATAATTTCCAATAGAATCAGGGCAACACTTGACTTCAGCCAACCAAGAGAACATGCTGGCTTCAGGAAGGGATATTCTACGACGGATCATATCCATGTCATCAATCGAGAAATCTGCGGAGTACAATCAACCTCTGTATATGGCCTTCATGGATTATGAAAAGGCATTTGATTCAGTAGAGATAACAGCAGTCATAGAGGCATTACGTAATCAAGGAGTACAGGAGGCATATGTGAATATCTTAGCAAACATCTACAAGGATTCCACAGCTACCTTGGTCCTCCACAAGAAAAGTAGAAAGTTACCTATCAAGAAAGGGGTCAGGCAAGAAGACACAATCTCTCCAATGCTATTCACTGCATGCTTAGAAGAAGTATTCAAACTACTGGGAAGGCTTAGGAGTGAGGATCAACGGCGAATATCTCAGCAACCTTCGGTTTGCAGATGACATTGTCCTATTCAGCAACAATGCAGACGAATTACAACAAATGATTGAGGACCCTAATCGAGAAAGTGTAAGAATTGGGTTGAAGATGAATATGCAGAAGACAAAGATAATGTTCAATAGCCTGGCAAGGGAACAAGAATTCAGGATCGCCAGTCAGCCTCTAGAGTCTGTAAATGAGTACGTTTATCTAGGTCAATTACTCACAGGGGACCCTGATTACGAGAAAGAAATTTACACAAGAATAAAATTGGGTTGGAGTGCATACGGCAGGCATTGTCGAATCCTGACTGGGAGCTTACCACTGTCGTTGAGAAAAAAAGTGTACAATCATTGCATTCTGCCGGTGCTAACATATGGGGCAGAAACTTGGAGGTTAACAAAGAAGCTCGAGAACAAGTTAAGGACCGCACAAAGAGCGATGGAACGAAAAATCTTAGGACTAACGTTAAGAGGCAGGAAGAGAGCGGTGTGGATCAGAGAACAAACGGGGATAGCCGATATTCTAGTTGACATTAAGCGGAAGGAATGGAGCTGGGCAGGCCATGTAATGCGTAGGATGGATAACCGGTGGACCATTAGGGTTACAGAATGTATACCAAGAGAAGGGAAGCGCAGTCGAGGTCGGCAGAAAACCAGATGGGATGATGAAGTTCGGAAATTTGCAGGCGCAAGTTGGAATACGCTAGCGCAAGACAGGGGTAATTGGAGATCGCAGGGAGAGGCCTTCGTCCTGCAGTGGACATAAAATATAGGCTGCTGCTGATGATGATGATGCCGGAGAAGCTATATTACGAACAGGATTGAAGTATGTCAGGGCGGAATACTCAATACGACGCATATCTTTACTCATGGCTCCTCAGTACTTCAAACTTCATCTTGCAGCTTGTTTGTGCCCTCCACCGGAAAAATGTTATCTTATCGCCTTGACAGAAGACCGTCGGCGTTAGCTGAGCTTTTGCAATCAAAGAAGCGATCAGATACCTGCTACGACATCTTACACGACATTCTGAACTCTAGAAAAAACAACTGAAGCTACCACCTGGCGATCAACAACACAGAATACATTTTTTTTACAAATTAAGCTGTTATGGCTCATTCCAATAGCCGTTTCGGTTCGCTATGGTGCCGCTGCCGCCGCTGGTAAACGTAACCGCTATCGCAGGAAATGCGAAGAAACGTACCCGGTCCACGCCGGGATCGAACCCAGGCCCGCTGCCCAGTAGTCGGATTCTTTACCACTGAGCCACACAAGCGCTAGCTATGAGGCAGCGGAAAAAAATGCCCTATAAACGCGCCCTTGGCGGGCGCGCAGGTGCAGACGACCTGAGCCTCCGCAAGCGTGGTGGCGCCATCTAGTTAAGGCGCCTGCAAACACAGCGTGCGCAGGCGCAGACGACGAGATGCGATTCAGACAAGGCGGGCAATCAAGGTGATCCCGAGCAGTATGGTGGCCCCATCTAGTTAAGGTGCCTGCAAACGCAGCGTGTCCGACGTGTAAGTTGCATATAGCAATTGCATGCTCCATCTAAATGGACCTGGTTAACTCAAGCAGGCTAGGTGACTATTTGTCGCCAGCAAGTTTTGAAGATTCCAATAAACAATCGAGATGATCATCATGAGCAACAACAAGTTACCGTGCCACGGGTCAAGCGATGTGAGATGTGCGCCACGTATTCTGGTACCTCTTCGGTACACGTTCTGCCGTCGCCTCGCAAGGCACGAACCGCTGCTGAATAAGTGAATCGTAGAGCTACGTGCGCGGCTACAACCACGCATAATCGGGCTCAACAGACTGCTGTGCAGAGAGCATTACAAGCCGCAGCTCGCCCTCGACGCCAGGAGGACAGTTCAGATTGTTCTCGTCAAAACGAGGCGAATACACTTTGCCGCGAAGACCCTGTTGTGCGTGGTGCCGAAATTGGAGCTACCCTTGAGCCGCTTCACCAGCTTACGCTGCGACTGTGCTGCGTGTGCCTGTGAATTTTTTTTTCGAATGGGTTGCCACGTGGCATGACGTCATAATGCAGCTGTATATAAGCATGCAGGCCCGTTTTATGAAGATATGCAACAATCACTTATGAAATGGTTGTTGTCCATAATTCATCCTTGATAATCTTCAGCTTGAGCACTGTTCAATTTCACACCTTTAAATACTTGCGTCCCTTACTCTGTAAAGCTGATCATCTCATACCCTTTCTATGGATCACGTCACACTGGCCTATCAGGCAGTAGAACAACAGTTGACTTGTTGGGCTAGAACCATCCAAATTCACGTAAGATATTTTTCACAAAACCATAGACATCCGCACTGGCAAAGCGATATGTTCAAGAGTAGAAAAAATTCTGGTCTTCATCCTTCGGGCACTTCGAATTTCTATACTGTATTGACCCGGAACTTCTATCAAGGCTTCCAAGACGACTCCCCTGGAAATGGGGGACGTTCTACCATCGGCTACGATTAGACGTGGCGTAGACAAAGAGCCTCCCCTGTCGCCTTGGTCCGACTAAAAGCCCCTGTTGCCAAAACTGTAGCTCTGTCGAATCAATGTCATCATCAGCATCAGCCTATATTTGTGTTCACTGGAGGACGAAGGCCTCTCCCTGCGATCACCAATTGCCCTTGCCTTGCGCTGCCCAATTCCAACGTGTGCTTGCAAATTTCCAATTTTATCATCCCACCTAGTTTTCAGCCGTCTTCGACTGCGTTTTCCTTCTCTTGGCATCCATTCCGTGACTCTAATAGTCCACCGGTTATCCATCCACCGCATTAACGTCAACTACAACATTCGCCATCCCCGTTTGCTCTCTCATCCACACCGCTCTCTTCCTGTGTTTTAACGTTAGGCATACCATTTTTCGTTCTATCGCTGTTTGTGCGATCCTTAACTTGTTCTCGAGATTCTTTGTTAACCTCCAAGTTTCGGCACCATATGTTTGCACCGGTATAATGGAATGATTGTGCACTTTTCTTTTCAACGACAGCGGTAAGCTCCAAGTCAGGATTTGGTAATGCCTGCCGTATGCACTCCAACCCATTCTTATTCTTCTGAAAATTTCCTTCTCATGATCAAGGTATATATCAGGGACATATTGTATTAGACTCTAAAGCGTACATACATGAAAAGGGTATGTATAAGAAAAATGTGGCAATGATCTGTCAAGGCGCTATGATACTAAGACGCATATTAGGCCCCCGGAAAACTCCATTAACGTCGCGTCGGGCACTTGACTTCTTATTGGATGATCTTCAATCATCTTCAATCATAGTTTTAGCCCTTATTCGCACTGTTAAATTGCATGAAATCCCAGCAGCGAAGTCACGACGACTGATATATTTGGACAAGCAGGAGCCAGACCGAAATTAAGTTACCAAGTGTGCTTATTTTTTTTACCGTTTTCTTTCTCTTCTGTCCTCCTCCGCCTAGGGTCTTACTCTGACTTCTCCGCTTCGGTTGCACAGAAGCATGTGCGAGAATACTTCCACGCCGGCAAACCTCTGTGCTCTTATACAGAGAGCTCTCTCTCTCTCTCTTTCCTTTTTTTTATTTACAGATAACGACGTCACCCTGGTCTCAGGTCGTTTCTTTTCTTCTTGCTCCGCTGATGTCTCGATTTTTCCAGGGCGCACCATTGACAACTGCGAGAAAGGGTCTTCGGTAGGCTCTTTCACATACATTTGATGACGTGAGTCCCCTGTCTCTGATTGGTTAGTAGTCCACAGTACTTTTGTTAGTTATTTGGGAAGTGCAACTGCTTCAGCTACTGGCAAAAGACCCCGTGCTGACGATTTCCTTCAGTTTAAATTACCCTTATGCGCATGCGTTATACATAAGGGAAGGGCATTAATAACACATGCAAAGCACAAACTTAAATAACATACCACGTTTCGCAGGGGCTGATTAGATATTCGGGAGGGTGAAGGCTGTGGAAAGCTTGCAGTATATGTGGTCCGAATTAGCCAGATAGGTGCTTACCTCGCAGAGTTCTTCTATTATTGGAACATTCACTAAACTTCACAAAAAGATAATTCACAGGTATAAAGGCGCCAACTTCCCGTATTCATGTTTCACACATAAATAAGGACCGAAGTGGTGACATAGTGGTTTGGCGTTGCGCCGCATAGCTCGAGGGTGCGGGATCGCATCCCGGCCGCGTCGGCCGCCTTTCGATGGGGGCGAAATGCGAAGACGCTCGCGCGCCGCCGTGCGTTGGGTGCACGTTAAAAAACTCCAGGAGGTGAAAATAATCCGCAGTCCCCCACAACGGCATGCCTCATAATCACATCGTCTTTTTTGCGCGTAAAACCACAGATTTTCTTTTTAACATGGATAAGGTAAACATGGACGTCACTACGGAAAACTTCTACAGTGACGGCCCCAAGGCCGTCTCTGAAGCGATAGCTCTCACACATTGCAGGTCTCTTCATATTGCGCAGAGTTTTGATGTTCAATAAAATATTGTTAGCTGATACTGTGTGAGTACAAGCGCTCATTCAGACATCGTGCATAGGTTTCATGGCAAAAAAAAAAAATACGGATGTTCACATAACAAAAATACGGAATTCTGTCTGTTACGTGCACAACAGTGCAGCCACCGTATTATTACTGTTGAAACCTCAGTAAAACTTAAAAGGGAGAGCATTTCCGTATATTAACGGAAGTTTTTGCCGTATTTTTCTTAAACGATATATTTTCCGTATTTTTACGTGCAATTCCTCTGTATAATGATAGAAATTTGTTTTACAGTGTGAAGATACAGTTCAGCAACAGCCAAAATAAGCAAAATGAAAACGGACGTCAAAGGGGCTGCCCCGATGCCTCACACTTTATGCTGTGAGACGGATATTTTTGACACACGTACATGCAAGCAAAGCGCTTAGTAAGCCAACGATCGCACACTTCATCTTTCGCAAGAGACTAGGATTGGCTAATGGCCGCGTCGCCTCACGCTTACTGTCAACGCATTAGTCATATCAAGCACCGCCTGCAATATCTGCGGCGAGTAACGCATGGGCGCACACGTGTGAGCCACATTCGTGAATTCGGCAGCCCCGGACACCAACACCGGTCATAATCCGTCTTCATTAGCGTATTTGATGACAAGTGGCGGTCGCGATCACGAAGTTGTCTACAATACATGCGGCGCAATGTGCCCGCCCTACTACGCTCTCGCCCTCTTCGTATACTGTGCACCACACTGGCGGAGAAGCCCTTGTGCAACTCCGAACATTGCTTATACGCATACCGTGTGCATACGTAGGCTCGGAACACCGAAGATGAGCGCCGAGAACATTGTAGCTTCGGTAGAGTACGAAGAGCGAAGACACTAAATACAGCTCAGACGTGAGAATAAAAATGAACCATCGCATCACAAGAAACTCTTATTTACTTTGTCTACCTATGAGAGATATAAAATGACAATGTAAATTTGACAGCAACACAATTAGTTCATATCTTATAGTTGAGAATAAAAGTAAGAAGTAGAGTTGAGCAAACTACCCAATGCATGGAACGGATATCCCATAGTCCGTAATATTAGCGCGGGTACCGGAGAAAAGAAAACACAGTCGAGGGAGCCGCAAGATTAGATAGTCAAGAGATTGCGAAATGTGCGTACGCTATATTGAGTTCAGTGATGGAGAATAGGGTTACCAGATATTGTTAAAAGAAGCATTCGCTCTTCAACGGGTCAATCAAGTAAACTTCGTGATCTACATTATGATGAGACGATGTTGATGATTAACAGACTTTTGAAACAATGCTCCAGCGCCTCCGTTGGAAAAGGGCGTGCACTGTCGCTGCTGATAACGCAATCAACGGGATGGCGCCGACACCACCTCCGGGAGCGGCTGTGACCCTCGGTGGTGCACTGTAGGCCCTGGAGCACATAAAGAGCCGTGTCCTGTGCTTTCGTGACATCGCATTCCGGGAGCTCCATAAACCAGTTGCCAACAGCAGTGGCGCTGGCATCAGTTTCCAACAACAGTGGTGCTGGCACCGTTCTACCAACGATAATCTCCGCTCTTCTCCTGTTGCCTGCGTATCTGAGGTGGCTGACGCTAGTCTTCGTGTGGTGGCAATGAAGCCAGCGAGCGGCTGCATTTTCCAGCTACCAGCTGCGTGCACTCGTCTGAACGAGATCGGGGAGGGTGACCAGGCCAGGTGTGCCTCCGGGAATGGTTTAGGACCTTCGGGTTCTTGAAAGACCTCGGCAACTCGAATGCAGCACTACCTGGTCTAGCGCATCTTCGCAAGGCGTACGTCCGGGAAGCCAGTCAGGTTTATGATCTTGGTGCTCCTAGAAGGCCCAGATGTCAAAGACAGGTGTGACACAGATGTTGCCTACCCCACCGATCGACGTTCGGTGCGGTAGTAGGCAAGGATTTGCCCGCTGTTGGCGGTGCTGTGCCGTCGCTGCAAGCCACCGTGGGCCAGTGCCATCATCACGTTCGCAGAGGGAGGGACGGTATGGGAACGCCGCCGTGATAAGCGAAATCGGAGTCAGTGGTGGAAGAAGAGCAGGAGGAAGAGCACGCGAGTGGTGGCGTGAGCTGTGGTGCGCGCTTTGGGCGCGGGTGCGCAGGACTGAGGCCTGCTGGCGAGGACTGCAGGGCCGTGCCGTTCCTACAACATGTATAATTCTCCACACTCTAACAATGTGAAATTACAAAACCATACATGATCATAATTTCTAGCAATGAAATGTCATGTAGATATTTCACCTTCACAACCTGTGGCCCACGTTCTGCTTCATAATCTTACCACGGTATCGTGAGTGCCCTTCTACTACCAAACTATGCCTCGCATTACGTAACGTAACAACCGCAGTCGTCCAGCAGCCAGCAGCAACCTAAGAGAGTGGCCTGGGACCAGGGGCCCCCGGGGCTCTGCCAGATCGATGGGACCACCAGCGGTCGCATCAACGGACCCCCAGGTGAAGGCCCTTCTTAAGAGCAATATCACCTCTCGGCAGTCCTAAATAGTGTGATTAACAGACTACATTGAAACCCTAGAAACAAAATTTAATAAGGTTATGCCTTTCACATCCCCCTCTTTCAATGCACCCCCGTACCCCTATGCAACCCCCCTCCCCACTCCCTAGACCAGCAATAGCGAGTCAGGCAAGGTGCAGAAAGCGGCCGGTAAACGCAAATCCCCCTCTACCACAGCGTCACTACTTACAGAAGCCGACATTACCGCCGCGGTGCATGAGGCGGTGCAGGAGGCTGTTAACTCCCTTGAAAAAGGCTGGAAGCCAAAATAGTTACCCAAATTATTCGCATACAACAAACTCTGCTGGTCAGAGTGCCAGAAACTCAACCTAGCCGGACCGCCTCGGCTCAGCCGGCCTCCCAGCCCATACAAGTGGAATAACCATCATGGATACTCCACAAACCAAACTTATGATGTGGCAGTGGAACAGCAGAGACTTCCAAAAAAAGAAAGGTCTTCTACAGCAACTCATTCAACACGTGGGTAACAACCCACCCAAAAATTTCTTGATATCATAGCGCTAGAAGAGATAAACTGCAACGCAAAGCTCCCTGTCTACAAAGAATACAACCAGCTGGGAGCCTCTTCACCCCCCTCCCCTGCATGGCCATCTTGGTGCATCGTAACCTGACAGCTGTGCAGCATGAAATTGAATGTACCAGCTTTCATCCCACTCTCGTCGAAATCCTGCTCAGAAAACGAGGGGACACGGCTCTCTTCATCCTTGACGTTTACAGCTCACCCAGAGACAGGGGAGCCGACTTCTCTCACATAATAAAGAAAGCATCTTGCATGGTCAAAGCCGCTGAACTACTCGTCACCGCGGATTTTAATGCCAAATATCCCGATTGGGGTTACCACAAGTCGGACCTTAATGGGAGCAGACTATGGGCAGACTATTATTCAAGGTATAAGGTTTACTATCCTCAACGACCCACAGCAACCTCCGACAAGGGTCGGAAACAGCGTATGTAAGGACACATCCCCTGATCTTACCCTGGGCCGAAATGTAACGGGAGCCCAGTGAGAAAATGCTGGATTAACGGTAGGCAGCGGTCATGACATCCTAGTCACAACACTGTTCATTTCACCTAACGAACGAATCCGCATGGCGGCACGCATAATCAAATGGGATCACTTCCGCCAGTATCAGGGGGAAACAGCCCCCGACACAATTCTTGACCTCGGAGAATGGATTCAGATCATAAAGAGCGATGTCGCAACCGCAACGCAGGAGATGAATGTGGAGAATCTGGCGTCCACAGACTCTCGTCTCCTACACATGTGGGAGGCACGACAAGGCCTCATGTGAAGGTGGAGGCGGCAACGCCACAATAAGAAACTCCGACGACAAATCAGGAAGTTAGAACGCGACATTGAAATTCACATCACCACGCTTGAGCGCCAGCAGTGGTGACAAACATGTAGCAGTCTGAATGGTCAAATGGACGCCAAACAAAAAACATGGCATCTATTACGCCATCTCCTCAACCCTAACAGCACCAAATCCGAGACCTGAAAATGTCTTGAACGCGTCATTCGCCAATATCCGGGCTCGGACGAGGAGTTGCTTGACGGACTCACCAATATGTATATAAATACCTAAGCCAACTTAAATGGTGGCAGTAACAGCAGAACGGCACTACCAGAACACCGGGGAAACCCTAACCCCCAACTCGATGCTGATTTTTGGGAGCCCGAGGTTTGCGCGGCACTCCATAGGCTGCGCAGAACAACAGTGTCAGGTCCATATGGAGTGACCAACAAAGTGCTCCGAAACCTCGACTCAAACTCAGTGGGGGCTATCAGCAAATACCTGAATAAATGCTGGAGATGCGGCCAAATACCTGCAGAGTGGAAGCACGCCAGGGCTCTCCTTCATTCCGAAACCGGGCGGGAAACCCGAGCTGTACAACCTCCAACCCATCTCCCTTACCTTAAGCCTGGGTAAGCCGAGGGAGCACGTTGTGCTCTGTCGCCTACAAAATTACACAGAAGAGCATAACCTTCTTCCCCCCACGATGCTGGACTTCCGTGCACATCTCTCTACCCAGAATACCCTCATCCAGCTGCACCACGACCTCATCAAACCAGACAGTGGCAAAAACACCAAAGCTCTATTGGGACTCGACCTTCACAAAGCCTTCGACAACGTGAAGCACTCCTCCATTGTCAGCAGTCTAGCCGCGCTACAACCTGGAGAGCGCACATACAATTATATTAGTACCTTTCTCTTCGACAGAATGGTTGAGCTATCGGTGGGCTGCCTCACCTCCCAGCCGATCAAACTGGGCGACCGCGGCACCCCTTAGAGACTACGCGCGTTGGCTTCCCGCCACTGAGTGACTTCACCCAGCCTCGTCTGTAAGTGGACGTGGCCGCATGCGCTGGTCCACCACCGAGTTCTTGGTGTTGCTCGCACATAGAGCCCCAATTCATCGCGGTACAACTGCAAGTGTACGTCTAAACTATCTAACACTTTAAAATTTATTTAGTGATTCTGGTTATTCACCGCACTAATTACCAGTACTCATCTTACCATCCTTTGACATCCGCCATATCTGACACAAGAACTCATAAGAATCCATATTTCGATCTCAAAAAAGCTATGTTTAAATAATAGCTAATGTCATCGCTCAAACGAGCGGTGCTGTTAAATCTCCCGCAAAACCAAAGTGACCGATGAGCACGAAAGAAACAGGCCACACAGTAGAGAAGACAAATATAGGTGCTTCCTAGCGGTGACAACTCTTAATTGCATATGTTACAGTTTCAAGTTCTGACTGAACTTATATGCCTCAAAAATATTTTTAATTTTAGAACCCTTGAACCGCCCGATTCATGGCCGGGCACCAAGAGTTGATAGCACCAGTTCCCTGGGGAACAACCAACCAACCATCGGAGAAGCGGCGAAGCACAGCGAAGGTACCAAAACCAGACTTACCCTTTCTCGGGCTTGGCAGAGCAGAAGACATATTCAGAGTCAACCGATATATCTCTAAGTGGCATAGTATCCCCAAAAGAAGAACGTCGTCGTCTTCCCGAGGTTAAGGCACAGCAAGAAAAGATGGACATGCCACAGTTTGTGCATTGCAAGTGGATTGCAGAGTGACCGAACAAATAATTCAGAAGCACGTCAGTGGAACTGAAATCCGGAAAAGAAACAACCTGCCCGAAAAACAGGAGCAGGCATAAGACTTAACCAAAGCGCAAGCTCCTCGTCTCCCGTTCAATATTGCACAACAGGAAATACCCGTCTTTAACTCGACTACGGCAACAACACAAATGTTTGGTGATCAGTAGCGTCGAACAGTGCAGAAAGAGAAACAGACATGCAGAACAACTCTGAAGTCTTTCTGAGAAGCTGTCAAGCAAGCAACTAAGACTGCAACGGTCGCTCTGAAATTGCCAATGCTCTCTTCAAAACATGCGTCTCTCCGGGATGCGCAGAAACTTTAATATTTCTCCTTCCAAGAGGCAGGTAAGAAGGAAAAAAGTGATTATGATGATTTATTGGCATCCTCTTTAAAGCGGAGAGCTGACAAATAGTCACCTGCCCTGCTTCATTTAATCTGGTATACTGTACTTGTTCTAGCCTTTTTGTATATACATCTCCAAAACCTTTATTTTCTTTCGTCAAAACTTCTCTATCTACCTTGTATCGCTGCCTATGCCTGCAACGGATCTGTCCGTATCAATTTCTTCCTTGCTTTTCCACCAGTACTTTAAATGCATCTTGCTTATCTCGACTTCTGCCCGTTGTATGATTCCGTACACATTAAATCCAAGCGCTTCTGGAAGGTGTACGTTATCTACGGGTCTCACGGGGTGAATACCTTTGCATTCCATTACGATGTGTTTGAGTGGTCTCTGGATTTTTGCTGAAACGGACACAAGCCTCATCTTTTTGCGAATATTTGCTGCTGTATGTTTTTGTGCTTAAGCAACCGGCTCGAGACTTAAATAAGAAGGCACTGCCCTTTGTTTATCGTACAGATTTTCTCTTCTAATTTCTTCCTTCTCATTCTTGCAAATCTCCACGACATTTTTGTTTCCATTCTATGAATTCAATTCGCTGTCTGATAACTCCTGGTTGTCTATTTACACATTCAATTACCCTGTACTTGAATTCCAACATTCTCGACACTTCCCTCCATTCTTTACCCACGCTTTTCAGTTACAGATACTTGTGCACTTCAGCCGCCCGTTTATTTTGATCTATGTTCCTTACTTTTTATTCAACACTAATTTTGCTCTGCGCTTCTCCGACTTCAAAAGAGGCCCAACCCATGTCACCCTGCACTGCCTCATTTGTAGTTTTACCATGGACTCCCAAAGCAAACCAGCCTACAGACCTTTGGTTAACTTCCAACCTCGACAATATGTATATATATATCCGACTTGAAGTGTAGCATTTGCGAACATTAGCGATGGCACTATTACTTATTTGCGTTTTTACCGTGGACACCGAAAGCCAACCAGCCTGCCGATCTTTGGTTAACTTCCAACACCGATAAAATATCCGACTTGAAGCATAGCATTTGCGAACGTTAGCGCGGGCACCATTAAGCCTTTCCAGGTTCCACGAACCACCTAATATTTATTGTGGCCTGAAAGTAATCTCATTCATTATTGCTGCATTCCACTTCCCCTTATCTTCAGATTATCTTAGTGGGTGCTTCAGTAAGTCTTCCCTTCGTTTATGTATACGTCGAGGTATTTAAATTGCTTGGTTATGGGTATGATTTGTTGGTTAAAATCACATCACATAATTACCAGTACCTTCATTAAAGAGCATAATTCCCGATTTCTCTGTACGAAACTTAAGGCCTAGGTTTGTCGCTGCATTGCCACAGATTTTCGCAAGTGTCTGTAAATCTCTTGCATTGTCCGCTAGTAGCACCATATCGCCTTCATACATCAGTCCGTGTACCTTCTATAGCACCATTTGTTCATTAAACACGTAGGATTCACTGTTCTCATTCTTTTTTATGCCCTTAAAATAAAGCAGCAATCCAGCAGACACGCTTCTACAGGGCGGATAGCAGAGGAAGAAGACAAGGAGTTACTTTGTTCTTGGCCTCCACGGCTTCATTGCGTCTAACAGTCATGATATATAGTATATAATTCTTTTTTGTTCCTGCATCCTGCCAGGATTTTTTTACAACCAGTATAGGACAGACGTCATATGATTGCGTTATCACGTCATCAATAAATATTTAATATTGTTCGTAGTTTCTTAGGCCGCGGTAAAGCAAAGTTGGACGAAAAAAGTATATATACTGAGCATTACAAACTACAGTTTAGGGCTGAAAAAGATAAACCGTGTTGCAGCGCAATTATCAGGGCTTCGATCACATTCATGCGCTGATGCAAGGGGGTGGTCCGTATGGCCTGACCCCTCTCCCCCCCCCCCCTCTGAAATTAGCCTGCGCAGCGCCAGCGTACGGCACGTGACAAGCTTATGAAGTCTTCTCAGAACTTACTGTTCTATTGTTCTAGAGAGAGAAGAATCGTTTAATGAATATTGAAAAGATTCCGCGAGCACGTAAAACAAAAATTTCGCCTAAAGAAAGCTCACATGGGTGTCGGAAATACTTAAATAATAAATACATGGGGCAGATGGACACGGTGCACATCGCTGTTCCGTACGGGGGATCCCCTACAGCATGACCATTGGAAGACTTGTTGCTACACTTCTGGTAGATTTATTAGGTGGCATTTTGTATTCGTATGTTTCACCTTTTAGTTGATCGTTGATGCCTTTGTCCCTGCAATAAGTCAATGTCATGCTTATCTGCGTGTCAGCGTTTGTCTCATGTGACCTGGCGCCTGAAAGCTCGTTGTTAGGCGAGCCATGGCTATCGGGCTTAACGCGACAATTTATGAATATTGATGTCGCAAATAAGTTGTGTTTGCTTTAAAACTGAGTGTACTTAACGTTTCACCTAGGCCCTCTGGCGCTTTATTTGTTTTAAATCTTGTTTGCATTGACCATGTTAGGATTCGTCGTAAGGTTCGTAACCGCGCAACACAAGACACGGACAAAAAGAAGGAAAACCACAACACAGCGTCGTGTTGCGTTTTTCCTTCCTTTTGTCCGTGTCCTGGGTTGCGCTGTTACGAACATTACGATGAATATTAACCAACTGGCCCAACTTGCCGCCTTGATGACTATATTAGGTACTAGCCCTTCACTATTGCAGCGCACGCTGTCGGCCTGCACACTTTATGTTTAGAATATTTTAGTTCCTTTCATATCGAGCCAAATCTGACATAGAGCTGTATTTTTGCTACCTGTGTATGCCTCGGAAAATCAGTTGCGTCGGGACCAGCTCAGAAGAATATGAAGCGGCATGCTTGAATGACAGTGCTTCTTGTTCAAAAAAAATATATCGTTAGAACGTTCACAAGGACGCGGATACCGGTGTTATCAAAATCATTATTATTATTATTATTATTATTATTATTATTATTATTATTATTATTATTATTATTATTATTATTATTATCACAAATCTCAAAGTTTCGTAACACAGATCTCGGCGCCGGTACTTCAGAGGGGGCAAGTTTACACCATTTACTGTGACCTCAGTAAACTTTTGATGCAATCAGCCACTCGCTGTTTTTGATCAAGCTTACGCACTTTGTTAACTCATCCGTTGCTAATCTCTTGTGCAGTTATCTTCTTGATAGATCATATTATGTTAATGTAAATGGCCAAACGTCTTCCTTTCATATAGCAACTACCTTCGTCTCTGAAAGCTTAGTAATAGGACCACTGCTTTTTTTTCTTGATGCCGTTCTTTCCGCTATTCGGAATTATTTGTTCCTGGTTCATACTGATGACATCAAGATATTCAAGGAAATTGAAATTGTTGATGACTGTCGCATCCTGCAAACAGGCCTTTCTTTAATTGTACGAAGATAATAAAATCATCTCGAAAACTGTTAAGACCAAAGTCCCGACTTCCACAAGCAAAACAGATTCCATACCATTGTGTAAAGTCTGTGAGATCAAATATCTCGGTGTACCTTTTTATACACCCTTACAATTTTCTGCTCGCGCTAAATGCGTTGCAATGCGGAGTATGCACTTCCTTTGCTCTGTTTGCAGACTATGGGGGGACTTCCATTCTCGTACAGCATTCCGTAAGTGGTACACAAAAATCTGTCTTCCTGAACTCAAATACGCGTCAGTCTTCTGGAAGGGCATTTCTAGATCCAACAGTGATGTAATAAGCCCAAACATGTCAAACAGATGAAACAAACTAACAAGGAAACTTATCGGTTGAACAGTATCCAGTAATGAATACTATTCAACATCGACTGATCAGCTGTAGAAAACGGCTGCAGCTGATGCTCCCAGAATGTTTCTAGTTCAGTAGTGATAGCAATGTTTCATATCTATACCCTTATTAGGTTCGCGAAATTGTTTCGGTGACACACAACTAACAGGAGAAGGAATATTTAAGGTGAGTTGAAGTAAATTATGATCACTAAATCCATCCAAATATTCATCTGACGTACTGTTTCAAGGGCTGTTGTAAGCATAAAGACTAGTCTATTGTAGCCACCGGTTGGCTACGATAAAGCTTAAAAGAGTTTTAGTCAAAGGTCTAATTGATGAACTCAGTTGACATGTCACGGGTAGATGATTGCTTGGCCCAGTTGTTTAATGGAAATTTAAATAGCCAAAGAGATAAGTAATGTCAGCCGAAAAAAGTTCAAATGCCTTGCTTATGCTAATGCGTAATTCATTATTAAAGGAACTAGTGAAATCTGGTGGTCGGTAACAGCAGCCGATCAATATCTTCATAACAATAGTTTGCAGGCCACCAAGCCAATTTCAATATCAGAACCAGTATGTACTACGATTAACGTAAGACGTTTCTTAATGTCCGGCGAGACACTACCTCCCCTTTCGCAAGTGGGACTATATGAATTTTAAATACTTGTTAAGTCGTAAATGTCGTTTTCACACATACAGGATGTAGCCAAGTCTCAGTGAAAACGATAACATAAGAATTACCATCATTAAGAAAACATGAAATGTCATAGCGCTTGTTCATCAGGCTATGTGCGTTAGCGAATGATAGGGATAATGAAGGAAAGCTAAGAACTGTTTTTTCGTATTAGATGATTGCTCGAACAGGTGTCAAGTCATATCTACTTTTATAGCGATGACTCTGTTAGCAACGCTATCATACGCGCATGTTTCCTAGTCGATACGGAGCTTGCACACCGACAGCGTAAAGGCTTCATGCTTAATTATTACAAATTTGATCATCATCTTTGTGACCTGCCGAGTTGCGAGCGAAATATCTTCTCGGATAGAAAATGATCTTCCCTTAAGTTTTCGCCCACGCTACAAAATGTGTTCTTTTTCTTCAAAGAAAGCCAGCTTCGCAATTATAGGCCTGTGAGTTTCTATAAGAAGTTTATCAAGCTGGTGCAAGGGCGTTCAAATTATGTAACTGTTAGTGGAATGCCGAGCTTGTATGAGCAAAATTTGATTTCTTGCTGCTCGAACGCTGCCCAATCCTCCTTAGGGTCATCATCCAGGCCAGAAAAGAAACGACTGGAACTCCTAAATCTATTGGCCGCGTCATTACATCTGTATGTAATAGCCGTGAATTGGTTTGAGACAGCACGGAAACCTTCAGCATTTGTTCCGACTAGGGAAGCTCTGTGAGTTTCTAATGTCACACGGGAGCATTTATTTGTCTGATTTGGTCATAAGCTGCTGCTTGCTTCTCCGTACTCATTTTACCTGGAATAACAGAGCAGCCTAGTCATTTTCAAGATTCTCTATGGTGTTCAGACGCTGAACATAGGCACTGGCTTCGGCCATGGTCATGGGACCAGGGTTCGATTCCATGTCGCCCTAATCACATGTAAGAGATCAATTAAAAGGCAACAGATATCAATCACATTGCAATAGCACCTGTCACACTACAATAGCACCTCCATAGCCTTGACGCTGGTTTGCGATTCCGGCTTCTAATTCAGCTGCGGAGAGGCCAGGAAACACTACTCCATCGATTACGGCTCATTGTGGCCTACACTCGGCGATACCTTCACAAGATTGGACGGGAACGGGACCCTGACTGTAGCGTCGGTGACACTCCCGAAGCAATAGGCCGTAAACTTCGCGTGTGCCCTCAATATGCGACCGAACAAACGCTTAAGCTTAGTGTTGACCGTGTGTGCCCCTTTTCGTAAGAATACTTTCTTGGCGCGTTGCGACGAGCTGACTATGCCCAACTTTCTGTTCGAGATTGGCTTAGACGCTCGTCTCTAGAATCTCTGTGACGTGGCGGCTGTGCGAAATGTGTTCGCCTGATAATGTTTTGTACGGACACAATTACTCCTGCGTGTAGTGCATCTAATGTGAACATCTATGTATTGAACAACGTGTACATGTCGCTCACTGTACTATATCATAGTCACCTGCCACCTACCACTATATCTGCCCATATCTCCCACTTCCCAAACATCCGTGAAGAGTAGCAGGCAATAATTGCTACTCTACATCGCTCTAGTACATTGCTATGCCATCACTCAATTTTTCTTTCTAGATGGCATTCCAATGGTCATTTCTCCCGCCGTGATAAATACGCAGTGACAGCGGTACTAGTTCTAACCGTTCGTTTTCTATTTTTTCTTCTTTTTTTCTTTTTTCCCATTTCTTTTTCTGAATAACTTCTAGTAACCTATAAGAATGCTCTTTTTTATGGTGTGCCTCTGCGCACATTCTTTCAGTTGATGCGGTTTGCGCTTTCGTAGTGCGGCTTCCAATGTTTCGTTCGCTCCACGCGATGTATGTCATCTTAAACATATGTTCCCTCAGGATCGACACTAAGATCAACGTTATTATCGCTATTCCGCCTGCGCTCTGCGCGCACCTTTTAATGGTATTTTGCCTTTTTATTCGTGCTTTCAGGACGCGAATACTTGTTGAACCTTAACATATTCATAAAACACAAGTTATCTACTTCAACTAAACTTCCAGGAACATCCCTTGTACCGAGTATTATTCAAATGTTCTTTAGACAGACTCCGTTTTTATTTTCCTTCTCTCCCAGGAATGTGATTGTCTGCTTCTTCGTCCACAAGCAACATGACGCATTCCATCTAATATAGTATGGCGGCTCTTGCTGCTTTACGCCTATGCCCATATTGACACATGTAGAATGTATATGTTTTCTAAGAGGCCCCATTCCGCTGGCTCATCACTGTTACAACGTAATCGCTAGACGCAGGCCACGCCTTCCTGTTCCGAATCTTTCTCGAAAGATTTCGCCAATTCTTGAGCGAAAAAATAAAGCCGGCATATACCACGCCCAGTGGGAATCGATGTTATGCGAAGCAGTGTACCACGTTAACTAAACGATCATGAGAACACCAAGACGTAGGCGGCTGTTTCATGGCCTGCATGACAGGCATGTCATGACATTCATGTCATGATTCCTCAGAAGTCCCTTTAGCTACGCAAGTAGTGTCCGCCTCTTCGAGTAGACTAGCTCATGAACTAGAATTGTGCTATCTGCAACACGCAACCTTTATAAATTTTTTTTTATGTGTCTGCTGAAACATCCCATATTTATGGCCTCTGAATTCAAAGGCGATGTTTCCATCTTTAATGCGTAAATGTTGGAAATAATGATAGGAGCTTTTTTTTTTGCTTTCTTTTTTGTCGCCAGTCGTTAGAATTGCCTAATGGAAAGAGAATCAATATTCAGTCACATAACACTCACGTGATTTTCACACGACGTTGATAGAAGACTCGGCCGAAGGGGTCACTGAAGTCTGCAGGTTTTTTTTTTTTTCAGGATCAAAAAAGCACTCAAAGTAATTTGAAGTGAGGTGAACATACATCAATATATCCATTCTCTAGGCATATGCTATCCATTTACTTGGCTACCTCTTTCGGTTTAAAAATATTGTTACGGGGTGTGTAGAAGGCGTTTCCTTCAGGGAGCCTTAGGGCAAGTGGGTTTCAATACTACACGTCGTCCTTCTCTTCCTCGCTGCTCGCCTAATGTTGTTCTGCTGATAAACTTTCTCCTGTGTATATATTTAAATATATTCTGTCTGTGCGTGGTGTTCTCTTCGGAAATTTAAAAAAAAATGTTGAAGTGAGGAAACACGGATGAGGTAGCGCCACTGGCGCTTCTAATACGCTTGTCCTATTGTCAGTGTTTGCCCGAAAAAAAGCGAAAGTATGAATTAAAAGCCGTGCACGTCCGCCCAAAAATGATGTCATGAGACTTGATCCACAACAAAAGTGAAAAGGTAGAGGCAGCACAAAAAAATCATCAATTGATGTGCGCAACAGAACTCCTGTAATGACACTTTGAGAGCGGGGGAGGAGGGAGTGGCTACGGATCACCGCCCCCCCCCCCCTTGAAAACATTGGAGGGGGCTCGAGCCCCGCAGCCCCCCGTAGTCCGTGGCAGTTACAACTATGATAGTTAAAATGCTCACTTCTAAAATTGGTCTCCCATGCACATATTGAAGGTGGTTGGACAGCGAAGCTGTCAACGACAACTAGAATGATTACCCATTGCGACGTAGCTTAAAATTATTCACATATTGACATTCTCATACACTTTGCCTAATTATTAGCAAGATGTTTCAACAGCCTGTGACTTGGCTTGGGGCACTACTTCGTGCACCTACAGAGAGTGGACCAGGGACAAGAGAAATACACTTAACCATACTTTCGCCGCACCTCGTATGCACGCTGCTCTTCAGAAGTCCTCACTATACGTGGCCTTCCCATAGCACTGTCACAACACAACTTATTTGCTAGGTGGGTTCTTCGTTTACATACGAAAGTTTGACATGGGGACTCTTCAGGTAAGTAAATTGATGTAGCCAGCTTTTGAAATAATAAGGTTGGAAGGCAGTTCCGCCTCTGGTTGACGTCGATCAAACACAATGTCTTACTGAGAGTTGGGGGTCAGAATAGAGCGGAATTGCTGTGCACAGCACTCTATTGCATCACCCCTCCCATAAGAGGAGAAGGAGGAGCGTCAAATTGCCGAATTTTTTTTAGTGCACTATTTTCTGGATTAATTCACATGTTTAGACTGCACATACCCACGGACCCACAATCTCTCTATTGCTATTCACTGCATGCTTAGAAGAAGTATTCAAGCTCTTAGACTGGGAAGGCTTAGGAGTGAGGATCAACGGCGAATATCTTGGCAACCTTTGGTTTGCAGATGACATTGTCCTATTCAGCAACAATGGAGATAAATTAGAACTAATGATTGAGGACCTTAACTAAAAAAGCGTAAGAGTGGGGCTGAAGACTAATATGCAGAAGACAATGATAATGTACAATAGCCTGGCAATGAAACAAGAATTCAGGATTCAGGAATCTAGGTCAATTACTCACAGAGGACCCTGATTACGAGAAAGAAATTTACAGAAGAACAAAATTGGGTTGGAGTGCATATGGCAGGCATTGCCAAATCCTACCTGGGAGCTTACCACTGTCGTTGAAAAGAAAAGTGTACAATCATTGCACTCTACCGGTGCTAACATATGGGGCAGAAACAGGGAGGTTAACAAAGTAGCTCGAGAACAAGTTAAGGACCGCACAAAGAGCGATTGAACGAAAAATCTTAGGACTAACGTTAACAGACAGGAAGACAGCGGTGTGGATCAGAGAACAAACGGGTATAGCCGATACTCTAGTTGACATTAAGCGGAGAAAATGGAGCTGGGCAGGCCATGTAATGCGTAGTATGGATAACCGGTGGACCATTAGTGTTACAGAATGGATACCAATAGAAGGGATGCGCAGTCGAGGTCGGCAGAAAGCCAGATGGGATGATGAAGTTCGGAAATTTGCAGGCGCAAGTTGGAATACGCTAGCGCAAGACAGGGGTAATTGGAGATCGCAGGGAGAGGCCTTCGTCCTGCAGTGGACATAAAATATAGGCTGATGATGATGATGAAGTGATTTGATGGGGCGCTTTGCGAGTTGACACCCAGTGGTATGGCGTATTGTTGTGGACGTGGATGCACCTCGTACAGTAAGAGAAAGGTTCCAGGTATCTCATTTCATGAAATTCCAAGCGATGAAGAACTTCGAGAAAAGTGGCTCAAAGTTGGAATGCGTCAAACATGGAATGCGTCAGATACTTGCTAAAAGATACACTTTCGATTTTTTATGACTAGAAAGTTGTCGTCTGACGCCATTGTACCTTTTTTGGGGCAGTTGAGGAGGTCAGCTGGAAGGAACGACCACACAGATGCACGAGCAGTTTTGTGCGGAATATAAAAGTCTCTGAAGACAGGCATTGCGTCAACATTAAAAAGCAGCAACGTGGTGGACAGGCAAGATAGCACATGCTCGTCGCTACGCCGGTATCTGAGCGTAAGTATTATGCTAGGACCATCCGAAGTTTTTCCCAAAGAGGCGATCACTAGCAGCGCTGGTCAACCACATTACCCGGCGCAAAGAAACACTTTGTTCGCCAAAATGTGCAGCACTAGCGATGGTTGATGGATAGCTGTCGAGAGCTAATAATGATCGGGTGTCTTGCTAAGGATGACTCAGTTTGTTGACAATCCCAAGGCTCGGTGCCCAGTC
>NC_051161.1:112155170-112180689 GCF_013339745.2 Dermacentor silvarum
ACTGTATTTGGAATTTTTCTTTTTTTAACAGAATTTTGTTACTGCACAGACTTGCAAAAAGAAAACGCCAGTGCGACCTCAAAATTTATTTGTTGCATGACTGAAGCCAAAAAATGTTAGGTATCCTAAAAAAAGATGCTGTAAATAGCTACACTGTCGGATTATGTTACAAAAAACAAGGCAACAGTGCACTACATACAGGGTGTTTCATTTAACTTTAGCCATACTAAAAATATGCAAGTGCCACGTACCAGGACAGAACCAAGGTAATGTACGTTGGAGATACTCAGATTATTCTTTGCATTCCGCCTAGTTAGATAATTAGTTCGAATTAATTGATTAACTTCTCACTTACTATAGTTAGATGAAAAGTGTCAATGAGAAGATTGTAAAGCAACATGAGAAACCCCTGATACCGCTTTCTGTTTCTCAATATGAGCTACATAAAGTGTTTTTCCAAGTGTGAAACATGCCTGCCAATACACGCAAACTGCCTCGAGCGGCCAGTCGTTCGGCAATTTTGCGTGTATTCGCGGGCATCTTTCACGCTCGGAAAAACACACGAGTGATCTCGCACAAGAGCGTTGACGGAAGAATTCTGTGGCTACGCGAAGATCGTAGCACGTCTCATCATTCTGCGCCAAACGGGAATGTCATCGTCATCCTAACGATCAATGGTCAACGAAACGTCACAGAGGTAATTTTAGACACCTTTGGCAAACCTGAATACGCACACAATAAAAGAAACGTACGCAGACGTAAACATGCCTCTTAAACAATATTAGAGATTCCAGTTCAAATCAAGGCGCTTTCATTGCGAAACTTCATTACCGCCTAAAACTTCCACCTAAAATTCCCGCCCGAAAACCGTAAATAATTAAACACGACAGGTGTCAAAGTGGCAGTGACTACTTACGTGAGCAAAGAAGATGTGGAAGGCAGTCTGGCGCTCCGCAGTTCATGAACGAATACGCGTCAGGAACTTAACGGCTGGTCCTGACAAAAATAACGGTGAATGTAACGGCGGGTTCAAAAGTTACGCAATCTGGAGGGAAGCTGCGCGGAGAACGCAGTCAGCTCGGCTGCTCAGACTGCATCGGCGCAAGCGATGACGCCGATGAGCCGTCACGCCACTCCTCGCTTTGTCAGGTAGCCGCTGTGATACGTCGCGGCGCTGCATCCTCTTGCGACACACGCTGGTGCAATGCAGCAAAATACTCAGTGTGGCTTCGTACTCGGTACCTGAAGCACAGAAATGCTAGCTAATTTAACTAAGAAAATACAAAATGCGGCTGCTACCACAATGCTAGCGCCACCTTACAAAGATAATTTGAAATAACAAAAGTCGAACTTTTTAATGCCTCATTCTCGGCACTTTGCGGTAGGTAGGTAGGTTCCTAACTCGCTTTATAATACAAAAAAGTGATGTGCAACCTGTAATGGAATCGAACCTCTGCCGTGGGGCACAGCTGCTGGTTCTCTAGCAACTAGACTACGGTGTCTTTTTCTTCCTTTCGGTCAAAGTAAAACAGGTTAACCAAACAGACAAAACGAAAACTGCGACAAACAAAACATTTTACAGTTTGAACCGTTAGTCCAACTTGGCTGACATTGTCATTTAAAATTCTCTGAGCGTTGTCAAGGGATCTACCCTCGACAGGCACTCAGGAACACAGAAATCATGCGTTCTAAATTTTCCTTCAAAGAAAATTGGCAATATTTGCCAGGAGGGACAGATCGCGTTGAAGTGTATCGAGGACTGTTCAACAATGTCCTCGCGTCGATGACAAAATCAACGCCGAAAGTGGTGCTTTGTTTCCGGAGAAGTTCAGAAACTGCGACAAGCGGAATTCGGTGACTTGTGTAACCCACGATGCAAGTCATCCTTGAAATTCCACACATTTACGTGGACAAAGACTTGCCTGATTTTCTGCAGATGATGATGCATAGTCCGAAGAACCTCCATTTTCGATGCCCGCGCTCATAACAGGGTCGTTTTGTGGAACAAAATATTCTCGAGAAATGTCTTGCGTATGCGCTTCTACATTTTCTCCTTTCAAGGCAAGGTCACTTTCGTGAAAACTGTCCTTGGATTGAGCATCCTCATGTGGCGAGGATACTTCACTAGAAGCATGGTTACTACTTTCATTAACCTACCATGATACTTATTGGACGGTACTCGTGGCAACACGACTGGCAGATATCGGTTCGTCATTAACTCTACGCCTCTTCTGACGGTCTGCAAGGTCAGCGTAACTTTTCTTCTTTATTGTGGACTTCATTATGAGCATAAAGAGCAAGCGGCTGCCCCTTCAGTGCTCACTCACCACAATGCAAACACCCCCGCCTGGGTTGATTGCACTCTCTTCTAACAGGGCGAAGCAAAAGCAAAAACCAACGTCCGTTTTGCCCGCCAAAAAGCAGAACAAAGAAAACAACAACAAAAAAATCAATAATTGTAGGCTGCTAGAACAAGCGATTTTAAACGTCTTCTAAAATCCGCCTTATAGCAAGATTTTTCCATCCCAATTGAATCCTTCTCGATGTTGACTTCTTCAATCTAGATTTTTGACGGTCAAAGCGAAATATCCGTGAATAAGAATGATTATATCTCTTTTGTGCTAGCTGGGTAAGGACCTTTTCAACCAATGCTGGCGTAATGGCACACTCCCAGCGCAGTGGACACACGCCCGCATCACTTTCATTCCCAAACCAGGCAAACTTCTCGAAATCAAGAACCTCAGACCTATCTCCCTCACCTCATGCTTAGGCAAACTCTTCGAACACGTCGTCCTTGGTAGACTCCAGAACCATATGGACGACAACAACCTTTTCCCCGACACCATGATTCGCTTTCGCCCGCACCTCTCCACCCAAGACGTAATGCTACAACTTTCAGAAGATGTCCTACAACCCCGACACGCTAACGCGCTCGTGCCATCCTAGCTCTTGACTTAACCAAAGCCTTTGACAATGTACACCATGCGGCCATCCTGGAAGCGCTGTCCTCACTCCAGGTCGGCAAACGCACACATCAGTACATTGCGGTCTTTCTTCGCCACCGCACAGCTGAGATAACCTTCGAATCTCTTTCCTCACCTACATTCCCCCTAGGCAGCCGAGGCACCCCCCAAGGATCACTAATTTCTCCTCTTCTTTTCAACATCACCCTAATCCCCATAGCACGCGCCCTGTCCTCCATTCCCACTCTCTCGCACTCTTTCTACGCGGACGACATCACACTGTGGACCACCACAGGCAGTGTTGGCGCTATGGAAGAGACACTGCAGGCAGGAGCTGACATAGTGGCAGCCTGTGCAGCCCAAGTCGGTTTAGCCTGTTCCCCCACCAAATCTGAACTCCTCGTCCTCCGCCCCCCCCCCCCCCCCATAGGACGACTTGATATCGGACCTCCTCCCACATTGACAGTGACCATTGACGGCAATCCCATTCCCGAGGTTGAGAAGGTTCGCATCCTTGGTATCCTCCTTCAAAACAATGGCAAGAACACTGCCACTATTTCCAAACTCACGGCCACCATTCACCAGACGGTACGACTCATCCGCCGCATAGCTAACCGACACCGAGGCATCTGCGAACATGATCTCAGACGGCTAGTACAAGCCTTCGTTCTCAGTAGGCAAGTGTACTCATTGCCCTACCTTTTTCCTCTCGCGGGTAGAAGAAGATAAAGTCAACGCCCTTATTCGACAGGCTTACAAAGCAGCCCTCAACCTACCCGATACACATCAAACGAAAGGCTCCTCCACATGGGGGTCCACAACACCCTCGCAGAACTTAATGAAGCTCACCGCTCGGCCCAACTCGAGCGACTCTCTTCCACCGCTGCTGGCCGACGCATTTTGACCCGCATTGGCCTCAACGCCCCTGGATACTGCCTCTCGCAGAACACTCTTCCACCCCACATCCACCGTCTATTCACAGTACATCTCCTCCCCAAAAACATGCACACGGAGCACCACACGGCTCGCAGAGCGGCCCGTGCGGAGGCTCTTCACAAGCATTACGGCACGCGAACAGATAACGTCTATCTCGACGCCGCCTCTTACTCCTCATCCCCAGCCTTCGCCATAAGCGTCGTCTTCAACTCCCTGATCCCGCAGGTCATTGGCTCGGTCTTCGCCACCTCCTCTATGGAGGCCGAGGAGGCAGCCATTGCCCTGGCTATCTCCTCCACCTCTGCCACTCACATCTTTAGTGATTCCAAGACCGTGGTCCTCAACTTCAACCGCGGACGCATATTGGGCGCGGCTTCACGACTTCTAGCTCGGATCCCCCCCCCCCCCCCCCTTATGAGGCCGATCCAAATTTTATGGGTCCCTGCTCACGCGGGTCACCCCGGAAACGAGGCGGCCCATTCTCTAGCTCGAGGATTCGCAGCCGAGCAGGGCAGGCCACTAACTGGGGAGACGCTCGCGAGCGCATGGTCTGATATCATGAAATTTCCCTTAATTACAGAGAGGGAAAGACTCTGGCACCCACCACCACACAAATCTCTCACCAAACTGCAGCAGGTGACGTGGCGCCAGCTACAATTCCGCATTTTCCTCTCCCCCGCCCATCTAGCACTCATACACCCGGGACTTTTCTCGCCTGAGTGCACACTCTGCGGTGCGCCCAAAGCGGATTTCCACCACATTCTATATTTATGCTCCGAGCTCCGACCACCTGCCCATTGGCAACTCACTGTCCTCGAGCGATGGGAGGCTGCGGTGTCCAGCTCTGATCCGGCTGTGCAAAAACAGCTAACGGACTGGGCTTTAGTCGTCGCTGAGAAGCACCAGCTCCCAGCCACTGCACGCAGTCAAGAGCCAACCCATTCCTAAGGTGTAACCGCATAAGGCTCAAACGACTCAATAAAGTTTTCACCACCACCCACCGCCTTGAACTTGACTTGCCACCGCCTTGGGCAGCGCGTTCGAAACGCGTTGAAGGCGGTGGCAAGTCAAGTTCAAGTCGAGGAGCGTTTATGAATACGGGGGTTATACTCTCTCAGCAGTCATGTGATGGCGTCGGCAAACGCGGTGCACGTTCCGGCATGTGCAAACGGCGGCGTAAGACGATGTGGCCTCTCCCCCTTACTAGAGAGTACTGCACGTTTCTAACGCGTTTGTGCTAGCGTCTCCTTAAGCGGGAGATGGTGCAATTATAATGAAGGGCGCTGTTATAAAATATGAATGACGTCACATATGGCGCGTGTCATTGGTGGAAGTCAATCGTTCGATTTAGTGCGGTGAGACTGGGCGAATTACACGGAAGATTCACGGTTTACCGATGACTCCCTCCGGAGCTTCGCCCACTCATCATCTTCACCCCGTGGATATGCGGTGTTTTTTTTTCATAAAAGTAGACGTGGCTACCTACTACGACTACTACTACTACTACTACTACATACTACAGAGGAGGGACAGACCCACACCCTAAGGAGCTTCGCCCCTAAAACACTGGCGTGAGCAAGCGCAGGGGCAGCACTCAGCGAATGTTCGTGCGGTCTATCGCTTCAACGGGAACTTAGCTGCGAATGCACAGCACATACACAGCTATAAACCATATGCAGATTGCTTTCAAGATACGGTGCGGGCGACCACCGCAGTCGGGCAAAGTGCAAGTAAGCAGTTGCGGGCAGAGTAGAAGCCGCCCCCCCCTCCCTCCCGCGCAGCCTTCCCGCTTTCCTCCGTTTGCGTGCGAGTACTGAGTCGCCAGTTCCCCTTGAGCCGTTAGTGCCGCTGTACAACGTCGCCCCCCCTCCCTCCCTTCCTCCCTCCCATCCCCCCTGGCCTTTCGCACGACGAGCACGTTTGCTCTCAGCCGTGCGTTCGCTGTCCGTGAAAGCGCGCGTCTCTCGCGCGCTTTAACTCGCACATACAGCATACGGCGCGCGGCGACGATTTTATTGCCCTTAGACTTTATACGGAACCTCACAGCGACGACGACGATGGTGATGCCAACGGCAGAAATCTGCTTGAAGTATCCATATAATTGCTATTGCAATAAAAACTGAGGCAGCTTCATCGTCAGTGTGAGGTTCTTGCTTTTACAGTCAGGCAAACGTGTCAGTTGTTGTTACAGGGCTTTATTCTAATATAAAATAAGCTCTAATAGGTATAGAATATTTGTAATTGTTTTTCATCCAACTGGGCAGATGAAAGCTGTGTTGTAAAAGGGGGATATTAGGCCGGTTGCATATGCAGTATATTTTTTCCCGCCATTTCATTATTGGGAAACTTAGTTCATTTTCTGCAGATGAATAGCCATCAATTAGCTAAAATGGTGTCGCACGGAAAAGCTGCATTGTCGTTCTGTATTAAGCTATGAATGACATTCATTTTACAGGGCTGCCGTTCAGAAACTAGATGCCCCTATCCATGTGACTTTTGTTACGGATACAGGACAGGCTGCGCAGGAGTATGCACCTACAACAAAACAGCTCGTGATATAGAAAGAAGACGCCAAGTACAAACAGCGCCACCATGCTTTCCGTTGAGAAAATGCCCATAAAATATTTCAGAGAATATGTATTAAGCATTCGCTAAGGAATGTCTGGTTTCAATTTTCATCTATACTGTAAATACCATGTGAATAAATTTGTTTCTTGTGTGAAACAGTCAGTCGCTTCAATTTCTGCTCCGGAGACAAAATGAGCAGCTCTCTACAAATCAGATCGGCTAGTATAGGTTTATATAAGAAAATAAATTATGAAGCGTTAAGCACTGTTATGCGACAGGAAATCCGGAAATGTATTTCTTTCCTAATAGAGCTATTCTCAGTAACGAAGCGGTCACGCGGCACGCTGGATGGTGAGCTTTGTCCCGGTGTTCTGATGGTGATTTCAAAGTAAACTAATATAATTTATATGTTATTCAAATGGCTTATGTATTGCTGCTCTGTTTATTGGCGAAGGGGAGTAGCTTCCCATGGTAGGTTTTGCAGGGCCGGTGCTCACAAACGACAACACAACAAGAACGCACGCTATTCGATTTGTGATTCTACACCGATATTACGACCAGGCTAGGTTAGAATATTTTTGATTGAATGTCCTTCGGAGTGGATAGGTTCCAAAATATGTTCCAACGTTAAATTATTAATGCATGAGAACAATACAGGCTTACTTTTCAGAACTGAGTTTGTTCGCATGAAAATGTAACCAAACAAGCATACATGTATTGAATGCTGTCCTTTCATTTACATGCATCTCTAAGGCCTAAATGCGCCGTGAGGAGCAAGGATTTGTAAGTTTCGTGGATGCTACTCCGACATTTTGTCTGGATATACCTGCCGCTACCTTACAGATATAAATGTAGTCGACCGAACTACGAATGAATTTTGCTTAATTATGTTTTCTTTTAGATGTGACTTTTCTCATTTTTCTTAACCTACTTCAATGCACATTTAGAACGCTAGTTTACAACGTGGCGCATTTTTTTTTCTGCTCATTAGCGCGAGACGTTTGCCAGGCCTGATTTTATCATTATGACAAATATGACAGAGCAACTAAATCACAGACATAAAATTAGACTAAGACTTCTACCACAGAGCGTTTTATAGCATCTCAACCAAATAATAAATTCGAAAAACGCTGTGTTTATCAATATTTACTTGAAATTTAGCCAAACCTTGCACGCACAATGGAAGGCCGTGGCAGATTTGGCGGTTATCTTGGGGGAAAGGAAATGTTATTAATTTTCTTAGCGTCAAAGAATTTTGCGGTATCACACTAGCCATTATGCTGACGTCCACGGAAGCAAATGTTCTACCGTGCCAGAAGCATGACGTTTCCAATGATTGTGCGAAGCGTTTCACAGCAATGCGATCGTTCTTTTTTCTTTGTTTGTTTTATTATGGCATTTATACACTTTTCATTTGATATTGGCCCAGATACCTTTGGTGAATGCGCTATGTTCTCTCCTTTTCCTAGTTTTGCAGCGCAACTGCAATTGTATTTTGAACTGTACCACATAATAACCTTGCTCAACGAATCTCTTGATACCGGTAAGGTATTGCCCAACCTCCGAAAAAAATAAATACCGCCAAGAAACCACCCGGGTTGAATAATGGTTCAAGGAATATAATGTCACGTGGTAGTGACGGTCAAGATCTCCATAGCGAAACTGTGAATGACGAAACTAACCCTCGTATCTTAAACACGACTTCACTCAACGCTAGGCGGGCAGGGCGAACGCGGGAATTTTGAATTCAATTCAGCAAAAACTCCATTGCATCCATCATGCCAAGAGTGAGAAGGGAGGGGAAGAGCGTGAGGGATGGGAGGTGGGAGAAGAGAGGGTGTTACGTATCAGGGGCGGCAGAAGACTATCACTATCGATAGTCGACGTCATTTGCAGCGAAGCAAGCAGACACGCGGCCATTTTTTTAATCCAGCGGCCGTCAATGAGCTGAGCGGCGGAAAAGCAAATATTCTTACTTCCATCGTTTCCATAATTGGTGCAGCAGCTCGTCTTACTACTTCAACCGCCTTCGAAAGTCTTTCGGGGTGGAGCTAGGCAAACTGTTGGCGGTTCTTACTCGTAGACCGACGACGCGCTTACCGGTTAGGAAGTGCAATTGCGTGAGCTCCTCTGCATCCTCGATATCTCGCAGAGTTGCGTTAGAAGGCGGCAGTTTACAATTACTTCTACCTCTGCCAGCACAGTGAGGAGCTCTCCGTAACTGAGGCTGGTTCGTCCAAGACAGCATCTCAGCGACACCGCCCCAGCACGTGGCCCGTTCGGCGATGAACTTCCACTGGATTCGATGAGCACTTGCGTCTCGCTGAGCAACAGTCCAAGTTGTCTGGAACCGCTGCGGAATATCTTGGCGTTATCAGAATAAACTATAGAAGGAACGCCACGCCTGCATGTAAAACTACGAAACGCAAGTATGAATGCTCGTGCTGTCATGTCCGAGGTTATTCTATCTACACTGCTCGTGTCACAGCACAGGAGAAAACGGTAATATAGAGCATCTCCGGCTTTTGCGTAGAGCGGCAATAAAGTGGGCCGCGAACGTCTGCTCCCTCGACGTCGAATGATGGCCTCTCTGCTATGCGGTTCTTTGGCAATGGTGCCACCGGAACCGACGCTGATGTTAAACGTCGACGACGACACGGCAAGCACGACTGAAACACCTTAACGGTTCGTCTTCCCTTTAAGATTCAAAATCTCGACCGGCCTTCCAGAAGCGTAATTTGAACTCCGGCATGTAGAAGACGGACATGGGTGGCAGATACCAAGAGCCGCCTACTAAACAAGTGATCACTTGGTTATAAGATTGGGTGTTTCAGATCCTCTGGCCCATCGAGTTCCTGTAAACGTCCTCTTACTCTAAGCAACCCATCCTGGCCGATATCCCGTCGTAGCGTCAGAAGGCTGGAACCTAATAGTAACGGCTGGTCAGCGTGATGCGCGGCCATCTCGGCTGGGAAGGCAGTTTTCTGAACCAACTTGAGCCAGTGCTGCTCCGTGTGCTTCAGTTTAATTGACGTTAGCAGTCCAGAGAAGGGTGGCTGGTTCCTGGAAGCGTTGCAAACAAACCTCAAAATCCAGGTGGTTACTCGGAGAACTCCGGAGAGTGAGCTGTAGTAGTCGAGGTCCAGCAGTGGTGTCGGTTCCTGTATGGCTTGCGGTGACACTGCGGCTGGGCACAGGGACGCAAGTTCGCTGTTCAGGTCCTGCACCGTCAGCATAGCACAAGTGTTCAAAGGACAGTTACTGTCTGGTTCGGCCAACCACAGAGGCCCGGTCTACCACATAGTCTCTCTTTTTAGGAGCGCTGCTGATACTCCGCGCGTCAAAAGGTCTGCGGGGTTATCTGGGCTCACGGAATGGCGCCAAGTGTAACCTTGGGTCAAAGTCGGAATCTCACGAATACGTTTGCTTAATGTCTCCAAGCGGTTGGTGTAGCCAGAGGTCCAATGCAACGCTATCGTTGTATCAGTTCAGGAGGAAGCAATACATGATGAAACCTCAGACATTTTCTGGATGTAATGCCATAATCTCGCCGCCAAAAGAGAAGCAAGCATCTCTAAACCCGGTAGAGAAATCGCCTTAAGTGGTGCAAGGCTAGGCGCTAATAAAGAGCAGGACGGTAAAACCGCTGCCGGCTAGTTGTTGACGTACAACCACTGCGACTCCGTATGCATGAGGGCTGGCGTCTGCGAAGAAATGTATTGCCGTGCCTCCTTGTTTAAGCGATGCCACTGACATCCAATGTAGAACGTGAAGGGTATACAGGACAGGCAATTCCGATATCCAGTTCTTCCACAAATCCTCAGCGTCTGGTGGAAGAGACTCGTCCCAATCGATGCGCTGCCGTCATAGCCGTTGAAATAGGAGTCTAGCTCTCACGTGAAATGGTGCAACGAAGCGCAATGGACCGAATAGGCTCGCGAAGGCTTGCAAAATGGTCTGCTTCGCTGATAGCTGAGTTGAAAGGTACGAGACGACTGCTGGCTTGGTGAGGTGCGCCAAGCCCAAGGTTCTTGGTCCCAAAGCAGACCAAGAACCTCACGAGCTTTGAGACGCTGTGTCACACTGCTCTGCATTCGCCCACAATTTTTCAATTGCACTGTACTCGGGAATCGGGATCGGCCCAGCCTACATTTCACAGAGTGTGGTATCTTCGAAATCGCCCACATTTCTTGTAGGACGGACATCTACAAAGTGGCTGCTGTCCACGTAAATTGCTATCCCAATAAAAATGGCCAGTTTCGCAAGAAGGCGAACGGTTTGACAGCGATAGCAAGGTTGCGTTGCGCTCAACGGCTTCTAGGATGGCGTTCTAACTGTGGTAGACTGGGTGGCAGTACGTAACCGTACGTGTGTAAATGATGCATATATTAAATTCATGTTAGTATTCACGGGCATATTATATACAGTATGCTTCAGACTGAAAGAAATTAAAAGATAATAGAAGGTGCGAGCCTTGTGTCACGAAAGAATACGTAAGAAGTATAAGTACACAGACATCCAATTATGCAATATTCCGGAAATTCAGAAAGCCTGCGGACATAGCTGAGTGTAAAAGCTTTAGGAACTTTCTCACGAGTTGCCATCTGTATGCGAGGTGTTAATATGTAATGAATTGGTTTGTTGATATTCACACCCGGAGACCTGGAACTTATTGTGCTAAATAAATATACCTTGACATGACAAATTTTTATATAATGAACCCTTTTCGGACTAGGTCAACTGTAGTTCCATGGCATGGAGTTCGACATAGCAGCCAGCTACATATGGTTAGTGCGTCGTGCTTGCCTAGTACGACAACCACTAGGACAGGCTGATGACTTGGGATAGTCTTGTTTAGGAAACCAAGAAGTGCGTTGGTGATTCAATTACGAAAAAAAAAAGCAAGCAGGACAGACCCTGACCCAAGCTCCCGGGCGAGACTTGTACCGTGTACTTGGATGAGGTCCTTAAGCTATGTCAGCTCGTCAACTTTAAGATACCCGAAGAATAGAAGGTGGGGCATCTTCCTCAAGGCATAGGCGCCGACTACGGGGGGGCTCTGGGGCTCGAGCCTCCCCTCCCCCCCCCCCCCATGAATCCGAAGCCTGCCCCCCCCCCCCTCCCTTTCTCGCCAAAGTGTCATTACCAGAGTTCTGTTACCCACATCATTTGCGGTTTCTTTAGAGTTGCCTCAATGTTTCACTAAAAATTTTATTGTGGCTGAAAGCTTACTGCATCAGCGCGGACGTGCATGGCTTTACATTCACACTTTCGTTTTATTTCTGCAAATCCTGACCATAGGACGACAAGCGCATTAGAAGTGCCACTAGCGGCTACCTCATAAGCATTTGTTCTCACTTCAACGTTTTTTTTTATTTCGACTGTGAACACTATACACGCACATACAATATATTTAAATATATACACAGGAATAAGTTTGCTACATTTTTTAAGAGAAGGATTTAGCCAAGCAACAATTATTTCTAATTGTAAGGATAGGTTATGCCTGGAGAATGAATTACCCCTGCCTTGCGCTAGCGTATTCCTACTTGCGCCTGCAAGTTGGAATACGCTTGGAATACAGCGAGAATTGGAGATCGCAGGGGGAGGCCTTCGTCCTGCGGTGGACATAAAATATAGGCTGATGATAATGATGATTATAATGTTCACTTCTCACCCGCCGCGGTGGCTCAGTCAGCTAAGGCGTTGCGCTGCTGAACACGAGATCGCGGGATCGAATCCCGGCCGCAGTGGCCGTATTTCGATGGAGGCAAAACGCAAAAATGCCCGTGTGCTTGCGTTTTACTGCACGTTAAACAACCCCAGGTGATCAAAATTAATCCGGAGCCCTCCACTACGGCGTGACTCATAATCAGAACTGGTTTTGGCACGTAAAACCCCCAAAAGAAGAAGAATGTTCACCTCTCTTCAAATTGCTTTGCGTGCTTTTTTTGACCCTGAAAAAGAAAAACCTGCAGTCTTCAGTGGCCCCTTCAGCAGAGTCTTTTATCAGCGGCGTGTGAAATGCACATGAATGTTGTGTGTCTGCGTACGACAACCACTAGGACTGGAAACAGTAGATGTAGCTCCTGTTTCCAGTAGGCAATGCTAACGACTCACGAAAAAAAAACCAACCAAATACTGTTCTAATAATTTACAACATTTATAAGGGATGGAAACATCCCCACATTACTGCAGTGGTCATAAATAAAAATAATTCACTCAGTAACCGAAGTGAGGCTAAACCGGATTCACTCGCAATCAGAATCAATAGCCGCCATGCGCAGCAGCGCTTATACTCGCACTAAACGTAAAAAGAAGAAAAAAAGAAAGAGGCGCAGTGTCGCCCGAACGGCGAAGCATCGATTGCAATAGAAAATTAGTAGACAGCTATATGAAGTAAGGATAGTAGTTTTATCGGCCGTATAAACTTGCAAACATTTGCTTACTAACTGAATTATCAAGCATGTTGTCAGCACGCCCAAGCAAACATGAACACAGCACTCGATGACCTCTGACACTAACCGTCAAAACACTGGCGTATGAAAGTGCGGCACCAGCAGCAGCAAGCAGTGATCTTCGTACTGTCTATCGCTTCAACGGAAACTGAGCGGCAAAAACACAGCGCGTACAAAGGTATTAGGCATCTGCGGATCGCTTTCAAGATACCGCGCGCAGATTACCGCCAAAAGAAAGCGCGCGACCTGCGCATGTAGTACTCTCCAGGCGCACGGACAGCCGCAGTCACTACAAACTAGCAGACACGCGCCGCGCTTGTCCCCCCCCTTTTTCAAAGCGCAAGCTTTATCGATAAAGTGACCGCGCGTTCAAGACTTGTACTCTGCGCATGCGCCGCTACCTTCTCCTCTGAGCCTTGCAAGAACCCTAAGCTTAGCGCGCTGCCACTGCGCCGTCTATATTGATGTCTTGTGAGCATTACCAGGAGGCACCTTCGCGTTTGAGCAGGTGGAGAATCCGAGATAGGAGAACCAAGCGAAGCGCCATTGTGTCCGTTGTGGTTTTCATACGCACAACTTTGGAAATGTAGAGGACTTCAAAAAGCTCGCTGGTTTTTCAACGAGGTAGTACCATCGTGTCCAGGCCCTTTGGATGCGCCTCACTCGTCTCACTTGTGAAATTAAGCGAGTGCCTGCCCATGCAGACAAGTTGACAACTGACGTCTGCGACCTGATCGATCCGAACAGGTGAGTGAAGTCTTTCATTATTAGCGCATACCCCTTCGAATACTCGAAGTCTTTAGTAGAGGTTCACTGTCGCAGTAAGCGTCGTCAGCACGAAAGCAATGTGAAGTGCATCGTCATGATACTTTGAGTTGCGTTAACGCGCGACTATACGCGCGCGATCGTACATGGTTCTTTATGGCAGCCTTGCGCATCTGGCGGCGTCAAAGTCGGCTACCACGTCAGCAGGAGCGCAAGTGCCCGCGCTTAAGCCACCCAGAGTGACCAAAAGTGGTCGGCGCTGACTGATTCGGAAAATTGTTCGATCTCGTTCTAATGGAGGGGTGCGTCTTTATGAACATTGCGTGGCGGTAAGTTTTAATAAAAGGAAAAAGTGGGAGCTATCGCATAGTTCTGAGCCGTTCTGTACCAGGACGGCTGTCTTACAGAGAGAGTGCTCCTACAATAAGGCATGTACGAGGTATTCAGTTGGCAAAACTTATCAGGCGCTAATACGAGCCGAGGAGGCAGTGAGGGAACCTTCAGGAACAAGTGAAAAGTGAACATGCGTGGTTTTGATTGTGTAAGGCAATTACTGTGTAAGACAACTACTGTGTTTATGTAAGGATCGTGTAGGCGTGGAATGCTTGATCGCGTCGAGAATCGGTCTTTGAGGATTATTCGTTCTCGCAAAATTGGTTCCCAGTGGCAGATATATTATTCCAGTTTAAGAAATTGAGAGAATAGCCTTTAAAAATAGCTACAGTTTGCTGAAGTGGCAATAGATTGACAAAATGGCTTTGTATGTAGTTTGAATAATGTATCCCAAAATGTATGGTCATGCTGCACAACGTATTCACAAGCATGCTAACAGCCACACAACTTATTTATATTTTCACAACTGCTGTGGTCTGCAACTTTGTGGTAGTTATTTAACGTATGACACATTGTTCAGCGTCCTCATGCCACTCCCGCGCCCGAAAAGTCATTCCTGTGTCAAATTATGAGCCCGAGCTCCTTCGCAGTGAAGCCAGCACACATTGTCATGACGAAAGTTAAAACGCGCATGCGAGCGCCAGCAACGAAAGTGGGTAGACACTCAGGCGTAGGAAAAAAATTGCCCCCGCCAATCCACATACGAAGTAGGTGAGCGGCTTTGGATCAATATTAATTGTAGTAAACATGAGCTGATTAAGTAAGCGGTGTGCTGGCGCGCAAGTAGACCGACATGAAGAGGACTCGATGACGACGAGAAGGCGCGTGTGAAACGGTGGTGTTGATGAGAAGCGCTTCCCGTGGGCAGCGCGTGCGAAGGGACACACCTGTAGCGCTGCACTGCCGACCGAGGCAGCATTGCATGTGTAGCGTGCGTTGGAAAATGTGGCCCGACTATTACTAACTGATTGAACAAGAGCGCGCACAAACAAACAGGAATAGATCACACTGAATGACTGCAGACACGACTGTCAAAACGCTGGCACAAGCGCATATATACACCGCAGCAGCGGGCGAAGGTACGTGCGGTCTATCGCTTCAACGGAAACTGAACGGCGAATGGACGGCGCATGAAGGTCAGAGCCGTGTGGAGATAAGAGACGGTGCGGTCGAACGAACGACGAGCGCGGTGTTGGCAGTCCATCATGTTGGGCTCATCACTTTGAAGCTTGTTTTTATCGTTTTTCTTGCGAAAACGAGTGCTTAGTTGTACGCTGAATGCCTGAATTCAAGTAAGCTATACTGCTATACCTGCAATTCTTAGCGGTTCGTCGGGATCGTTTTTTGCTTACAACGACGGACACGACAGAACCCTTGGCTGGTAGAGGTACAAAGCTTCGCTTTAAAAGCACGATGCATATTCGCTTGGCCATGCATCGCTCATCGAAACAATTCGTTTTCGCGGCTCTCGGCAAAAGAAACGCGCCGACGGCGGTTTAATGTACCGCGGTGTCACGCGCCTGTAAACAAAGTAACTGCACCGTCTGCACGCCTGTGAGAGATCTAACGGGGCAATCATGGCCCGGTGGCACTTTGAGGGAGTGGGACTAGGAACAGGAGATAGAGCGTGTTATCTTATGCCACCGTCGTGCGGCAGTGCGGTCAAAGAATTAAAATAACATGACGTGTGGATGTAGTTCCCGAATGTAGCGCCTGCATCTTATTTTTACATGAAACGTCTAATCTGCTTTATAGTTTTGTTTGATGGTAATAATAATGTAGCTGCAGAGATCACAAGTGTCTGGTTATTCGCGACCGATGATTATACTGTGATATTTTTGTTTGTGTTCTGCTTCTCTTTTATTTCAAAAAGAGAAAAGTGGACGGCGCAGTAATGATGACATCGCAAATTGGACAGCGCAAACAAAAAAAATGTCACAGTTTCGCCCTAAGGCGAAGCAATGAATGCGATAGCAACACAGCAATGTAAGGTGAGCGGCTTTGGTAGCATATAAAATTGTAGTAAACATGAGCTGATTAAGTAAGCAGGTGTGCTGCGGCGTAAGTAACCGACATGAAGAGAGACTCGATGACCACGAGAAGGCGCGTGTGAAACGGTGGTGTTGATGAGAAGCGCTTACCGTGGGCAGCGCGTGCGAAGGGACACACCTGTAGTGCTGCACTGCCGATCTAGGAGCATTGCATGTGTAGCGTGCGTTTGGAAAATGTGGCCGACGGATTACTAACTGAATGAACAAGCGTGGTGTGAGCGCGCACAAACAAACATGAATAGATCACACTGAATGACTGCAGCCAACGACTGTCAAAACGCTGGCAGCGAGCGCATACGCCGCGCAGCGGGCGAAGGTACGTGCGGTCTATCGCTTCAACGGAAACTGAGCGGCGAATGTACGGCGCATAAAGGTCAGAGCCGTGTGGAGATAAGAGACTGTGCGGGCGAGCGAACGACGAGCGGGGTTGTTGGATGGATGGATGGATGGATGGATGAGGCTGAACCCTTTAAACCGGGCGGTGGCATACGCCACCTAGCCATGACTATTAACATATTTTGTACTTTGTGGTGGGTGAAATTTCACCCCTGCCTTGATTTTATCCACCAATCAGACAACCTCTGTTTGGTTATCTCTACCCGCTTAAAGTCTATTTTGCCTTCACTGTCCCTAAACCCCAATGCTTTGAAAAAATCAGCCCCGTTGTCTTGCACTGTAGGGTTAAGCCCTTTACAGAAAAGTGTGAGGTGTTCAGCCGTTTCCTCTTCTCCACACGCACAGCACAACGTGTCTATACCTTGGTACTTGACTCGGTACATCTTAGTCCGCAATAGTCCCGTCCTGGGAGAGTAGAAGAGTAGTAGGCAGAGTAGAAGTGCGCCCCCCCCCCCCCCGCGCTCCCTCCGGCGCTGGCTTCCCGCTTCCTTGCTTGCGCGTGGGTGATTGAGCGCGTTCGCTCTCCGTGATAGCGCGCGTCCCCGCACGCTTCCGCTTGGGCATACGGCGCGCGGCGAAGATTTTATCTATAGGGAACCTCACGGCGACGGCGACGGCAGAAATTCGGTTGAAGTGTCCATATAATTGCTATCGCAATAAAATATCGCAGTATAGGGGGTGCATCATCGCACGGCACGATCAAACCGGACGTGTGCGCCTGTCAATGGTGATAACTGGACGGTGCGCCCTATTCGCGACTCCAGCCATGCATGCGACACCTAGCGGCGAGCGCCGGAAACCTCGTACGGACCTCCGTACGACGGAGGGTCGGAGCAGACACTCCGTCCGTAGCCTTCGCACTGCGAGCGGGTGCGCGCCACCATCAACGAAACTCCGCATAGCCGTGGAATTATGCTGCGTTTTGCAGTTTTGCGGCGTCGAAGAGCCACATCAGTGGCGTAGCCAAGAGGGGGGGTTGGGGGGGTTCAAACCCCACCCCGAAATTTTTTGCACCCCCCCCCCCCCCCACTAACCCACCCTTTGCTCTCGTCGCTTCGCGCTGACGTATTTCAAGAAACCGGTGCTACTTTCACACTTTCATTCCTGGGCGCTTCCGTTTGGGTTGGTAATTTACAGCGAATCATGTCTGGCATATGGGAAAAAACTGTCACGGGCATTTGTCAAGGCCTTGACACTCTGTGAGGTTTTGGGCGCGAATGTGGCGGCCGCATTCTGAAACAACAAATGCGCAACAAATGCGCAACAAATGAAGCAACAAATGTGGCAGCCGCATTTTAGATGAGGGCGAAAATGCTCGAGGCCCGTTTACTTATGGCGTTTTTCACTGGTCGATCTGGAGCGGCCGCCGAAATCCTGGAGCGAGCGCTCGCAATTCACCAACCCTAATCTGCCAGCGGAGAGCGAAAATGCTCCGCGCTGGATCGTACCGGAAGTCTGCGCACACACGTCACAAAAATCGACTTCCGCTCTGCATGTTTCTATTGACCCTTTTCGCGGCGATCCCGTGGGCGCTGCCATGTTTGATCTCGTGGTGACGCGTCCATTGCTTGCCTCCCTGCCTCTCTTGCCTCCGTGTTTACAATGGATGTGTATGACGCCGGTGCGGCTTAGCAAACCTCTGTTTCGGGATATATTGTAGACGGTGACTGGGTGGACGACACGAAGCTTTGGCCACAGCTTCAGAGAACATGCAAAAGCGCTTTCGGAGCTGATTAAGCTACGTCCAATCGGCGCGAGCAGCGTATACGTATACGGTGCTTGCTCTAGAAACGGGGCTAAATATGAATTCCAAACTTTCCGCTCATGAAATGAATCAGGATTAGAGTGTTTTGCTCTTCGTTCTTTATTTGGCAAATATTTTGAAGCAGCGGCTTGGCATATTTCTGACTCAGTAAAGTTTCTGATGCGGTCACTACCTGATTATTTTCTGAATAGCTCGCGGTTGTGCTCAGTTTTGTTAGGTTTGTTCTTGCTGCGCACAAGGCTTGAAACGTAGCTGTTCTATACACTGTAATACCTTGTAGCAAAGATCAATAAAGAAAAAAAAAACCTTGTAGCAAAGATGTATCATCTTGGGCTGCTAAGCACGAGGTTGCGGGATCGAATCCCGGCTACGGCGGCCGCATTTCGATGGGGGCGAAATGCAAAAACACCCGTGTACTTAGATTTAGGTGCACGTTAAAGAACCCCAGGTGGTGCAAATTTCTGGAGTCCCCCACTACGGCGTGCCTCATAATCAGATCGTGGTTTTGGCACCTAAAACCCCATAACCTAACTCTTTTTTTAAAGATGTATCATCGCTAGTAACTCGCTTACTCTCGTGGACCGTCACGAAACATTCAGCTTCGACCATTCGTGCGCTATCAGTGTAGTCCGTCATTTATTGTGCGTATAAAATGCTCATATATTCAAGTGTGCGCACATTCACTTATTCTTAACATATTGGCGAAATAGTGGGCGTAAGTTTCCGTGCCAGTTGGGGTAGATGGCTGTAGATTAAAAAATTAAAATTAAATTATGGGGTTTTACGTGCCAAAACCAGTTCTGATTATGAGGTACGCCGTAGTGGGGGACTCCGGAAATTTGGACCACCTGGGGTTCTTTAACGTGCACCTAAATCTAAGTACACGAGTGTTTTCGCATTTCGCCCCCATCGAAATGCGGCCGCCGTGGCCGGGATTCGATCCCGCGACCTCGTGCTCAGCAGCCCAACACCATATACTGTGCGCGAAACCTACTATGACAGGAAGCGGCGCTACTCCCTTTATCATTGTTTAACGAGCGGTACTCACTCTTGCCGATGTACCAGGGCTGAAGCCCTTTCTTTGAAGGTTAGCGATACAACGCTGGAGGATGAGAAAATTTGCGTATCCTCGAGGAAAGCCGTACATCTCGAAGTGCCGGAAACATGTACGGACAGTTGTAGCAGCGATCCGCGAACTTGGCCTCATATACATAGTTTGCACGTGCGTCACTTCCGCACCGGTCCGCGAGCCTGTCCGCCATCTTTAGGCACCTGCGCGCCTGCGGAAGCGTGCCGGAGCATGCTGCGCGCGCTGACGCGTTGTTGATCCAAAGTTCCTTGTCGCGTCGTGATCATGCCATTCTGCGCGATTTTCGGTTTCCGCACAAGAAGCACCACTGCCGCGAAGCCGAGCTACGCAGAACCGGGCGTGGGTCCACACCAAACGTAATAACACGGCAGTGCGAACGCACAAGAATGCTGTCGGAGAAACGTCGGTGCCTGTGACTTTCCCAGATAAATCGGAAGGACCTGAACAACGTGCGTGTCGTCACTTTGTTTCGGGCACGCCAAAACACTGCACACGCATGATCGTAAAAGGGCGGCAGCGAAAGCCCCCGTACTGGTTGGTGAGCGCCTGCTCGCACACGCATGGTCGATTTTACCGCTCTGAAAAACACCCGTGTACTTGCGTTGTAGTGCACGTTAAAGAACTCCGGGTGGTCAAAATTATGCCCGAACCCTCCACTGCCAGGTGTTTCATAATTAGATCGTGATTTTAACACGGAAAACCCCCAATTTTGTTTTTTTAACGGCCTGCAAACTGCTTCGCACCGTCATTTCTTGGTATATGTGCTTCGCTTAGCGATATGCTAAGCAATATTTAAATGTTTGCATGCTTTCAATATAATGGGCTACTTCTAGTTAACGCAACAGAATTCACATGCACGGACATGCACCGAACTGTAAACCAAAACTCGCAGGAAGAAGTGAACACACGTTTTCAAGCTTGGGGAAAAAGTGCACATAGGTGAAACTTTGTGGCAAGAAAGCTGTCCCTGAATGGAGCAGCACAAAAAATACTGAGATAGTTTTCTCTGCCGCGCGCCAAGGAACATATGCTTTCATTGACTCACCTCGCCGAGGACGATGGTAAGACCCGTCGACAGGCGCTTCGCTGCAACCTTCCTCACCCAACCGCTCGTGAAGTAATTGTGCGCCTTCGGCGATTTGTGAGCCTTTATTTCGTTCAGCGTGATGTAGCATGTGGACGGGACAAGATAATTAATAATATCCACGTACGTCGTGGCCGGGTGCACCTCGGGGTCTGAACTGATATCCACGCCAACGTGCAGCTAGTATCGGTCCACGCCGTCGCACATTCCGACCTTTTCTTTGTGGCGAGCCCACGTCGGCCCTACAAGCTCGTCCATGTAGCAAGGGCAAAATTGAGGGCTCCTGACCTTTGCCATCGCAAAGCTTTCACAACAGCAAACATGTGGCGCTGACACGTAGAAGCGAACGCCGAACACAAGGGCAGCTGGCCAGCGGCTAGTAGCGAGGTGCCTAGCGATGGCGGACGGTCGGGGCAGGCAGCGGATATGACGTCACGTGCAAACTATGTATATTCGTTACATTCCTGAATATGCCAGTCACTATTTTTGCAGCCAACTACTGCACGCGTCTTCAATCCACATGATTCAAACCAGCATGAATGGAGCACAGTACGTTAGCGAAAACTCAGTTGTATTTCCGACAGCTGATCGCACAGAAGCAAGGTAGAAGCGGGAATGGTTTCGTATTCGTGCGCTGTCGCTGAGGCAACGTATGGCGCGCCGCCGCAAGCGCCATCTCGTTTCTCTAGAACAAACTGCTCCGCGAAAAGGGTCAATAGCCACCAAGATCATCGTCCCCCAGCGAGCGGAAGTGACGTATCCTCTCGTCCTATTTCGCAGATTGCTCGTTGGCGCTCCATAATTCTCCTCGCCCGTGCAGGGTATGTTGCAGAAGTCGCCGGGGGCTTTTCTAGTCGCGACGATAGATTGGGAGCGTAGGTGTCACGTAGGACGCGCAGGCTTCGGCGAGCCTCAACACAAGGGCCAGCCCGGGTTTTAGCTTTGGTGTTCCCGTTGCCGCTTTCGTGTCCTGGAGGCGCCGAAAATAATACGAAATGATCAAATGTTATTACAACTTGTAAATAAAAGCTATTAAAGAAATATAATCACGCCTAGGCAGCAACCTGTGACACAGCGCTACCGCGCCCATGTGAGGAGAATTACGGAATGCCAACGAGGAACTTACCGAAGGTCGCAGATGACACGCGAAATTGCGCAAGATGATCACTTTTGATGACGGGTGGGTCAGTGAATGAACATACCGCTCGAAATAATGCAATAATGAGCGCCACCATGCCGACAAACGTACGCAGACTAGATGGATGTTAACGAAAGCGGCAGCGGCGGCCGCGGTGGTAGCAAAACAAATGTGAACTTGGACATGCGCGGAAAAGATTTTCCGGCCGCTTTGGCCTCTCCACCCGCTTGCCGCTTCCCAAGTGTGAACGTTGACATAGTCTGCAGCGCAAAACGTCTCTCGTTTGCGATTGCGCCCCTACGGAAGGCTGTTAGGTATACTGCATGTTGTGTTGCTGAATCCCAAACCAGCAATTACGAAAGGCTGGTAGTTGCTGTTGTGTTGTGGAATCCCAAAACAGCAATGTACACACGAAAGGGTTGACGCCAGCAGTGAAATTCCACCGACTCGCAACAGAATGCATGAAACAGACAGCCGACAAGGATGGATTACTGCTGTGCGCTGTACAGCGTAAGTAAACTCTTGTTGCAGGCGCTGACAGTTCTCGTCGGAATTCACGCGTCCTGAGAAATTGATTATGTGCACTATGCACTGAACAAGACCGGAGTTCATTCCTGCATCACTAGTACACCAATCAGTCGAGATTCTTTGACGTACAAGGCCGCTTCCTGTTTGCACCGGCCTAAGTGAAGCAGAAATGACTCGCACGCACTACTTAAAATGCGTACACATGCCATAACTATGCAGTGCGGTGAAATATTCTGTACAATTCTGAATCTGTTGACGTAAAGGCAAATGACGGCTGCACGCTCGCACACAGCGGAAGACACAGCGGCCCATGCACTTGCCGCAGGAAATGCAAGGCGACGAAAGCTTCGTAAAAGAAAAAAAAAAAAAAAGCATTACTCGTTTTTGCGCGTATTTAAGTTTTCTAGCGCAAAGACGCAGCGAACAAGCTATTGCTATGGGAGTAGGTATAGCCTGGTAACACGTGCATTTTCACATGTATAGCCGTCCTTGACCTGTGAAACGCACTTCGCCCCGACGAGGACGACGCCATCTACGCTTAACGGAGATCAACAATTAATGATGTATTCTCCGATCGGGCGGGTCGTCTCAATGATGCGTTTTCGAAGACTGGTCCATTCAGTGGCGCGATGAGAGACGGTTGCTCCAAACGCCCACTGTAACTGTCGTACTTACTGTATTTACTGAGCTTACATTACTTTTTACTTAATTTCTTCACAAGCACACACACACGCGAGGGGGGTCCCATGTCTTTGATATACATGCGTAGAGTCTGCTTAAACTACCGATATTTATTATCGATCACGTCACGTAGAGGAAAGCAGACGCTTGCCCCCCCCCCCCCCCCCCCCCCCCCCGAAAAAAATTTCTGGCTACGCCCCTGAGCCACATGGATTGCGAATCTTATCATAAGCTGCGACAACGGCAATTGTTATGTTCTCAACATCTTGCTCGAGAAAGTTTTCTTTTTTTTTTTTCAGCCGAGGGTCGGTTTGTTGTTTGTGTGAAGAGAACGCGATACTGTTGCTTGTACTATGTTTGCAGTAAAGCGCTACAGCGAACTTCAGGAAGTTTGCGTTGAGGTTGTTACTGCCATCGTGATAACGTTCAGCGTATGCGTGCTGCAACAAGCAGTTTCATGTGATAGCCGGCGTGGTAATGCAGTTTATGATGCAAATGTCGCCGCGGTACTCAAGCTTTCCTTCATTAAAGTTGTTATATCGGATACATGCGGCGCACAACGTGGAACTACCGAGTATGGTACATCAGCGAAAATCGATCGTTACATCGGAGTTTCAGGTACTCCCGGGTAACGTCGGTAAATCGTTCTATGTAAGCACAACATGTACGCGCCAGCATGCAAAATAACTATGGGATGGAATAGCGGTACGCCTTCCTTGCGACCTGGACACGCTATCCGTGTAACTAGTGCAAATTAGTAGGTGCTCATTTGAAAATGCGTAATTATCAAAGCAATTGTATCTCTTATCAGTGTCTGAAGGAAATTGGCAGTTCAGGGGCGAACACAGTTCTGGCCACTTAAAGTGCAGGATACGTAAATTATAGAATAACATAAAAATTAATTAGATTCATAATGCAGTAGCTTAGTTAACATTAATTTACACAGAAACATTTGTTTTATTGCCTTAGTTTACACAGCAGCCATAAGCGACATGTTCGTAGACAGCGGGGAGTAATCAATCATGGTCAGGCCACACAGCACAAGCCATACATGTACATGGTGTGCAAATGTGTTTTTATTGTAGTAAGCATATCTTTCGGTTTCTTATTTATCGTATTGTTCTCTACGAGAGAAACAATGCGCCAACTACTGGAATAATTACAGCTAAGCGAAGCAACAGTCACGTTGCGCAAATCTTGAATGTAAAATAGATAACAGGAACGCAAAAGTATCGAGAAAGGTTCGCCACAGATTCGTAGTGCATGCTCGCGATAAAGTGCAAAGCTTGATTTTAGATTCGCTTGCTCTCTGGAATGAAAAGAGCGTGCAGAGTTTGCGCCTTCGCCGAACGAAAATGTGTTAAGGCAACAACAATGAGAAAGTGCGCGCCGGCTGCGCATTTATCCGCATGTACAGCGGCAACAGCTGATCGAGCAAGTCGGTGCGCTGCTGCGGGCCATGTTAAACGTACCAAACTGAGCAGGTTGTAATATTTCGGCAATCCTGGCGATGCGAGCATGACGTATCCAACTTCGCCGGCCGCTGTCTCGCACGCTCGAAACACCGGACTATCTATCCGCGCCTTAACAGTGACTCAAAGCAGCAGAAACGTGCTTGTACTTTTCCGACCATCCAAGAGTGCACGAGTACTTCGGTTCCACGACCAATGGGTTCAAGAATACCTTGGTGATTTTCATCAGAATCTCGCGCGGGTCCGCTGTCACGCCAGATGTTTGCACACACCGTGCGACCACTTCAGCCTCATTACCCACTGTGCCTCTCTCAGATCGGCCAAAATGATTTGGTCGGCGTAAGCTACTCGCTTTCCTTCCACAAAACAGCGCAAACCGGCATCACACTGCACGAAAATGATCAAACTACTGTGTACTGCACATCAAACACAGCGGTTTCGGCGACGCGGAGAGACACCGTAGCGGGGACTAGAGTGTACTAGACAATGGTCGAGTGGGCCGAACGGCGCTCTGGCGCTGAGGCGCCGCGTGTGGAAAAATAGTGCGAGGGCGCTGCGAGCGAACTGGATTGGGGCGGAGACGCGCTCCGCGGCATATTCAACGTACTTTCGTTGCGAGCGCCGAGGCCGATTGCGCATAGTACGCTCTTAAAATAGTGCTTTATTTCAACTGTAAATGTATGTTTACACTATTTTTCCAAACATATATATTTGAGGCACGGATTATACAACGCGACGTCTTCAATTTTGCTGTCGTTGTCAAGCCCGTCGTCTGCTAGCGAGCGCGCGTTCGCTACGCGGACGCTGGCGGACGCCCAGTTTTTCTCGCAAAACCTCTGTGCAGTACATTTTTTTTATGTTTTAGTTGCTTAGGTGCGCCCATGACACCTTACGGCATGTACCAAGTGTAGTTTTAGCCAGGTGAACTGCTGTTTTTACCACTGTCTTCCAAAAGTAACTGGTATCTGTGCAACATGAAGCTACATAAGAAAATTTTATTATTGATATCGTGTCATTTTACACGCGCTTCTTGTAGGTGGATACTGATCAGGGACAATAATCAAAGAAAACAATATTAGAGTGAAATAAACCAGGTTTATTAACTGCGTGGCGCAAAGAATGATCAATCTATTTCTAGGTAATTAAATCAAAGGGTACATAGACATATGTTTACGATATATATATTGTAAGCACATTTCACGTACTTCATCGTTCTCATTTGTATATAGCC
>NC_051161.1:112180789-112215863 GCF_013339745.2 Dermacentor silvarum
AACCGACGCTTGATGCCATGCTACCGGACGTCACCGACGAAGAAAATCTCGACGTTGCCAGCTATTTGCAGCGTGCCGAAGAAGGCCGACAGCTCGCCCGCCTGCGCATCAAGAACCAGCAGAGGACCGACAGCCGACACTACAATCTTCGACGACGCTACGTCAAGCAGCAGCCCGGCGACCGTGTTGAGGTTTGGAGTCCGATACGCCGACGACGACTTAACGAGAAGCTGTTACGTCGCTATTCCGGACCATATAAGATCATCCGACGTATTGGCACACTGGACTATGAGGTCGTGCCAGACGGCATTTCGTAATCAGCGGCGCCGGGCACGACGTGAAGTCATAGAGTTTCTCACTATAACACCTAGAGGGTAAACTGGTGCCTCCGTCTATGCGATTTTCTTAAAGGGCGCCGTGCCCTCATGGGAATGACGGGATATGTGTCTGCGAGGCTTGTGTTGGCTGGTGTTCTACGAGGCTCCGTCTAAAACGTGTCTATATGGCTACACAAATAACGCATTCTTAAAATAAAATCTACATAAAAGGCTTTCATTCACCCATATTACATCTCTCAATAAAGTTTACTCACCTGCAATGCAGCATCAAGCGAAGAAAAGCAAGAACAGACGACAAGTTGTTCCAAAGCGAGCGAGAATGTTATCGTCTGCCCTCCAACTTAGGCGGCCAGCTGATACTTATTACGTTCCATAGAATTCTGCATTGAATAGTATGTCCTCAAAATTAAACAAAACATGTTTTTGTGTAATAATAAAGCTAAAGCAGTTTTTTACGTGCTGTTTTAGCGGGAAATGAATTATTGTGACAGACGGAACGGTGCTAGCCAGGCGCGTCTTCGAGGCGTTCTGGCTCTCCAAGAACGATGCCAATCCGAAGTCACAATATACCGGCATTCCCATGGATACTACAGCGCAGCAGCGCCAGTTTTCCCTCTAGGTAATATAGTGAGAAACTCTACGCGTGAAGTCATCCACGTGGTGCGTCTTAGCCCTTTCTACGCCCGCTGACGAACTTCGGTACTTTGTAACTTTGTTATTGTTTGTTGTTGTTTTTTATTGCGATAGCAATTATATGGACACTTAAACCGGATTTCTGCCGTCGGCGTCGCCGTCGCCGTGAGGTTCCGTATAGATTCCAAGGGCGATAAAATCGTCGCCGCGCGCCGTATGCGCGAGCGAAAGCGTGAGGGGGGGGGGGGGGGGGACGCGCGCGCTATCACGGAGAGCGAACGCACGGCCGAAAGCAAACGCGACCGTCGCGCGAAAGACCGTGGGGGTATGGGAGGGAGGGAGGCGGGGCGACGCCTTGCTCCGGCACCAAAGGCGTATCTTGCAATCGGGCGTAAGGGGAACTTGCCACTCTATCTCCCACGCGAAAGCAACAAAGCGGTAAGGCAGCGCGGGGAGGGAGGGGGGGGCGCAGCTTCTACTCTGCCAACAACTCCGTTCGTACTTTGCCCGGCTGTGGCCTGTCGCCCGCACGGTCTCTTATCTCCACACGGCTCTGACCTTTGTAAGTGCCGCTCAGTTTCCATTGAAGCGATAGACCGCACGCTTCTTCGCCCGCTGGCTGCAGCGGCTGCGCTTGCTGCCAGCGTTTTGACAGTCGTTGTATGCGGTCATTCAGTGTGATCTATTCATGTTTGCTTGTGCGCGCTGACACCACGCTTGTTAATTCAGTTAGTAAGCGGATGTGTCCAAGTTTATGCAGCCGATAAAACTACTATCCCTACTCCGAATAGCTCTCTACTAATTTGCTATCGCAATTGATGCTTCGCCTTTCGGGCGAAACTGAGACTTTTTTTTCTCTCTCTGTACGCGTGGTTTTGTTTTCGCTTTCTTGTTTGTATCATCGGGACGATGCTTTTTAAGGGGAGGGTATTGACACGTATATATGTTTATCTTTCACCGGTGACCGCTTTTCACCGGCTAAAAATGTTAAACGTTATCGCTAGGCACAGGACGCGCCTGCATGTATGGGAAGTTTCTCGAACGTTATCGATGCTTCTATCCGTTGTCTTTTGTCACCGACGCTCATGTAATCTGATTGTATGAGAGACGCGAATTATCTAGATCTTTCTGGAAGAGATGCGGGTACCAGGGGTTATTCTGGGGCCTTCGATGACTCATGTATAAAAGCCGACGCGTTTCGCCGCTGATCAGATTTCGACGATCGCCGACTGTGTTCACCGCTTTCGTTGTGTTTTGAGTGTAGCTTGCTTTTGTGGGCACATGTTCGCCCAATAAAGAATCAGTTTCGTCATACACAGTTTTACGACTGTTTACTTCAGCGTCACTACTACGTGACAGTATGGGAATCTGCTGATCAGATTGTCTGAAGTAGAGCACTGCACGGGCCGGTTTTTCAGGTCCGGGCCTGGCCCGAGCCCGAAAGTACCATTCTTTGGCCGGCCCGGTTCTGTTCCACCCATTATCCCTTTTGCCTTTACGAAGCTAGCTCGCGTTCTCGATTATTGTGAAGATACTGTCATGTGATCAACGGCCGCCGGGCGGTCTTCAAGCTGCATCATAGCAAGTTTTTGCCCTGCATCCCTTCTTTATGGTTACTTGATAATTTAACTGTGAGAGAAATAAACATTTCATTACCAGCCGAACACCCACAGATTATTATGTGAATATTTGGTATGAAAACAAACCATGCAATGGACAGTTAGGAAAATAGAGAGGGATCAGGCTAACAACCACCGGGAGTGGCAGAATCCCGGCTTACATTTAGGGATGAAGTTGTAGAAAAGCACATAGGTTTATCACAATGCTCGTGCTTTAAAGAGTGCGGCAACATACTATAGCGAAGGCATAGGTGAACACTACCGTACACGCCGCGGCCCGCCATTTAATCTCACTTTTTAATCTCATATAGTCATTCGGATGTACCTACAGTGATAGAACTCGAGCCACTAATTTTGGCGCGAATGTAAATTTAGATACGCTGGTTACTGGTTTTCAGAAATACGATAATACACGGCCCCTAGAAGCTTTTTTTTTTCATTAAACAGAAATTGTTGACCCACAAGGCTAACGCTCATCATATTTTCACGCGGAACATGCCATCTTTATTGCTTTATTCGGTTTCATTATAATGATGTCAATTTTTCAATCGACAATTTAGGCATCCTTGTTTAGAAATCTATGCAAATTTAGACTCTGTCTAATTGTGTTTCAGTACAGTGCATCTACAACGTAGGCTTTCCTTGCTTTTTCTCCGCCAGATTAAAGTATGATCTGCTTGCTTATTCACGTAAATTCGCAGACAACGCACCTAGTGCTACAAAAACATATACAAGGCTGCGAACACGAGGGTCGCGCCACTTAACGAGTGGAAATAGCATTCAAAATAAAAATTTACGAGGCAATAAAGTGCTTTGCATTTCTATTTTGTTTTTCATATTCCCCTCCCCAATGTTGAGAAATTTTGCAGCATCCGCGTAGTCTTAAAGCATTTGTCCAAGAACAATATACACTTGAAAGTCTCAGTTTAGTTAGTTGGGCTAATTGTGAATTAACCTACGGCAGAATATTCAACTCGCTTGAAAATATAGCGAAGAAAATTAATGGAAACCAGTAGTAAGTTGACCTGTGCCTTAGGACACAAAAAAGTTGCAAATTAACTTTTCAGAATTTGTTTGCTACAATTTTATCAATGTACTCTAAGTACTTCTTGAAAACTTATTTAATTTTTGTTTTTCCGTTAAAATGATCATGCCGAAAATCTAGATATTTTTGTGCAGCAACAAAATATTGCAGTCGACTCTACCTCTAGGCACGTCTTCCGCTCTTGAAAAATGTAACGAGCTCTATCAAAACTCATCTCATTGATTCCCGTTAAGGATAGCTCGGATACCTGAGACAGTCTAATGAATGTTTTTGCAGCGAGTCTCGCACCAATCCAATAGTTTTCAATTTCTTTAGCGCGACTGCAATGCATATATATTTCTAACTCTTTGTCAGGTTGATTCAAATGTGTGATGTCTAGCAACTCTTGAAGTGTGCCTTTCGCCGCTATTCCCACCCACCCAAATGTGTTTCTCCTGGTCTATAGGTGGCGCCGCTGTCGAAATCATACCGCTACCTCCATCAAACTTCGGGTCGTCCGTCACATGCCTGAGCACAATCACCTCTAGGAATTCGAGGTGTTAATAGGCTGGGAACAATGGGGACAAGAGTTCGTTAGTGTCGCGAAGACGAAAGAATTCCTGCAGAACCCATGTTAAGATGATTATCGAAGTTAATGCGATTAGCATTTACACAATCTAGCGAAAAAGAAGCGACACACCGTGTTAGCTAAGACATCTTTGTTTAGAATCCGTAGTGTTTCTCCTCATTTTCAAGTGATTCGGCTATATGCCGCCATACACTGTCTCCCTGATTGACCCGATTTGTTATGACCATCGCTCGCCAATGTTACCTCACGATGGTAGAACAAAGACCGCAGGCCGACAGCGCATTCAGTGACGACGATGGAATTACGAGGTAGGAATGATGTCGATAGAACGACGAAGGCATATAAGGACGACGGCATGGCGACGATGAGAGGATTCTGAAGTGACGGCGATAAAGAATTGCGACGGAATACAATGCCATGACACCGGTGTTCTAATCTCGATTTATTGACAATAATAGCACAATACTAGCGGAATGAAATAGAAATTATGCTGATGAAACCATACCAGCCTGCTCCCTTTCTTTTCTCCTATTCCTTCCCAAGACGCTTTGCAAAGATATCCTCTGCCGTTGAGCTCAGTACGCCAGTGCTCTAGCTCATTAGGCCACGATCACACGTTTACAAACGTATCTTGCCAACAAGTATATTATTCAAGCTCGAACTTAGGGGGAACATTGAGCTTGGGGGCTAATATCGAAATACATGGGAAATCGGAAATAGTTTCTCAGAGCAACCAATGCACCAAATTTGATGAGTTATGTTGAATTTAGAAAAAAAAAAGTTGAAGTGTAGTGATTGCCGAAAGGGATATTTTATTATAGGCTGGTCTACCTTTCTTACGTAAAATTTTAAAGAATTGCCAAATTTCGAAAAAGAAAACTTGGCGTATAGAGCTATGTAGCTCAGCAGCTAAAAATAATATCGGAATTCTGTAAACTGCACCTAATAATACATCAAAAGCGGATAGCAATCCTATATCATACACCATCCTGAAATATACCACTATGTTGTGAATGTTGCATTTGCAAAACCCTTCCAAACATTATAACAAATTCACGTAAGTTTTAAGTTAAAGCAAAAAAAATTGTTCGCTTTTGATGCTCCAACGGGTGCAGTTTATAGAAATGCCATATTTGTTTTTAATGGCTGAGTTTCGGATTTGTAAACTTCATGCTTCTATTTTTTTTGAAATTTACGAACATCCTGCAATTCTTTGAAAACATTACACTATCTAAACGAAAATTCTATTTGCTGCAGTCTCTGCAATTTAACTTTCCCTCTTAAATGCAACACATTTCATTCAAATCAGTTTAGCGGTTTTCTCATGAAAGCATTCCTGCATTTTACATGTATTTGATAATCCGGCATCGAAGATAGGCCCGAGCTAAAGCTTCCTCTTAAACAATGGATCACGCCAGTTTCATAGGAAACCCATGAAACAGAACCCTGACGTATACGCAAGACCGTGGCCACAGTGGTGTACAAATAAAAAGTCTGCTCAAGGAAAAAAATATATATTCATCGGAAGCTTCGCGGGAGCCGTTATCTCGATCAGACATCTCTCCAGAATGCGGACGAGCTTTCTGGCGAAGTGTCTAGCAAAACCGTCGATTCATTGTCAGTAGAGCAAGTAGCTGGCCGTCTTCGAGATAACGCTGATACACAAGCGCGCTCGTTTCCAAGCACCGAGGTGAAGCCACAGCTTCAGGGTGTGTTTCTTTTTATTGCGCTTTTTTTAGTTGTGCGTCATAGCATACGTCATAGCGGGAATTTCGAATTCTTTAAGGTCGATACGCCACGTGGTGGCGAAAAAAGGAAACTGTACGAAATGTCCCTAATTCCTGGTATTGAGCACCTCGACCCGCACGGCTCCCCTTGCACTTCCACGCTTGTACACAACAACCTCACGGCCACCAAGCACGATATAGAATACAGAGACATCCCACACACACTCGTCGAAATCCTACCACGAAAACGCATGGACCGTTCGCTTTTCGTTCTGAACGTTTATTGTTCCCCGCGAGCAGCCGTAGAAAATTTCTCTCATCTTTTTCGCAAAACACTAGCACTCGCCGGCGACGCGCAACTGCTCGTGCTCGGCGATTTCAACGCACGCCACCCTGATTGGGGCTACATGCACACAAACCCCCCGAGGCAAAAAGCTATGGTCCCTCGTGCAGGATCTGCGCCTTACTTTGCTAAAGGACCCGCAACCGCCGCCCACCCGAATAGGCAACAGCGTATGCCGCGACACCTCGCCAGACCTCACGTTTTGCAAGAACGTGACGCGAGCGTCCTGGGAGAACACGGGCCTACTTGCGGGCAGCGATCACTACATCCTTGCGACCACAGTGCAGACATTCGTCTGCAAGAGGCCCAAGCCCACGGCACGCATCACGGAATGGCCCAAGTTCCGCAAGCTGCGCGAAGAGCAAGCCCCGGACGCCATTACCGACCTCCGCGACTGGATCTCTTCTTTGCGCGAGCACGTGAACATCACGACGCGCCAGATAGAAGCGACCGCCACCGATTCGCCTACGACTGACTCTCGTCTTCTGCACATGTGGGATGCGCATGCGAGCCTCCTCCGCAGGTGGCGACGGCAACGACACAACAGGAAGCTGCGCCGCCGCATCGAGGCGCTCGCACGCGATATCGAAAGCCACAGTCACGCCATAGAGAAAGAAATTCAACAAGAGGGGACACTCGGCAAAAACTGGCAACAGGAAACACGTCACCATACGTCACGCTATACTTTTGACACCGAACGTTAGCTGCCGCGAGCATCGGAAAAAACGAAAGTGAACTTAAGTTAACAGGCATTCATTCATTTTTTTAATTCTTTGCCGCGAAAACTAAAACGTTTTGCGTATAAATGAACTTAAGCTTTGCGACTTATTTTCCTTGCCTTACCTAGCCACATGTCAATGACGCGCCAGATACATGCGTCATCCGCCAGACACTCCCCCGAAGCCAGCGAGGATGGCTGCGCGCGCGTTTGAGCGCTCGCGCGCGGCGACCCGTCTGTCTCATTCTTTTTTTCTTTTTTAAATGTAACCTGATTTATTGCGCTCTCGGCGTATTCTTGCGTTCCTTCTGCACTGGGACAAGACACCACTGCACTATTGGAATACCGCAAGGTGAGAAATCTTGTTTCACAGTCTACGACGCAATTAGGCTTACGGCACGGGACCGAGACTTAAGACGCAGTTAGCGAAAAACAGCTCGGTCATCCTGGCGCAGTTAATTTGAGTAAATGAATCGCGCTGAGACATGTTTCCGACGCTTCCTAGGGGTCTATTGTAACTTATCTCGGTTTTTGAGCCGCACAGGGCGCCATGTCGCAGTTAGCGAGAACTCAGCCGTGGTGAGTAGTCTAGTGCATCTTGCTAGGAGAAGTTTGTGCCGCTTTCTCTGACGCCAGACATTACTGAAAAGTGATTTCGTTACTTTCTGGGGTACGTTTGAGGCACGCTGGCCGCACAGCGCGCTGTGACGAGTTAGCGATAAGCAGCTCGGCCGTGGTGATAAAGTTAGTTTGGCGTGTAATGAATCTTAGAGGGACAAGTTTGTGACGTTTTTTTTGTGGCTCCGCAACAACATATAGCTTCTTTCGGTACTCAGGCCTGTTGAAAACGCGATGGGCGATTGCCAAGAGTGATAACATGGGGTGTGCTGCTGGCGCCGGCAGAACGCGCGAACGACGAACATATCAGAAACTTGTAATTCGAAAATTACGTCTTCTAAAGGACTGAAAAAAGGCATTGCACCCACGCATTTGTCTTGAATGCCTGTTGCGTCCGTCTCTGTGTATGTCGCGTACCGTCACGTCGCCCGAGGCCAAGTTTTGGAAATGCGAAGTCGCTCGTGTATTTGTGCTGCCTAAGTGCAGGAAATAATGCCCGGAAATTGGGGAACGCTTGGAAATCAGATGTTTTCATATATGTTTGGGATGAGTCGGGTATCTTCTACGCCATGTATGTAAAAGCGAATTGCTTTTGATTGTAATGCCGCCCATTCACCGCTTTCGCACGTTTCGCCTCGCAGTATTCCTATGTCTAAATACCAAAATGACTCATGCTTGTAACACGCTGTTACGTGCTTGCAAATGTACGTGCTTGTAATTTACTTTTTTTTCAGCTGGTACCGTCCGGTGGAGCTTCATACAGGACTGCCTTACCTGCTGGTGTCACAACGTTGGATGAACGCACAAAAAGCGCGGAACGAGCTTTTATATAAAGCAAAATAAATATTTCTTCATTGCACAAAAGGTCTTGTGTCTACTTTGTGAAATTGCACGTGGCACAGATTCGATGGGACTTTACGAGATCGTTCGCAATAATTTTTTCTAAATAATAAACCGATTCTGCACGAAGAGCAAAAAAAAGGAAAAAGGGGGGGGGGGGCGCAGCCGGCGTGCTAGCTTGCGTTCGAAATACGCGCGCCCAAAACCGAAACCGGAAGTGATGCAAGTGATCGACACCGACCGCTTGGCACGCTGCAGTCAATTCGGCCGCTGGGCCCTATGGGACTGTCCCCTCTTGTTGAATTCCTTTCTCTATGGTCACGCCCTCGCGCGACAACAGTGGGGCCAGTTGTGCGACGGCCTGAACGGGCAGATGAGCAGCAAAAAAACTTCTGCGTCACTTGCTCGATCCCGGCACTTCAAAGTCGTCAGCCCAGAAACAGCTGCAACAGCTCCTGGACAACTACCCGGGAACGGACGCCGACTTACTCGACGAGCTAGCCGATCGCTACGTGGGCCTTGCCCCACCGAATACACCACCACCACCGTTGCCCCCTTACAATGGCGATCCAAACCCCACGCTTGACGCCGATTTTACGGAGGCCGAAATGTATGCGGCTCTTCTCAAACTTCACACGACCTCGGCGCCCGGTCCCGACGGCGTTACAAACAAAGTACTAAGAAACCTCGACAACAAATCGGTTGTCGCACTCACGCAATATGCAAACGAGTGCTGGCATTCGGGCAAACTACCTCAAGAATGGAAACACGCTAAACTCGTGTTCATCCCGAAACCGGGCAAAAAGATGGATATCGCCAACTTACGTCCCATCTCGCTCACCTCGTGCCTCGGCAAATTGATCGAACACGTAGTCCTCGCCAGACTGAAAACTTACGCGGAAGAGAACGACCTGTTTCCACCGACGATGTTGGGGTTCCGTGCCCATCTTTCCACGCAAGACGCACTCGTTCAAATACATCACGACATACTTCGGACACCGCCTCACGCGGGAACCCGCGCCCTGCTCGGCATCTACCTCCACAACGCCTTCGATACGGTGCAACACGCGGCTATTGCCTCGAACCTTGCCGCCATACATCCGGGCGAGCGCACGTACAATTACGTATGTGAATTCCTTTCAAACCGAACGGTAGAGCTCTCACTGGCCGGCGGCCTCACGTCCGCACGAATGAACCTTGGGGACAGAGGCACCCCTCAAGGGGCAGTCCTCTCCCCATTTCTTTTCAATCTGGTCATGAGTACACTTCCTGCCTCACTCGACGAGATCCCCGGCTTACGCCACACCATCTATGCCGACGATATTACACTGTGGACGACCACGGGCTCGGATGGCCAGATTGAAGAGACCCTTCAACGTGCCGCCGACGCCGTCGTTCACCACGCAACGCAGGCAGGCCTCAAATGTTCGGAGAGAAAATCTGAACTCTTGCTGCTTAGACCTCCCGACCGCCGCAAGATCAAACACCCCCCTTTACCGACCATCCAAGTCTACGTAAATGGCACGGCCTTACCGCAAGTGAACCACATGCGAATCCTCGGTCTTCACGTCCAAACAGGCCAATACAACACCACCACGCTCGACCGGCTGACCGTTGCGGTCACACAGACGGCCCGTCGCATCGCACGCGTGTCTGCCCACCGGCAAGGCATGCGCGAAAAGGAACTTGTCCAACTCATTCACGCCTTCGTGATATCGCGCATCACCTACGCCCTACCGTACCTCCGCCTTTTACGCACCGAAAAGGACAGAGTCGAACGACTCATTCGCAAGGTCTACAAGCTAGCTCTAGGCCTTGCCCCCACCACCTCCACGACACATCTCCTGAGCCTCGGTCTTCACAACACCCTCGACGAATTGATTGAGGCACATCGCACTGCCCAAATACAACGTCTTCGCGGAAGCAAGACCGCCCGGTGGATCCTCGATCGCATCGGCCTCACTGCATCTCTGGCCAAGACCCGATCTGCCTACCTTCTCCGATACGACAACGCTTTGTAGTAAAACCACTACCGAAAAACATGCTGGCCGGTCACCACGACGGGCGTCTACAGGCGAGGGCGCAGGCCCTGCACGAGACCTACGCCTCAAGCACAGAGGCAGCATATGTAGATGCGGCCCGTTACACCTCCCAGTCGAAAGCGTAGGCTCTCAGCGTTATGGCTATCCGCACTCCCTCGGACACGACCACTGCCTTACGCATCGCCGGCTCCGTCCGCGCCCTAAACCGGGCCGAAGCCGAAGAAGCGGCTATCGCGCTTGCGGCATCTGCCGGTTACACTACAATACTTAGCGATTCGAAAACCGCCATATTTCACTTTGCTCGTGGCACCGTCACCCCTGGCACCCTACGCCTTCTTCAACCCCTCGCTCGTCAGTCTGACGACGAGGATCCCCCACCCATCTCGCTAGTTTGGGTCCCTGCACACGCGGGCAACCCGGGAAACGAGGCCGCCCACCGGCAAGCTCGAGGATTCGTCAATCGAGCGGCGGGCAGTGCCACGGATCCCGAGGAGGGCCCCGGCGAGCCTCTCACCTCGTATCACGAAATCGCGCAACACTACCGCCTCGCTCGCCAAACAAAACCGCCACCGCACTCCAAACTCACGAAACCCCAGCAAATCGTTTGGCGCCGCCTTCAGACCCATTCGTTCCCTTGCCCGCAAATATACAGTCACATATACCCCGACCTCTTTAGCCAACACTGTTCGCAGTGCGGCACGACCGCCACTATTGCCCACATACTCTGGGACTGCAGCGAGGACCCACCCCCGCCTGATCTCCTGACCGCTCCCTCGCCCGAAGCGTGGGATAACGTGCTCCGGAACTCTAGCCTCGACGTGCAACTCCGGGCCATTCAACGAGCCGAGGAGGTGGCGGCCAGGCACCGCCTGACCACCATCCTTCAGTGAATTTTTTTTTCACTTAAATAAAGTTGTTTCTCTCTCTTTTTCCGCCGTGCGTTCACTCCCCGTGAAAGCGCGCGCCCCTCGCGTCATTTCACTCACACATACAGCATTCGGCGCGCGGCGACAATTTCATCGCCTTTGACGTCATGCGGAACCTCACGGCGACGGCGACGCCGACGGCAGAAATCTTCTTTGGAGCGTCCATATAATTGCTGTCGCAATAAAACACCGCATATCCACGAAGTGAATGATGATGAGTGGGCGAAGCACCGGGGGGCCTGTTTCTATTTGCGCCCAAGCCCAGTGCTCGACCGCTGGCGCCGCCATGCGCCGCTCGCGCGTACCATGTTTCTAGGTGGTTTCTTTCACCAAAGGCGCTCGAACGCAATCATATGGTTCGCATGAATGCATGTGTCGGTAGCGTGGCTATGTGGCCTAGTCAGTCTGCCTCTAGACAAGGCCGCGTTCGGACGCAAGATGTCGAGCTCTGCAAGAGCGGGTTCAGCAGCCGCGTCTGGCCGTGGTAGCAGGTCTTCTGTCGCCCCACCGGGTTATCGGTATGTACTACCGACTTTGCCTTCAGGAGAGACTATGAAGGAGTGTTTGTTTTTACACTGTGACGTGACCGGTAGACCATACCGCCTCGAAGACTTCCGTGACCCGCTCCAAGAGCTGGGTGTACTGAAAGACGTCACTGGTATAGGGCCCTTCCAAATGACGCATGTGTGGCTGATCAAGCTACGAACGCCAGAGGCAAAGGAAGTGCTGGTTAACGCGGGTGGCTTGGAGGTCAAAAGGGCGTTTTTGCGCCGTCATTGACCCTGTACAGCAAGACATCACACTCAAAATGCACTGGGTTCCATTCCGCGTTACCGGGGAACCACTGAAGAGGGATTTCGACCACTATGGTGAAGTGCAAGAAGTACAAGAGGATTGGAAGGTGAGAGGTTTTGAACAAGCCGAGTCCACTACGCGTATTGTGCGGATGACGCTCCGAGAGGATTTAAGCCCAAACCGCATGAGGGCGATTTTGTGCGCGACGGCGACGAGCGACGACTTCGAGCGACGAAACGGACCGTCGCGCGAACAGATCCCTCGGTCTTTTCGCTCAATCGCTCGTTTCTAGAAATCTAGAATTCGACGCTCGTAGCCCGGAAGTGCTATGAGCGACTAGCCAATAGAGCGAAGCCGGAACTGGATATACATCAGTCAAGCACTACCAATTGTCGCACGAAACGAGCAAACGACTACATTTTGATACGTGCAAGGATAACAACGTAGTGCAAGACCTTTAGAAGTATTCATGCTGCTCTTTACACTAAAACACATCAACTTAAATTAATAAAGCAAGCGTCACGCCAGTTTCGGCGAGTATTTGCTGCCCTCATACAGGCAACACCGGGGAGACGTCGATCAAAGTCGTCGCTCGTCTCGTCGCTCGCACGCGGTACGACTTGTTGCGACGAGCGACCGCGACAGCCATCTCCATCGCGTCGCTTGTCGCTGTCGCGCGCAAGATCGCGTGCATGCGGTTTAAACTTTAACAGCGGACGCACTGCCCCATTTGTTCAAGATCTTTGATGGTTCAGTGCTCGTCGTCGTTCCCGGCAGAACTCCATTTGCCTTCGTTGTCGACCCAGAGGACACATTAGGCGAGACTGCAGAGTGCCAAGATGTGCTCAGTGCCTGGAATTCAGCCATGAAGCACAAGACTGTGTGCGTACATATGCAAGTGTTACTGGCAGCAAGCAACCTGATGACGAGGGTCTCGAATTGATGGAGGAAGAGGTAACGGAGAAGCTGACAGCGTCCTTAGAAACGCAGGCTGAACAGGTGGCAAGTTTGGCGCTGAGCCGTGCTCCCTCAGGGGCTGCAGAAGATAGCGCCAACCTTTCCCTTTCCCTCAAGAACCACTTATCATCATCAGGTGGCAAGTGACGCGGAAAAGGTGGCAACGCCGTCCGCGTCGACACAGGACGACACTGCAGGAAGATGATAAGTGGTTCTTGAGGGAAAGGGAAAGGTTGGCGCTATCTTCTGCAGCCCTTGAGGGAGCACGGCTCAGCGCCAACGGGGAGGGGTAAGTGGGAGCGAAAGAAGGGATGGAGTGGAGTCGCCATGGCTGGGCGAAGCAAAACCGGCAGGCATAGGCGGCACGTATCAGGCCGAGATGGAAGGCCTTGGTGTGCTGCAGAGTCTGCAGGGGTGTTGTGCCAGGCCGGTCAGGCCCGGGGTGGGGTGGGAGGTCGTGAGGCCTTCCCGCTTGTAGAAATGTCCTTAGAGGCGTGCGGAGAGCCCTGACGAGTCAAGGAACTCCACGACGCCTCGAAGTGCAGAAAGGTGGTGTCGGCCGGGGAAGAGGAGATCTTCCTCCTTGCCAGAGGGGAGGCCCAGGCGGCGGAACTCCTGCAGGAGTGGGCCCCGCTGCTGGAGGTACGCCGGGCAAATCAGAGGCAAAGAAGAATGCAGAAGTGAGGATACCTCCTGCACCCGAAGACGCGGATCATGGGCGTGACGCGTTGAACGTGGAGATGGACGCGGAGCCAGACATACCATATGAGACGCCTGATGAGACGGCCACTGAGGAGCCGGCTACACCTTCCAAACGGCATCGACGTGATGCTCCAGATGAGGAGACGTCGGGGGAAAGTGTTCAACGCCTGGAGCCGCAGTGGATGGAGGTCCGGTCGACCCGTGCCAAGAAAGGAAAGTACGCCCTAGCGCAAAGGTCAGCGTCGCTCACCAGAGAAGGGCAGGCGACGCAGTGACCAACGCGACTGGCGTCGCGGGTGCCCGTTCAAGCTGTCGTGCCGAAAGGGACGCTCAGTTTGTGAAATTTGCTAATTGCTGGACGCCTTACCGTTGTTTTACTCTTGCCATTTGAAATGGCTATGTCGCTAGCTCCATTGCGCGTGGGAACGCTCAACGTTAGAGGTCTGCAGGGCGAGACGCAGGCAGCGTCAGCTCCGACGCGTGATGTTATAGGAAGATTTAGATATCTTGGCGATTCAGGAGACTAAAATAAAGAGTGAGAGTCAGGCTGACGGTATGGTTGTACAGTTTAGTGACCGCTATACTGTATGCGTTAGCCATGCTGTTCGCACAGTGGCCGGATGCTGTATGTTTATTAAGAAAGGTTTGAGTATAGTGGAAGAAACAGTGATAAGTTGTCAGAGTGGACGATTCGTGTTTTGTGATTTAGTATATTGTAACAAGGTATTCCGAATAATATGTGTGTAGGCACCAACAAAAGTAAATTATGGGGTTTTACGTGCCAAAACCAGTTCTGATTATGAGGCACGCCGTAGTGGGGGACTCCGGAAATTTGGACCACCTGAGGTTCTTTAACGTGCACCTAAATCTAAGTACACGGGTGTTTTCGCATTTCGCCCCCATCGAAATGCGGCCGCCGTGGCCGGGATTCGATCCCGCGACCTCGTAAATGACCGGCTTAGCTTTTTTCAAGAAATATCGCAGTACATGAAAACTGACAGAGGTTTGATAGTGTTAGGAGATTTAAATTGCGTTTTGAACTCTGATGATCGTTCGCATGATGGATACTGGGCTGATAAGAGCATTGAGATCCTGAGGGGGGCCATAGGAAGAGCCCTGTTGGAGGACATTGCACATTAAGAGAATGGAGGTAATAATCGGCATTATACTCATTTTCAAGGCAATATCCATGCAAGGTTAGACAAAGCGTATCTTTCGCAAGAAATTGCCACACAGCGTGATGATTACAAGGTGCTGAATATAGCATTTAGCGACCATTGTTTAGTAGCCTTCGCGAAAGGGAAGAAGATCGTCGTAAAACCTCGAATGAAATGGGAAACATGGAAATTAAACGCGAAACTCTGAAAGGACGAACAATTTCTAAATCGTGTACGAACAGAAATGGCTAAAGCAAACCGTAGCTATAAAGAGGATGGGCTGAGCGATGGCAGAGGTTTAAAGAAGCCGTAAAAATGAGTGCCATAGAGCGAGCAGTAGAAATGCGTTTTGAAGAGCATCAAGAAGAAAATAACCTGAAAAAAATGCTGCAGGAATTGCTGGATGCTGAAACTGCGGCGCCAGGCACCTTTATGGAAGAAAGAAGAACTAAGTGTAAACTTGAGGCTATCGACACGGGAAAATACCGTGGTGCGCTTGTTCGCGCTCGAACGGAAAAGATCTTGGCCGATGAAATGCCAACAAAGCGTGCTTTGGGATCTGAGAAAAAGTATGCGAGGAGGAACGAAATAGTTGAGATTGAATACAACAGGAGAATATGTAGAGATGCAGAAGAAATCAATTATGCATTTAAGGAACATTACAGAGAGCTCTTCAATTGTAGAATACCGAGCAAGCCTGGCTATGAGAGCCATTTTCTAACTGCCCCTCCTAGATAGACGCCGAAGAAACAGAAAGATTATCAGTAGATATCACAGCAAATGAAATTGAAGTGGCCATAGAAGACCTTAGCGCTGGAAAATCGCCAGGACATGACGCCTTAAGTGCAGTTTTTTACAAAGCCTTCTGCTCGCAGATAGCCATCATATTAGAGCATGTTTTTAAGGAGGCGTATCAAGTCGTCTGCCACCGTTCTTTAAAAGGGCGTACACAGCCTTGATACTGAAAAGCGATGACGCGAATAAACTTAACAGAATCACAGGCTACAGACCAATTACGCTGACAAACGTAGATTATAAAATTTTAATGAAGATATTTTCTCGGAGACTATAAGGGGTTATTGGTGATTCAGTAGGACCGCATCAGACCTGCGGGATAAAAGGGAGGTCGATATTTACTAATATCCATGTGGCTCGTAGCATAATTGAAACGTGTGATGCAGATTTTAGGAAAGTCGCTATGTTACAAATTGACTTAGAAAAGGCATTTGACAGAGTATGTCAGGATCTCCAGTTTTCAATTCTTGAATATGCAAGTGTTGGATCGTTGATAACAGAGGGAGTTAAAATGGCATATAATAATTGTACAACTAACCTCATTATCAACCATGAGCTAACTGAAAGGATTGAAGTGCGTTCCTCTGTGCGTCAGGGGTGCCCCCTGTCACCTCTTTTGTTCGCGATATATCTAGAGGCTCTATGTAAAACAATTATTGACAGTCTGGATGTGCGTGGTTTCAGCCTAGAAGGGTGTGAAGTGCGTTTATTAGCTTACGCTGATGATGTCGTTGTTTTCTGCACTGATAAGGTGAGTGTTCGAACTTCTATGAAAATTATGCGTGAGTTTTGTGACATGACAAGTAGTAATATAAACCTGAATAAGTGTGTCGGTTTGCGGCATGGCCAGTGGCAGACAACGCCTCGTGTTTTTGAAGGTATGCAATGGACGCTCACGCCTGGGATTTACTTTGGTGTACCGTTAGGCACTCATCGAGACACCAAAGATTTGTGGAATGAAAAGGTGCAGGAATTGGAAGCTCAAACTGACAAGTGGGCCGGGCGTGACTTCTCAATATTTGCACGTGCAGCAATTTGCAGAATCTTCTTAGTGAGCAAGCTGTGCTATCTCATGCAAGTCCTGAGCTGTTCCCGATCCAATTTTAAGAAATTTCATAGAGCATTCGCTGTGTTTTGTGTGGCAGTCAGAATATGAAAGAACACGCAGAAACAACTTGTTTCACAAGTTAGGTCAGGGAGGCTTGTCACAACCGAACTTATTCTTAAAGCAACTGGTTTCCAGATTCTTGTTCCGAGACACCACAAATCCTATCTTGCGAACCGTTATTCAAGTCCGATTGAGCAATGCTTTACCTAACTTTGTTGTCTCAAATGAGGGAGGGTGGGTGTTACGCAACGAGTAAATTCCTACGTGAAGTGGTCGTGGCATTTAGATTTTTAAACAACTTTTTTAATGAATATTTGGCTACTGTAACACGTAAGCGGATAAGCGCTGATTTAATAGACATTATGTTCCCAGAACCATTGTATCGATTATTGTACCGTGAAGGCCAAGGGAAAGCTGTGCTAAAACGTGTCAAACGAATGATGGTTCCAGGGGGAGTGAAAACGTTCTTTTTTAAACTACGTACTAATACCTTGCCTGTAAAAGCATGGCTAGAAGAAAAGGGGGAGTATTTACCATGGGGTACTAACTGCTTACTTTGCAAGAAACCAGAATCTATAAAACACGTGTTTATAGATTGTTGGAGTGCGGTCTTCTTCTGGGACATTATGCAAAGAACTATTAAAAAAGAATTACCGTTAATACCCCATGGTATTTGATACTTAACTACAGGGCAAAACAGTATACATTATGACACGTTATTTTCTCCTCGGCCTTCCCAGCATCTGGAGAAACCGCATGGCTGTAAGCAATTGGGACATTAATCCGAGAACAGTAAACTCTTACTTTACTGAAAATGTGAGTAAACTTCGTGAAGTGTTTATGAAATTAGGTTATGACGATGAACTATTGATCTTGATGGATGCTCTTGTTAAAATGAAAGTTTTGTAATCTCTGAAGCGTGCTGACACGAGCGTACAACAGTGAACAACGTTTATTGGTAACGAGGCTTTTTATAGGCGCTGGAAGTGTGCGCAGTGGCAAGGAGGTGTGCCAGTGACGGATGCATCAATCTCGACCGCAAGTTAAACATCAGCGGTGGGAAAGTGAATATTGTCAGCTGATGCAGTAGTTTGTATCATTGTGTTTGGTGAATCTGGAAATAAAGAAAAAGTTGCAGTGGCTTAGCTCGGCTATGCCAGGATATACGTAGCGTTAGCAAAGGTTCAGCTGATTATTCTTAGCTTATTCTTAAGATTATTCTTAAGATAAGATTATTCTTATGAGTCAAGCTTCTCCGTTCTTCTGCGCTGTGAGCAGCATTTGCGCTCTCCTTCTCCATGGCTATACCACACTGGCAAACGCCAGTCAGAAGTACAGTGGCTAGAATTCTAGCCACTGTATCAGAAGCGCAGCGGCTCCAGCGCAGTGTCAGACGGCCACTGCACAGCGAGCGCGCGCCGGCGCCAGTGCGTCTACCACGGCTACGCGTCACTCCTCTGGAATGCGCAGACCGGCGGCGGTGAGTCGCGCGCGGCGGCGGCGGAGTGCGCGAGAGGTGCCGGCTCCGGTGGCTCCGGTGCGCAAGCCGTGTTACATCACTGATCCTTGCGCATGCGCAGCACGGTTCTTGATGTGCCGCGCGAAACGGGCTTGGCTAGGCCAGTGTAGCTAACGCTAAAAAAAAAGTGGCTGTATAGCCTAGTGGTTACGACGCTTGCTTTGGGACCGGAGGTACGCGGGCTCGAAACCCACCTCGGCAAGAAAGTTTATTTCCTTTCTTGGTAGTTTCTTGATACGCACCACAAATTACGGCTGGCTTAAACAGCCTCGCTGTTAAAGAAAAGAAGGAATTCGGCAAAGACATTTCAAACTGTTTACGTGTGGATATACGAAAGCGATCTATTCCCTTTGGTGGAGTGCTGTACGGAACGGCGTTCCAGGAAGTAGTTCCTTCAGGGAGGAACGGAGAAATGCCACCATCCCTTGGTCGGTGGAACTGTAACGTTAACTCGTTATTTTTACGAAGGAACGGCAGAGGGAACAGCGTTCCCTCTGCCGATTTCACGTGACGCTCCCTTCTGTAGTTTCTTTCCACCATGGCGGCCTGTCGGACACTCACATCGAGATGTAACTCTTGCCGAGTTCAAACAAGGGTCTTTACTAAAGTGAGAATATCTATTCTGGACATTTCTTTTTCCACTCATACTGCAATACTGAATCAGCATTCATTAAATGCCTAAGTATTGTTTCTTTCGATGCAGTTTTTTGTGCAAACATTTAATTATATCCTCCTGCGACCCCTTGTACAATACATTGCACATTGTTTTGCACTTTTTCTCGAAATTCACTCGGAAGTGAGTGGGTGTGAAGTACGCTGCATGTGTAACTACTCTAAAGAAGTGGTTTACCCATAATCTTGTCATCCGCTTTCCATAAATTTGAAAATAAATTGGTCTAGACCTCTGTGTCGTCCCACACGGCCGAAAGACTTCGAGGCGTATTTCGAAGTCACCGAGATTTAGTGAAAATACCGGACGCGGCAGCAATATGGCAATGTACTACACGTAGTTCCATCTTCATCACAGCGTTTAAAGAATGAAATGCAGTTTTTACCACAGCTAACATGAGGAGATGATGGAGATAGTCATTTTTTCATGTATATGGAGACGGAACTTTTGGCATCTATCCGTGGTATTATAGCACCCACCGACGCCGCAACGCGGGGCCCTTTGGTCGGCGCTCTCAGGCTGTCAAAGAAGTGAAAAATTAAGTAGCACAGCGCGTGCTCGAGGCGCAAGCTCGGCACGCGCAGTGTCGTTCTAGAAGCTAGCCACGCTGGTCGTCGCAGCCGCCGCTCGGCTCACCACCTTCACAATTTTGAGTAGGGACGACGGCACGGCTCGTACGGCCGCTGTCACGTCATCCTACAGTGGTGCTCCACTATTCAAATTTAAAAAATTGTTTTTCAAGTTCATGACATAACAGTAGGCAATAAAAATTACCTTGAAGAGCGATTATGCCCCGTTGTTGTGTCCGGGTGTCAGGAGGCTATTGGTGCATGTGAGTAACTTCTATTTGCAGATCTGAAGCGCAGTATCCTGACTGCGCACTTGAAGACCGAAGTGGACAGCGCCGTATGTGTTGTACTTCTAATAGACGAGCACCAAAGTTGCAGTTAAGCATGTCTGGAGTATGCCCGGTGCTGCTTCAAAAAATTCGTCTAGGAGCCTTTCTTTGGATTCTGTTTATCTCCAGATAATGTGGCACCGGCAATGTTCAAATTCTTATAATATACTCAGTTTGATGTGAGCTTTCAATTGCTCACTTTATTTCGCCGCAGGGTTATCCGACACCATATTTTAATTTAAGAAAATCAAATGTAACGTTTGTGTAACGACACGTTCCAAAGTTAGAAATGTAACTGGAACGCGTTGAATTCGCATTAAAGTAACTTGTAGCGGGAACTCGTTCCAAGATTTGGAAGGAACGAGGAACGAGCTTTCGTTCCTGTTGTAGAGGAACGCGTACAACACTGCTTTGGTGAAATGTTTTTTTCCGCCTCCGTGCATATTCTCCCCTGTGTTTTAATGGCACCTCGCTGAGGCCAAATGAAGACGCGCTAAATGTCTGAACGCACTCGCTTGCCCACGAGTTCGTAACTCGAAGGAGCGCTCCGCGGCGTTCAAATGGACAGAAATACAAGGGGTCAGGCAAGGAGACACAATCGCTCCAATACTATTCACTGCATGCTTAGAAGATGTATTCAAGCTCTTAGACTGGGAAGACTTAGGAGTGAAAATCAACGGCGAATATCTCAGCAACCTTCGGTTTGCAGACAACATTGTCATATTCAGCAACAATGGGGACGAATTACAGTAAATGAGTGAGGACCTTAACCGAGCAAGTGTAAGAATGTAGTTGAAGAATATGCAGAATACAAAGGTAATGTCCAATAGCTTGGCAAGGAAAAAAGAATTTAGGATCGCCAGTCAACCTCTAGAGTCTGTAGAGGAGTACGTTTATCTAGGTCAATTACTCACAAGGGACCCTGATCATGAGAAAGAAATTTGTAGAAGAATAAAATTGCGCTGGAGTGCATACGGCGGGCATTACCAAATCCTGACTGGGAAATTACCACTGTCGTTGAAAAGAAAAGTGACAGGCCTGCGCGGCACACGCAGCGCAGTCACAGCGTAAGATGGTGGAGCGGCTTAAGAGCAGCAATTTCGGCACCACGCACAACAGTGCCTTCGCAGCAGTCTCGTTGCATCGTTTTGACGAGAGGAATCTCAACTGTCCGCCCGGCGTCGACGGCGAGCTGCGGTTTGTAATGCTCTCTGCACTGCAGTCTGCGGAGCCCGATGATGCCTGGTTGTAGCCGCGCACGTAGCTCTACGATTCGCTTCTTCGGTTCCTACCTTGCGAGGAGACGCCATAACGTGTACCGAAGAGGTACCTTCAATACGTTGCGCACATCTCACATCGGAATCGCGTTTATTCCGTGCCTCGTCTGCATCTCATTTCGTCGTCTGCGCCTGTGCATGCGGCTTTTGCAGGCGCCTCAACTCGATGGCGCCACCATACTGGTGGAAGCTCGGGTCGTCTGCGCCTGCGCGCCTGCCTAGGTTGCTTTTATAGGGCCTTTTTCTGGTGCTGATAGAAGCGCTTGCGTGGCTCAGTGGTAAAGTATCTGACTCCCACGCAGCGGGCCTGGGTTCGATCCCGGTTGAGACCGTATACTTTTTTTCGCATTTCGGGCGATAGCGGTTACGCGGCAGCGGTGGCGGCGGACAACAACGTGAACCGAAACGGCTATTAGAATGAGCCCATAACAGCTTACGCTGTAAACATGTACAATCATTGCATTCTACCGGTGCTAACATATGGGGTAGAAACTTGCAGGTTTAACAAAGAAGCTCGAGAACAAGTTAAGGACCGTACAAAGAGCGATGGAACGAAAAAAAATCACAGCATATCCACGGGGTGAATGATGATGAGTGGGCGAAGCTCCGGAGGGAATCATCGGATCTCCCGTTTAAGGGGACGCTAGCACAAACGCGTTAGAAACGTGCAGTACTCTCTAGTAAGGCGCCACAGCGTCTTACGCAGCCATTTACACATGCCGGAACGTGCACCGCGTTTGCCGACCCCATCCCATGACTAACCATAAACGCTCCTCGACTTGAACTTGACTTGCCACCGCCTTGGGCAGCGCGTTCGAAACGCGTTGAAGGTAAGGCGGAGAGGCCACAGCATCTTACACCAGCTTCTTACACGGGCCGTAACGCGCTAGCACAAACGCGTTAGAAACGCACTAGAAACGCGGCCTTTCGTTAATGTTGGGTATTTATCGTGGTGCGTGTGTCTATGTGCGCTTCGTGGCGTAGTGGTTAGCGCCGCGCGTTCGGAAGCGAGGGGTCCCTGGTTCGATACCGCGCTACGGACACAACTTTCGGAATTTTTTTTTCATAAAACGCCGGAAGCGTTCTCCGGAAGCCGGAAGCGGAACCGGAAGCCGAACCGGAAGTGGAAACGGAACCGGAACCGGAAGTAGAACCGGAAGCGGAAGTCGGCTTCCGGTTATACTATACGTATACATATATATGTATATATGGGTATACATACATATACGGACGCACAAAGCCATCTATTGAGCAATTCATAAAACTAGACGTGGCTACCTACTACGACGGGGACGAACGGGTGCCGCTATACGGAGCTTCGCCCCTAAAAAAAGATACCACAGTTTCACCCGAAAGGCGAAGCATCAATGGCGATAGCAACTTAGTAGAGAGCTATACGGAGTAAGGATAGTAGTTTTATCAGCTGTATAAACTTGGACATGCAGCAGCACCCGCAACGCGCAGAACAGTTGTCGACGCTGCCGCCGTGTATGCCCACGTTCGCACCGAACGCGCGCGGCGTTGGTGACTGTTGCCAGGGCTTCAGGGGGCGGCTCGGAGGTTTTCGACGAGATCGGAACGGGAAATTCGTCGAGCAGCGTCGAAAGTCTTTACCACCTTCTCGCCTCGCAACGTTTTTATATGAATACACATTTAATATTTGTTGCCGCAGCTAAACGTCGCCTGCACTCCCTCCCTCCCTTCCCCCCACGGCCTTTCGCGCGACGGAAGAATTCGCGTTTGCTCTCTCTCTCTCTCTCTCTCTTTCTATATATATATATATATATATATATATATGGTGATTGTAAAGGAGGAAAGAAAAGCTTAATTCTGCAGCCCTTCAGCGAGCACGGATAAGTGGTTCTTGAGGGAAAGGGAAAGGTTGGCGCTATCTTCTGCAGCCCTTGAGGGAGCACGGCTCAGCGCCAGTGGCGCTGAGCCGTGCTCCCTCAAGGGCTGCAGAAGATAGCGCCAACCTTTCCCTTTCCCTCAAGAACCACTTACCACGGCTCAGAACGCGCGTTTGCTCTCTCTGCGTTCGCTCCCCGTGAAAGCGCGCGTCCCTCGCGCCCTTTCACTCGCACATACAGCGTCCGAAGCGCGGCGATGACATCGTCGCCGTTGACGTCATACGGAACCTCACGGCGAAGGCGACGGCGACGCCGACGGCAGAAATGTGCTTTGGAGTGTCCATATAATTGCTATCGCAATAAAAGCAGCGAGTTGGTAATGGACGAAGATGAAGCAGGACAGGCTGCTGCGAACGCGGCCTCAGACGCTGCAACAGTAGCAGACGCAGCTAATGTGAGTGGCGCTCAAAAAGGTAGCCAGGCACAAAAGCCAGCGTCTCTGTCTGCTGCAACCGAGGAGGCTCCGGCCATAGCCTCCTCTATAGGAGGCTATGTTCCGGCAATATCAGCGAGTACGGGGACAGACGCGAAGGACGGAAGCATCCCGTCTAGCGAGAAATAGGGTGACCATGTACTGACGCGAGCTAGTGTTTCCGCTGCTTCAATGGGAACATCGATGGCAGAAGCTGAAGAGGTGGGTGACGTGTCGGCAAGTGTGGAAGACGACCACGCAGCGTCGATGGATCTGGACAGCACGTCATGTAAGCGCCGCCATGACGGCGCAACCAGCGTTCTTCAGGAGCAGCGACTCCGTCTGCCGGAGCGGGAGTGGCGCGTCGCTGGGAAAAAGCCGCGTGTCACCAGAGCGCAACGCTCGTCGTCGCTTCCCCGCGACGACACTAAGAAGTCGTAAATACTGTTTCATCAGCACCACGCGGGATGTTAGTCTGTATATTAAGGTGAGCACCATACTGTTTGCCTGGCTGCAATAACAAAACTAAATATGGCTGCCTTTGAATAGCATATGCTTGTACGACATTAAGCATCAGAGGGCTGGCCTTAAGAAGGAGGCAAAATCAGCATTACAGGTTAATTACTGAAAAATATTTGGACATTGTAGCAGTTCAAGAAACTAAAATCGAAAGTAAAAAAAAAAAACACTGCATATCCACGGCGTGAATGATGATGAGTGGGTGAAGCTCCGGATTGAATCATCGGTAAACCGTGAATTTTCCGTGTAATTCGCCCAGTCTCGCCGCACTAAATCGAACGATTGACTTCCACCATTGACACGCGCCATATGTGACGTCATTCCTATTTTATAACAGCGCCCTTCATTATAATTGCACCATCTCCCGCTTAAGGGGACGCTAGCACAAGCGCGTTAGAAACGTGCAGTACTCTCTAGTAAGGGGGAGAGGCCACAGCGTTTTACGCAGCCATTTACACATGCCTGAACGTGCACCGCGTTTGCCAACGCCATCACATGAATGCTGAGAGAGTATAACCCCCGTATTCATAAACGCTCCTCGACTTGAATGGCGCTGAGCCGTGCTCCCTCAAGGGCTGCAGAAGATAGCGCCAACCTTTCCCTTTCCCTCAAGAACCACTTATCATCATCATCATCGACTTGAACTTGACTTGCCACCGCCTTCAACGCATTTCGAACGCGCTGCCCAAGGCGGTGGCAAGTCAAGTTCAAGTCGAGGAGCGTTTATGAATACGGCGGTAAGGCGGAGAGGCCACAGCGTCTTACACCAGCTTCTTACACGGGCCGTAACGCGCTAGCACAAACGCGTTAGAAACGCGCAGTCTTTCGTTAATGTTGGGTATTTATTGTCATCGTGGTGCGTGTGTCCATGTGCGCTTCGTGGCGTAGTGGTTAGCGCCGCGCGTTCGGAAGCGAGGGGTCCCTGGTTCGATTCCGCGCTACGGACATAACTTTCGGAATTTTTAAAGACGATAGTCTTTCTTGGGGAACGTAAACGCTGAAAATTTGGTCTGTCTGTCTGTCACCCGATTCAGGGACCCGGCCAAAGTTGGACCACTTGCTTACCGCCGACACTACTTAAACTGGTACGGCTGTTCATACTTGTGAACGTTATCGATCACAAAGTAAATATTACGCATATCTGAGGCGCAACATCACTAGGTAAGTATTAGAAGGTGTGTTCCTTTAATAGAAAATACATAGATACGTAACTCTAAAGACCCTAGTTTCTTAAGCTGCGCTGAAAATGTCATGCTATGCGCGCCGACGAACGACGTTCCCCGACTGCGCGCCGACGAGCGCCCTCTGCCATGGAGGAAGGAAACCCTCTGCACAAGCTCATGTTTCCCGATGTATTGCCAGATGGCGTCCATGTCTCACGCAGCGCCTCCTCAATTTTATCAATGCCAGGCAGATGCGGCCGATTCAACATAAAGGAAGCGCTGTCTGAGGCAGGGCAAAACATAAATGGCCGCTTGATGAAATAATGCGGTAAAATGAAATCTGTTCAAACAAACCTTCATGCCAGGACGGAAATGGTACGAGAACAGCATCACGGGTGGCCGCGGATCAGACCAGCACTCATGTAGTACGGCCGGCAGAAGACTATCGTCTTTCGACGACATTTGGAGCGAAGCACGCAGATACGCGGCAAATTTTTTTTCATAAGAGTAGACGCGGCTACCTACTACTACTACGACGACGACGACTACTACTACATACTACAGAGGAGGGACAGACCCACACCCTAAGGAGCTTCGCCCCTAAAACAGGCGGATAGTATGGTGCACCTCTTTACTAGTCAGTACGATGTATGTGTGTGTCATGCAGTCGGAAAGTCGGCGGGGTGTGTGCTGATGATAGGTAGGATATTGGGTGCAGTTGTAGAGAAAGTGGTGACATGTAATTTAGGCCATTTCATTGTTTGTGACATTACGTTATTTGAACGCAATTGGCGCATATTATGCGTTTATGCATATACAAACGCAGAATAGAGAAAAGAAATGTTTGAAACTATCAGTAATTACTATGTTACAGATCGGTTTGTAATTGTCATTGCTGATTTCAATTGTGTATGCATGGCAAACGACAAAACCAGCCCGACCCCTTATAGGGATATCAGTGTTGTTTCCTTAAATAATATCGTCAGCCAGCATTGTTTGGAAGACGTGGGTGAATGTTGTGGGTTTGGGAATGATATTCGCTTTACCCATTTTCAAGGTCAAAGCCACGCGCGGTTGGACCGCGCCTATTTATCTGCAGATTTAGTACCGTTGATCGGAGAATATCGGGTTCAGCCAGTATCATTTAGCAATCACTGCTTCGTAACATTTCGTGTCGGAAAAAGAAAAGATAAAACATGTAGATTTGTTTGGGAAAATTGGAAACTTAATGATAAGCTTTTAAAAGACGACGTTTTTATAAGCTATGTAACAAATGCAATCGCGAAATTTGACAAAGAGTATTATAAAAAAGTTGGGGAACACTGGGAGCTCTTTAAGCAGGAAGTGCAAATGAAGGCCATTGAAAGGTTAAAAGCGCAAGCAAGAAAGCGTAGAAAATGTGCTCCGAGCCAACCTAAGCACGTTCATTTCAGAAGAGTGCAGACAGCCCGGAACGTTTAAAGAAGACATAAGTACCATAAAGCAGATATTGGAAATCATAGATACGGAGAAGTACGAAGGCGCAGTAGTCCGAGCTCGCTCCGAGGCCTTAATGGGTGGGGAGTTTCCCACCACGCGCACACTAGGATTGGAAAAAAGTCGCGCGCACCTAAACGAAATAGCAAAAGTAGAGTGGAAAAACGCTGTTATTACAGATAAGGAAGGCATCCAAAGAGCGTTTTATGAATACTAAAGTGCATTATATTCGTGCATTGAAGTCGACATAGACCCATTTAAAAATAATTTTCTCACTTTAATGCCCTGAGTATAAGCGTGAGTGTTGCCGGGCCCAGATGGGCTTACAGCATCGTTGTATAAGGTTCTAAAGGAAAAAAAGTAGATGTAGTCTTAGTGTCACTATTTAACGAGGCTTTCGATATGTCGGTACTTCCACCATCATGTCTTACGCCAAACACTGTTCTTATACCTAAGGTTAAAGACAAGAATAAGCTCATGCAAGTTACTTCGTACAGACCGATATCACTTACAAACATACACTACAAAATATTCATGAAAATTCTTGCCAAGAGGCTGCAAACTGTAATACAAGAATTAGTCGGTGAACATCAAACTTGTGGCATAAAAGGTCGATCAATAGTTACAAATATACATCAAGCCCGTTCCGTTCTGGAGTGTTGTGATGATAATTCTGACAGCATTGCAATGCTACAGCTAGATCTTGAAAAAGCCTTTGATAGAGTACCTCACGATATACTGTTGGCGATATTACAACACGTGAACGTTGGATCCGTTTTAAGAGAGGGTGTCGCCATGGTGTATAGAGGTTGCACGATGCGTTTGATAGTAAATAAGGTGGTTGGAGCGCGCATCAAAGTGGAACGCTCGGTACGTCAGGGATGCCCTCTCTCGCCATTGTTTTTTTTTTCATGTACATTGAATCCTTTTGTTTGAGCATAATCAATAGCTCCACTATACGAGGATTCCGTCTCCATGCAGCGGAAGTACGTCTGCTTGCATATGCTGACGACATAGCACTATTTTGTGCTGATCGTGAAAGCATCATTAATGCCGTTAAAGTTGTTAAAGATTTCTGTGAGCTTAGTGGCAGCGCAATCAACTGGGTAAAGTGCTTGGGATTTTGGCATGGAAACTGGCCAACGACCCCAAACATTTTTTGCAACGTCAGGTGGGATACTACTTCAGCACCCTATTTAGGAGTGCCCTTGGAAAATTACAAGGACAGTGAGCCTTTGTGGCGGCGGAAAGTTGTCGAAGTGCGCGAAAAGGCTGATAACCATAAAAGTTTTTACTGGTCAATTTTTGCGAGACCAACGATGTGTAATTCGTTTTTAATAGACAAGCTTTGGTACATAATGCAAGTAATTCATTGTTCACGCGTGAATGTGCAAAACGTGCATAGAGTTCTTGCCGTTTTCATTTGGGGATCTACGTGGGAGCGCACACGGCGAAACAACCTGTTTCGACGTGTGCGCTATGGAGGATTGAGTCTGTTGCACCTCTATATAAGGCAGTTAGTAAACCGATTCATGTTTTTTCGCGATGTACCAGACCCCTTTTTACGAACTGTTTGCCAAGTTAAACTAGGAAGGGTATTACCAAACTTTGTAGTAACGTCGGAAAGTATGCCGGGAGGCCTGGGTGGATACCTAAAAGAGGTCTACCTGTCATGTATTTTCCTGCAGGCTCGTTTTTCATTGGACTATCTTTGGACTGTGTCGCGGAAAAAATATACAAGGATCTGTGTGACATTGTCTTACCAGTTCCTCTGTATAGATCACAGTGCTGTGCCGGACCATGGGCAGACGTTCTTAAACGAGTGAAAAGCATGAGTGTACCAGGAGGAGTTAAAACATTTTTCTTCAAATTGCATACAAATACATTAGATGTGAAAACTTATTTGGAAGAAAAGGGATTTTTTGTACCTTGGGGGACTCACTGTTTCATTTGTCGGAAGCCAGAAACGATCGACCATGTATTCCTAGACTGTAGGGAAGCATTTTTCTTCTGGGACATCTTACAACGTACTCTCAAGAAAGACCTACCTGTGGACTCATTCGGTATACGATTTTTGCCAGTTGAACATGAGGATGGTATTCCATTTGACCTCATTATGCTCCTGGGCCTGCACAGCATTTGGCGATCTAGGACGGCAGTGCGGAACGCTGACATGGACGCGAAACCGATACGGCTATATTTCAAGGAAAGCATTAATATAATTATTACTGTGTACCAGTTTCAAACCCCAGAGCCTGCATGGCTGCCAAGAGTTGGAGCAATGTTAAACATGCCAGAATATTAACGGGATAGCGCGAAGCCAGTTTCAGGAGTCTGTTCCCTCGAATGTCTGTTTCTGTGTAATTGTGCTGTTCAATGTGGCAATAAAGAAAAAAAAAAGCTTGCGTGGCTCAGTGGTAGAGTATCTGCCTCGCACGCAGTGGGCCTGGGTTCGATCCCGGCGCAGAGCGGGTACTTTTTTTTTTGGCATTTCCTGCGATAGTGGCTACGGGGCGGCGGCGCCCGCATCATCGCGACCCAAAACGGCTATTGGAATGAGCTTATAACAGTTTATGTTGTAGAAATGTCGCAGTTTCACACGAAAGGCGAAGCATCAATTGCGATAGCAAATTAGCAGAGAGCTATACGGAGTTAGCAAATTTGCTGGCGCAAGTTGGGATTAGCTAGCCGAAGACAGGGGTAGTTAGATCACAAAGAGAGGCTTTCATCCTCCAGTCAACATACATATAGGCTGGTGATGATACGGAGTAAGGATAGTAGTTTTATCAGCTGTATAAATTTGGAAATGTAGCAGCATCAGCAACGCGCAGAACGGTTGTCGACGCCGTCGGCATTTTGCCCCCGTTCGTACCGAACGCGCGCGGCGTTGGTGACTGTTGCCGGTGCATTGCGGCGGCTCGGAGCCTTTCGAGGAGATCAGAACGGGACACTCGTCGAGCAGCATCGGAAGTTTTATTGCGATAGCAATTATATGGACACTTCAACCGGATTTCTGCCGTCGCCGTCGTCGTCGCCGTCGCCGTGAGGTTCCCTATAGATAAAATCTTCGCCGCGCGCCGTACGCCCGAGCGGAAGCGTGTGGGGACGCGCGCTATCACGGAGTAGTAAGTGGTTCTTGGGGAAAGGGAATGGTTGGCGCTATCTTCTGCAGCCCTTGAGGGAGCACGGCTCAGCGCCAATATCATGGAGAGCGAACGCACTCAATCACCTACGCGCAAGCAATGAAGCGGGAAGCCAGCGCCGGAGGGAGCACGGGGGGGGGGGGGGCGCACTTCTACTCTGCCAGCAACCGCGCTCGTCACTCGCCCGCACCCTCTCTTATCTCCACACGGCTCTGACCTTTATGCGCCGTGCATTCGCCGCTCACTTTCCGTTGAAGCGATAGACCGCACGTACCTTCGCCCGCTGCGGCGTATGGGCTCGCTGCCAGCGTTTCGACAGTCGTTGTCTGCAGTCATTCAGTGTGATCTATTCGTGTATGTGCGCGCTCACACCACGCTTGTTCATTCAGTTAGTAATAGTCGGGCCACATTTTCCAACGGACGCTACACATGCAATGCTGCCCGGATCGGCAGTGCAGCACTGCAGGTGTGTCCCTTCGCACGTGCTGCCCACGGGAAGCGCTTCTCATCAACACCACCGTTTCACACGCGCCTTCTCGTGGTCATCGAGTCTCTCTTCATGTCGGTTTACTTACGCCGCAGCGCACCTGCTTACTTAATCAGCTCATGTTTACTACAATTCATATTGCTACCAAAGCCGCTCACCTTATTTCGTATGACATTGCTGTGTTGCTATCGCATTCATTGCTTCGCCCTTAGGGCGAAACTGTGACATTTTTTACAACTTTCTCGCTTCGCAACGTTTTTATATGACGCTAAACGTCGCCTCCCCTCCCTCCCGTCCCCCCACGGCCTTTCGCGCGATGGAAGAAATCGCGTTTGCTCTCCGCTGTGTGGTCGCTGCCCGTTAAAGCGTGCGTCCCTGGCGCGCTTTCATCGCACATACAGCATACGGCGTGTGGCGACAATTTCATCGCCGTTGGGCTTCATACGGAAATTCACGGCGACTGCGACGCCGAGGGCAGAAATCCGCTTAGAGTGTCCATATAATTACTATCGCAATAAAAACGCTGAAATGGGTTCGGACGTGAGTACTAAGGGACAGACACTAAAGGATGGTGGTAGAATTCATAGTCATGAGTATTACTCAGCAAACATGACCATGGCCCGGCGAAAAACGATTAACACTCAAAAGTCAGTGAAATGGGCTCTGACGTGACAATTAAGTGAAGGAAATACTAAAGGATGACGGTAAAAGTCATATAGGTGGTGGTGGTGGTGGTGGTCATATAGTCATGAGCACGACTGCGCAAAAATGACAATGACTCAGCAAAAAAAGATTAACACTGAAAAACCACTGAGATGGGTTCCTACGTGGGTACTAAGTGGAGGAAACAGTAAAGGATAGTGGTAGAAGTCATAGTCATGACCATGACCCAGCAGAAATGACAACGACTCAGCAAAAAAAAAAGATTAACACACAGAAATCAATGGCATGGGTTCGGATGTGGTACTAAGTGAAGTAAAAGGTGAAAGTTTGATGGTCGAAGTCATAGTCATGAGCATGATGAAGGCTTTCGCCTAAAGGTCTCTTAAGCGTAGCTAAAGGGACTCCTGAGGACTCATGACATTAATATCATGACATGCCGGTCATGTAGCTCATGAAACACCCGCCGTCGTGTTGGTGTTCGCATGGTCGTTTAGTTAACATAATGGGCTCCGTGCACACTGCTTTATTGCTCTGCTATACATCGATTCCCACAGGGCGTGGGACCATATGGCATTTTTTTATTTTGCATTCTAACAATATGGTATGTGCGTTTTCCTTCCACTAATACATGGCCTTTGTTCGCAGGAAAGTTCTACTACGACAAGACGGTGGAGGTGCGCGATACTTTCGCAGGCAAAACAAATGAAATCAGGGAAAGCTACAACAAGAGCCTTGTGGACCACGCTAAAGCCATGGGCCGGACACTGCACCTGAACGCACCGGGCGTTAAGCCCTATTGCATTTACTTCCTCTTCGACGCTTCCAGCAGCATCGGAGAAAAGAACTTTCGCACGGGAATCAACCTTGCAAAGGCCATTGCGCGAAAGGTATAGGCGTTCGTCCACCTTTTATAAGGCTTGTCTACAGCATCGATAATACCATACCGACGAGAGAGAGAGAGACGTTTTAATGGCAGAAAGGTGGAGAGGTCGGCCTGAGTGAAGTGCCTCTAGCCTGCTACTCCACGCTGGGGAAGGGGGTTGGGGGAATAACAGAGATAGGATGTGAAGAGCAAGGATGATGCTGGTATGGTGAACACGATGATGAGTTCCCATCGTGGTGAACACGATGACTTCCCAGAACAGCACAGTCACCTTCGCGATCAGAAGTATATGCTACTACAGTGACCTACCTACGAGAATACGGTAGTAGACAGTGGGATGGGCAGAGCAACTTCCTTAAGGGCAGTAATAAACGGCAGAAAAGAGGATGACGCTTTCAATAACGCAGACATTAAAACACAGGCAGCACAAAAAAGATATAATGCATGTTATTCAAGCATGCATCGCATGAGTCCCAATACATATAGTATAGAGAACTAAAAAGCAAGAAGAATGTTGTCTGGTCGGTAAATGAGCCTGTAAGGTGGATGCTGCAACTACTTTTTTTTCACAAATATTATTTTAATTTTCAAGGGGGCAAGCTTTCTACGTTGCACGAACGAGGAGCGGCGGGTCTAAGCGGGAGGTATTGCCTGACGCTGCAAGTGACAGTAAAGATTTTTCTTGTGAACAACTAATACCCCTGTCACATGGGCACTCGAAAGTCTTTTGCCCAAAAAGATTTCTCCCGAAAAAGAGTTTCGCCCGCAGACCCACGACAGGGAGCGATCTCTTTTTCAGAAGCGGTCTTTTCTGGAAGAGGAGTTCGCCGATCTCCTTTACGGCCGAAAAGGAGTAGCCTCGAAACCAGTGGGCACCAGCAATTATCATATGGGTTATCATAAAGAGTTAAAACATAATCAAATGCGTAATTTCCTGTCACCTAGGCTCATCATAAAAAATAATTTTATGTCTCGCAGAAGGTGTAGTAAACCCAGTAATGCTAATTTTCTTCTGTACTCTCGTAAGCAGGTCGAACGGGCTGGGGATGTCACGTGATGAAGCTCTTTAAGCTACTACAATAAATCTTTATATTAACGTTTTTGATGCAAAATTTATTCGAAAAACGTGTAAACAATAAGTTTTCATTTTATGTTTCGAGATACATAAGTTTTTTTGGCCGATGTTGTTTCGAACGCTAACGCCACGCTTTCGGTAGCGTGTCCAGAAGGAAACACTAAAAGGAGGGCGTCGGCGCATGTCGGCGCCATGTGTTTCCTGCGCAACAGCTCCTCATTCAAAATTCTTTCAACTTGGTAAAAGACCGCTTGGGTAAAAGAGTTTTTCATGCTCGTGTGACAGAGGTATAAGTCTCTTCTGAAGCTTGATCACCGAGTTTGAAGGCATGAGGTGATGAAAATAGGGTACGAAACAAGGAAGAGCACTGCGTCCGGTCTTTCCCTCGTGCCTTAGCTTGTGTCCCAGTAGTTTGCACTTCGAATTAGCCATGCTTCCATACCAACACGCCCATTTTTCGCTTATTATCAAAGATATCTTTGCTGGCGGAAAAATAAACAGGGCCGAGAATAATACACAATCACCGTAAAGCCGTAATGCTCTATCACACTAAAAAGCGTGTAGCTACACACATGGTAACTTATTTGCAAAATATTTATTTGAGCCAAGACGCCCACGTTACAGGCGAGGGACGGAGTCTCACTGATCTGCGTCATGTATCTTCGATTACAGCCCACACTACCAGTGTGGCATTTCGATCAGCTCAAGGAACAATATGAATGGCCGAGCACACTCATTGGCCTGTTATCCAAATTCCTAAACCATTCGCTGGACAGTTTTGCAGGTGACAAGCCTATAGGTTGGTCTTGTATCGTATCTCGTTCTTCGGCCGCAGCGCCCTCCTCTCTCGATCCGCATCACCATCTATTTCTCAAACCACTGCACCCTTGTTTCTCGCTGGTTATTCAAAATCATTGTGTTTAGATTCGACCTTGAATGGCCACCATCGCTATGTTCTTGCAGCGGTGCTGACATTAAAGGCTGCCGGCCTAAACAGCGACTCTTCACATTCTCCCTCTTAAGGAATTCACAGAACGCACTTAAGTGAAGCACGGCAGTTATGGCGAAGGCGGGCGTCTACCAACACAGACCATGATTCTTGGCCAACTTGGATTCTTGGTTTGTGCAGCTGTCACATATTTTTGTCGACTCGATAAGCTAACTGTCGTGATCCATGAGCGGTGCCGTGGCGCTAGTCTAGGAGTGGCAGTCCTAGCCACATCCAGTGTTCTAATTTAATAAGGTTTTGAAAACGCGGAAGCCGATACATGTGGACGCTGACTGATAACCAGCGGCTTACAGGGGCGCCCGCCGAATGGTGCGATAAATGGCGTTATTTCAGGCGGCCAAAACAAGGCCGTGATATTGCAGCCATGCGTTGCGCCCCATTCTATGCTACTTTTATCTTCCACCGTTCGCAGCCTACCGATATAAGGCAGGCGGACCGCCACCATAAACTACTCACGAAGTGAGAAAATCGTGAAAATGAATGGCGTAGGAAAAGACATCGCTGCGAAATCGCAGCGCATGTGGCGCTAGTGACAGTCTTTCTGTCACTACATCTTGCATCAAATGAGGAACGTATGATGAACGTCGTTTGAAGCCAGCACCACCTAGACAGCACAAGGCCGGTTCACCCTTAATCCATGGACGTAATGCTACCTGGCCCGACATTTCTATTGCCAGGGCGGGTGTTACGAAAGCGGTGACGTCCAAAATCACTGTTTTTACTTATAGGGAGCATCCGTCTCAGACGAGCCAACTCGTCAATTTGTTTAGCTGGCGAAGAATGGTAACTGGCTTACCAGGTACACGACCAGCGTCACAGAGTTTACATAGTACAGGGGATCACGAGGGCAGCCCAGAACCTTTGTGTGGCATTCGACAGTCGCACTTCTTACAGAACAGAAGCACCGCAAAGGTTTAAGGAGAGAGACGGATTGGAATTACAGATATAATAAAGCATTACCGGAATGGAAATGTGCCGGTGTACGGTACGAAAAAGCGTGAAAATCAGACACCGCACAATGTATAAACTGCCTAAAGAC
>NC_051161.1:112215963-112249297 GCF_013339745.2 Dermacentor silvarum
AAGTACAAGTGCGACATGCCGACGCAGCATCACTGGCTCTTTAGAAGGAGAAGAAACACCTAATTGGCACATCTTTAAGAAAAAGGTTGTACGATGGCAGCTAGGACTTCCAAACACTTATTCCACGTGCCACACGACGCAGCCCATAGGAGCTGTTTTGTGCCGCGTGTGGTACAGTGAACAAGTGCTCAAGCTATTTGAAATCAGTGCATGGATGGGTGTGGTCTTGCACGTGCTATTTACTGCAATTTTTAAAGTTTACATTGCCATCCTTGCTTAACAGATGTAAACACAGAGACGTTGGCCTCGCTACACAAAGCAGCAGACAAATGTGGGAATATTTTGAAACTGTTCTCTGTTGTTAGGATTTTATGTTGTCCTATTACCATTAAAATGATTATTGTGAGCTTTATGCATTGTGTTTATTGTTATTTGCGTTACGTTCGGATTTGTGTTCGCGTCAAACATTTTACGTTTGCTTGTACTAATATTTTCCTGAATGTGTGTATTCACTGAATAATTTTATGCGTTGTGCTTGTAATGAGTGTCCATTTTTATTACATAATTCTTTTTATTCTCTTGATTATTGTATTGTGCTAGTATACATTTATTCACATCCGGTCTGTAAATTCGCTGTCATGTAGCCGGGCCCTCAACCAGTTTCACGTTGTTGGCAACCGCTTTTCGCCTGAGGGATCCCTCATTGCTGTTGTAAATAAATAAATAAATAAATAAACAAAGAAATAAATAAATAGACTTTGTGGTGACGCTTTGCATGTGTGCGGGCAGAGCCAAGACTGCGATTACTCTGCGGCTGTAGGCGGGGGGAGGGGGCGGTCGTAGTTGTAGTGAGTCGAACAGAGAATAATGTTATCCGCAAATGCAGTCCGCCCGAAGGAGTGAAAATGAAAACGGCCCCCCCACCAGTTCTCGAAGAGAATAATTCCTTTTCTGTTTTGGCTCGAAAAATTGATCACCCTTCCTCAGGAGGACAGCCGACGTTAGCATTTCTTGCTACTCAGTTGATATGCATCGAAAAGAAAAAAAAATATATCCGTCGAGCCGGATTTGAACCAGCGACCTATGGATGCCTGTCTTGGAGGTGCCTCTACAGTCCACCGCTCTACCAACTGAGCTATCGACGGAACGGTTACACCGCGCCTTAAAGAGCTAGCGCTTCCTGACAGTGATATGACCCAGTTAACTGAAGGAAGACGTGGCTAAGGATCGGCGCGAAATTGGTTCACCGGTGTCACCGAATCTTTTACCTGCGCATATTGGCTTGAACGTAGGCTGGCACTTTAGGGGACGCTAAGAAATTCCGACCAGATTTTAAGGAGAAAAAAAAGCGCATTTGTTACGCTGTATTCATACTGTAGCCAAATACGTAGAGCCACTTTAGCGGAGAGCCGAGATTCTCTAAACAAGAAACACGCACTGCAGCCGACGTTGCAGTGGTTTTACCGTCCATTGGTAGCCTAGCTCTATTCGTTATTTTAATTCGTCGCGTTCGATAATCACTCGGGGCTTTTCTAAAATCGTGGAACCTGCCAATACGACTCTTTTTTTGCAAGACCTCATAGAATACTCTGTAGGAAGAGGCTTCAACCATTTTTCTCGACAGGTTTTCCACTTTTTGGGTTCGCCGGTTCCGTTCAACTTTCACAGAACCCGAAGAATGTACAGACCTACAAAAACAAGCGTGCGTGATAACAGCACTGACACCCGGTACCATATTCTGGCTCTTTTCGACACGCGTGGCGTGGTTAGATTATTCTACCGTCAGCCTGCCTTATGGTACCGGTGCTGTGTTTAAATACCTTGTAAATTTATGCGGGGAAGCCTGCAGCAGCGTTTGGATTTGCCACTGCGTTGAACATTACCCCAATCTGTTGGGAAAAATCCAAAGCCGTGAAGACTACAAAACTTCACCGACAGCTTTGCAGCAATCAGAGGTCGGCGTAAAGTTACCAATAGATGTCCTTTGGCATCTTTCTGCCGCGACATTTCGGGGTAACTATCGAATGTTGCCGACGGTAAACATTTGGGCACTTATGCCCTCAGGCCCTTCGCATTCTCCAAAGCTTGAAAGTATCTCTCCGCATTCTCTCATTTGGTTTCCCGCTCACTTGGGGTCGACTGAGGGCTCTCCCTCTAACCCTAACGAGAGCGCGCACGAGGCCGCGCGAGGACTCATTGACCGCGCCGCCTCCGCAGTCCCCCTACCCCGCGGGGAACCATTGATGACGTATAATGAAATCACTAAGCATTACTATCTGTCAAGACGGGTATTCCCCCTCCAGCACCCTGCCTTATGCAGGGCGCGGGCGGTGACCGTTCGACTTTTACAAGCTCGTGCGTATCCTAACCTTGCGGTTCTTCACGCTATATACCGTGAAAGGATCCCAGTGCGGACTGCCCTGCCTGTGGACAACGACAACATTTAACCATGTGTGTGGGAGTGTGAGAAGCCATCGGCTCCGCCTTCAGCGAGGATAGGTGGGCTGCGCTTTTGGCAGCCGCGAACTCAACGACCAAACCCTGGCCGTCCAGCGTGCCCGCGATCGGGCCGTCAAGCTCGGCTTGCCGGTCACTACGTGGGACTATACACTGTAAAATCATTTACACCCCTAAGGGTTTTTTTTGAGTGTCTATAACTAACCCCCTAGCACCCTTGAAAAGGCTGGTTTTTATATGTAATTACACCCTTACACCCTCCTCTTGCATTCTCGGAAAGCAAGAGGAGAGATGTTAGTAGAATTCGCGGAAAGGAATAGGCTCCGAATAATGAATACCTTCTTCAGGAAGCGCACCAACAGGAAGTGGACTTGGAAAAGCCCTAATGGAGAAACAAGGAATGAAATAGATTTCATACTCTCTGCCGATCCAAGCATAGTGCCGGATGTAGAAGTGTTAGGTAAGGTTAAGTGCAATGACCATAGGTTAGTGAGGTCTAGGATTTCTCTCAATTTGAAGAGAGAGAGAGAGTGAAATTAGTCATGAGGAAACAGGCCAACCTAGAGGCAGTAAGGATAAAAGCAGACAAATTCAGGCTGGTGCTTGCAAACAAATATGCAGCTTTAGAAAAGGAAGATAAAGACAACATAGAGGTAATGAATGAAACCGTAACTAGGTTGATCTCAGAAGCAGCAATTGAAGTGGGAGGTAAGGCACCAAGGCAACCAGTAGGTAAGCTCTCCCAAGAAACAAGCACCTAATAAAGAAACGACAGAAGATAAAAATGTCGAACTCAAGAGATCGGATAGAATTCGCTGAACTGTCAAAACTAATCAACAAGAGAAAAGTAAGGGATATTCGAAATTACAACGTGGAAAAGATTGAGGAAGCCGTAAAATATGGACGCAACATTAAATCAGTAAGTAGAAAGCTTGGCATAGGACAAGGCAAGATGTTTTTACTTAAAGATAAGCATGGTAATATCATCAGCAATTTCGATGACATAGTAAAAGCAGCGATAGAATTCTATACTGACCTGTACACAGCCCAAAACAGCCAAGCTACTTTCATTCAAAATAGTGATGAACCGGATACAGAGGCTCCTTCTATAACTAGCGCTGAAGTTAGAAGGGCCTTGAAAGACATGACCAGGGGAAAAGCTGCTGGAGAAGATGCAATAACACTAGATTTAATCAAAGATGGAGGAGATATCATGCTTGAAAAGCTTGCGGCCCTTTATACGCAATGCCTCACAACTTCATGTGTACCAGAGAACTGGAAGAACGCCAACTTTATACTAATCCATAAGAAGGGAGACGTTATAGAACTGAAGAATTATAGACCCATCAGCTTGCTTTCAGTATTGTATAAAATATTCACCAAGATAATTTCCAATAGAATCAGGGCAACACTTGACTTCAGCCAACCAAGAGAACAGGCTGGCTTCAGGAAGAGCAAACATCTTAGCAAACATCTACAAGGATTCCACAGCTACCTTGGTTCTCCACAAGAAAAGTAGAAAGTTACCTATCAAGAAAGGGGTCAGGCAAGGAGACACAATCTCTCCAATGCTATTCACTGCATGCTTAGAAGAAGTATTCAAGCTCTTAGACTGGGAAGGCTTAGGAGTGAGGATCAACGGTGAATATCTCAGCAACCTTCGGTTTGCAGATGGCATTGTCCTATTCAGCAACAATGGAGACGAATTACAACAAATGATTGAGGACCTTAATCGAGAAAGTGTAAGAATTGGGTTGAAGATGAATATGCAGAAGACAACGATCATGTTCAATGGCCTGGCAAGGGAACAAGAATTCAGGATCGCCACTCAGCCTCTAGAATCTGTAAAGGAGTACGTTTTCTAGGTCGATTACTCACAGGAGACCCTGATCACGAGAAAGAAATTTGCAGAAGAATAAAATTGGGTTGGAGTGCATACGGTAGGCATTACCAAATCCTGACTGGGAGGTTACCACTGTCGTTGAAAAGAAAAGTGTACAATCATTGCATTCTACCGGTGCTAACATATGGGGCTGAAATTTGGAGGTTAACAAAGAAGCTCGAGAACAAGTTAAGGGCCGCACAAAGAGCGATGGAACGAAAAATCTTAGGACTAACGTTAAGAGACAGGTAAAGAGCGGTGTGGATCAGAGAACAAACAGGGATAGCCGATATTCTAGTTGACATTAAGGGGAAGAAATGGAGCTGGGCAGGCCATGTAATGCGTAGGATGGATAACCGGTGGACCATTGGGTTTACAGAATGGATACCAAGAGAAGGGAAGCGCAGTCGAGGTCGGCAGAAAACCCGATGGGATGATGAAGTTAGGAAATTTGCAGGCGCAAGTTGGAATACGCTAGCGCAAGACAGAGGTAATTGGAGATCGCAGGGAGAGGCCTTCGTCCTGCAGTGGACATAAAATATAGGCTGATGATGATGATGATGACACCCTTATGATGGTTCTTCTAATTTGCAATAACACCCTATCTCTCGAGGGTGTGTTAAAGAATTTATTACCCTTGACCTATGGGGTGTAAAGATGTGATCAGCAATATGTTACCCCTTCACCTATCGGGTGTAATGAGCATTATAATAGCCCTTACTATGAGAGTGAAATCTGGCGTGCTGTAGCAGGTTGTGATGAGTAGTGCGCGACACAATGCGGTGACTTTTGTGGTGCGCGACACGGTGCGGTGATGCGCGATGGTGATATTTGTGGTGTGCGACAAGGTGCGGTGCATTTCAAACAAGAAGCAGACGACAAGGAGAACGCGCGCCGCTCTACCGCACCGCGCCGAAAACGACGACGTCGAAGAGCGGCCAGCGCGTGAACACGCGGCACAAGAAAAGAAATCAAAAGAAAAAAGCCAATCCAATCACAAAAGAACACGGAGCCTCGAGTAGCCAATCAGAAATCGACGAATCGACCAGAGCAGCAGAAAAAGGAGCCGCGCTGGCAGCAGGGGGAAGAGTTCCAGAAGCGGCACCAGGACAAGGTCGGCCACCGGATCGGGAGTTGAAGACGGCCGTCGGGTTCCGGACCCGAGCCACCAGGACTTCACCCGGCCGGGGCCTCCTGCCAACCCATTCCTGGGCGCCGCCACTCCATCCGTTCGAGAGCTGCTGCCCGAGGCCGGCAAGCGTCTGCGCCCGTGGGCAGAACGAGAGCTGTCGGGCTACGGGCCCAAGCTCTACGACCAGCTGCCCGGCCAGAACGCCGCCGCCGTCAACCCCTGCTGCCAAGCCGCCTGCCTTCCCGGGAATCGCCACCCTGCCCGATAATCTACTGCTGCTGCCCGAGGCCGGTGAGCGTCTGCGTCCGTGTGCAGAACCTGAGCTGTCGGGCTACGAGCCCGAGTGCCACGATCAGCTGCCCGACCAGAACGCCACCACCGTCGGCTCGTGCTGCCGAGCCGCCTGTCTTCTCCCACCGAGCCAGAGCTGCCACGCTCTGGTAGCCTGTACGACGTTCCGACACGACTTTTGGTGAGACCAACACCGCTTATCTCGTCGTCTCGTCTCCGCTGCTCCGCGTCGAGACTATAGCACGCGCACATGCCCGCTTCCTGCCCGAACTTGCCCGATATCATTAAGCGTTCTAGCTACATGTTTTCATATTATCTTTGTGTGTTTGGTTTATAGTTTTCTTTTCGTTCTAGTTTTAATTATTAAAAGTTTGTGTGTTTCTCAACAAACGGCTTTGTCCTCGATTGGGTTCTGGGAGGCTCCGCCTCAGAGAACCGCCAGAAAACATTAACACAAAAAAGAACCTGCTCATCACACAGGTACAGTCTGTTTCACACTTAGGGTAAAACTCTGGAGCACCTTTCAAGGTGGTCTGTTTTCCCCTAAGTGTGAAACAGACTGTACATATCCACTTCATTGTATGTTTCGTAACTCTACTGTCTGGTTAACACACAGGAATGTTATGTATCGTGTGCATATTATAGGTAATGTGTTTCCAAATGCAGGGCATAACATTTTTGGGAGAATACACGTAATCACATGCGAGTGTTTGGCCTGAAATGGTCACATTTACCACATATGCAAAAAGATAGACTGCAGGGAAGGTCATTTATTCTAGCCTCCTGTACAATTTTAGATGTTGAAGTAAGCCTTGTATGTGGTGACGATTCTTCTGGCCATGCCATGTCGCAGAACAGTTGCATCCAAAACCATGTTTAGGGTGCAGGTGAGGCTGGTGATGCCTTTGTGTAGCTTGATTTCAACGTCCAAGGAGGAGCCGTCAGCTTCTTTTCTACCTGCGAAATAAGTTGTTGCAATTTGATGTCAGGAAAAGCACATGCAACATGGCAAGTATGGCTTCTCTGCATTATTCACTTTATAAGTTTAATATTATGTACGACATATGAACCAAAAGTAAAATTTACATGCTCGTTTTCAGGGCAATCAATCGCTTACAAATACATCCATCCTTTCTTGTGCAATAAGGTGACAATGAGAAGCCACATCAGCTCATTGATACTTTTTCCATCAAGCAAGTCTTATTTAACACCGCTGCAAAAAAAGAGTATGTGAAAAGCAGTTTTGTAGGAAACTTACATAACGAAAACAATCCGAGACACTACTGTCCACAAAGTGTAAGAAATTATATGAAAAGATAGGACTGAGACTGTCATTTCTGCTTTGGTTGCTTTCTGTCGTAGTGATCTTAGCTTTTTAAGCTCACTTCACAGATGTGCTCTCGATAATTTGGATGTCATGGTGGTTGCTCGGCAAATTCTTATCAAGCATGGTTCCTTTGAAAATATGTTACACAAAAATGTTAGTCAAAAGCATTACTTTGAGTATAACTTGAAGCAGCACGAAGAAACAAGGACAAGAATTGAAAACAAACACGAGAGAACCAGTGCTGCACTGCCAACTGTAAATTTTATTGAAGGAACAACTACCTTTATAACATGTTGAAAAACACCAACAAAAAAAGGTTTGAAGGCATGTGTACTGCTAACAAGTAGAGGTGCTTATCTAAAAAATTTATCTCAAGTTAGACTGTGTGATGCTGCACTTACACATTTATCTCCTGCTTTGATGATGTAGTAAGCATCTACTATTTCTGTTTTTTCCTTATTGCATGCTTCAGAAACCTAGTGTCACCGATCAATGGGGTACCTGTGCATTTATTGCAATGTGCAGCTAAATGGCTGCCTTACCTGTCTTTTACATTGATTTTATGCTGCCTAGCGAGCTTTATCATTAAAACATTGCCCGGTTTGTCCTATGTACACTCGTCCGCATTTTAATGGTAACTTGTAAAGAATTTCAGAGGTACAATTGAATTTTTTCTTGTGATTGGTGGTGCATTGCTCGCATTTCTAATTTTTTATAGCATTGCATAGCTTCAAGAGTTTTCAGGGAGCGGAAAACACTAGGTTGTCCAACTTGTGAACATATGGTACTGCATAAAAAGGTCTCTTTTTCACTCCTGCTTTTGGATTTTTCTTCCTGAGCGCTTTATTTCTTGCAGGAGTGTTTCACACACAGCTATGGTGATGAAAGATTGGTATCCGGCTGTTTTAATGCGTTCTAGCTGCTGTAGGAGGCTATTTTTCTTGGTGCTCACAGGACTTGTTCGCTGCGGCTTGAATACATGAGATGGCTATTCGTCTTTTCCTGAGTTTCATGGGCACTGCCATAGGCAACCAAGCCTTTCTTTTACCTGAGTTGATAAGTCAAGCAAACATGGTGATTTGATGCAAATTAAATAATAATATCCAAGAATGGAACGCTATCAATATTTGTCATTTAAAAGGTGATCTTTAACCCCCCCCCCCCCCCCCCCACCATGCATACTACTAAAACTTCTCAGAATATTGTTCACTTCTTCCTCAAAGCAATAGTCTAGTCTATGGCTTAGAAGAACCAAGTAATCGTGGGGGGTTAATGTTCACCTCTAAAATGCCAAATAATAATAGCATTTCATTTGTATCAAATCAACATGTTTGCAGGGCTTATCAACCCAGGTCAAAGAAAGGCTTGCTTCCCTATGACAGTGCCCATTCAAAATTCATGAAAAGGGGAATAGCCATCTCATGTATTCAAGCCGCAACGAATAAGTCCTGTGGGCACCACATGAAAAATAGCCTCTTACAGCAGCCAGAACGCCTTAACACAGCCAGCTACCCATCTTTCATCATCACAGCTGTGTGTGAAACACTCCTGCAAAAAATAAAGCACTCAGGAAGAAAAACTGAAAAGCAGGAAAAAGAAAAGATACCTTTTCATGCAATACCATATGTTCACAAGTTGTCCCATAATTTTAACAAAGTGGCCAATAGGCACCAAATCAACCTAATGTTTTATACTCCCTGCAAAGTGTTGAAGCTATGCAATGCTATGGAAATTTTGAAATGCCAGCAATGCACCACCAATCACGATCAAAAAATTCAAGTGCACCTCTGCCATTGTTTACAAGTTCAAGTTAAAATGCGGACAAGTGTACGTAGGACAAACCTGGCGATGTTTTTATGATATAGCTAGCTAGGCAGCATAAAAACAATGTAAAAGACAGGTACGGCAGCCATTTAGCTGCACATTGCAATAAATGCACATGTACCCCATTGTTCGGTGACACTAGGTTTCTGAAGCATGCAATGAGGACAAAAAACAGAAATAGTAGATGCTTACTACATCATCAAAACAGGAGATAAATGTGTAAGTGCAGCATCACTCAGTCTAGCAAAACTTGAGATAAATTTTTTAGATAAGCACCTCCACTTGTTAGCAGTACACATGCCTTCCAACCTTTTTTTGTTGGTGTTTTTCAACATGTTATAAAGGTAGTTGTTCCTTCAATAAAATTTCCAGTTGGCAGTGCAGCACCGGTCCTCTTGTGTTTGTTTTCAATTCTTGTCCTCGTTTCTTCGCGCTGCTTCAAGTTATACTCAAGATGAACCAACTCGCCCAAATAAAATTGTCATTTTCTGCTGTCTGTTTCTCTGTTCTCTTTATGCAAAACATCATTGAGCTGACTTGCATTTTGTTCTTAATCTTTAACTAACACAGTGGCTGGTAAGAACCCCTTTGTCATAACTATTCAGCATCTCTACTTCAAAGCAGACCTGCCTACACCTTCTAACATCATCTTATAGACATATCCACTAAGCGAGAACGTAATCCAGCTAGTAATTTTATTAGTGAGGTTTCCACTACAGACCTTACAAGCAAGAACTGTCTAGCATCTGATCATTTAGATGGTTTCAACTGGAACAGAATAAATATGGCTTAATGGAAGTTAAGCTATTTTTACCAAAGCATATTTGAAACCGTTTATGTATGAAGCTCAGTTAAGTTTGGCATTCTGCGCTTTCAGTTGATCTTGCTGGTTACTCGATTTCGAGTTATGTTTAGATGAAATTTGCTAGTGGCCAATATGTCCGGTCTGCATAATGCAGAAAACTGCTGGTGCACTTCTAATCTTGTTACCGCATTCTGAAATGTGACGATTAGGCTGCGGGCTGTTTACCAAAGTAATGGCATTCTACAGAGACACACTGAATTTAAAAGACATGATTCGGTGAGCCTTACTACATCAGCCAATGGCCGGCGTAGCTAGCCTGGTCATTCTGGAAATATTTTGTAGCTTATAAGCATAGTGCATTTCACTTAGACATTTAGGACCACACAATTCTATTGAAATCACTCTTTTTTATAACAGCTAGCATCCCTGTCGTGCTACTCGTGCAACGCAATGCCGTATGACTTCAATAAAATAGTACTGCCCAATTAGAGATCTTTTTTTCTGCTCACAGTGTCCAGCGATGTGCAATCATCTTTAGCAACCGAGATAATTAATGTTCCTGCAGGCCAATATAAGAATATACTGGGATAATTGCCAAGCAAATGCAATTATGTGAGTCTTGCTTACAACCAGTTAGAGCACATGCACTACCTTTTGCCAGGTTTGTTCTCCACGTCAGGCCAGCACACGACTTGCACAACAGGCACTTTTTGCGTGCACGAAGATATATTATGAGGTTATGGTGGCGTCAAAGCATGTCATCAACCATAAGCATTTAAAACTATTTCATGAAACACTTCGAATGCCTAATTTGCTTTGTATAAAGTTAGCAAAGGAACCAATTTTGAATTTATCGCATTTGATTGACAGAACTAGTACAGCCTGAAAAAAATAGTCATAAAAGAAAACTTGGCCTTCAACCGCACAACAATTCTGCCAGTCAGGTATTGTGGTTTCTTCAGAACTTATTTTCTTATACAAATTCCAACCCATCAAATAAACTTTACTGAAAAACAAATTAAGAACAGCAGCAACATCTCTCAAGGCACATGCATCAAAGGACTCACAGCATCACACACATTATCTTTAACGAGGAGCTTTAGCTCAGGCCCAACTGAGATGCCGCCTATTCAAATACATGTAAAATAGAGAAATGCTTTTCTGAGATCAGCACTGGGCCTATTTTAATTAAATGAATTGCATTTGGGAGAGAGAGAGTTAAATTCTTATGACTGCTGGAAGCAGAATTTCGATTTAGGGCCTGAGTGTTTTAAGTGACATTTTCAAAAATTGGTAGGTTTGAAACAAAATAGAAGCACAAAGTTTACAATTCGGTAGCTCTGCACCATGACCAGATACCGCAGGTCTGTAAATTGCATTCCTTAGAGTATCCAAAGTGGGTAAGCTTGATATGTCAATTTATATGTTACGTGATTTGTTACATAGCTTACAAAGGTTCTGCATGGGTTCTGCTCACATATTAGTGGTTTATTTTAGTCATGTATAATATATGAACTTTGCCTCCTTTAGATACACTATTAGGTGTAATTTACAGAATTGTGATATCGTTTTTCATTGCTGAGTTACAGACTTGTAAACTTGATAGATCTGTTTTCTGAGAATTTGCGATTTTTGCGAATCTCTATTAAAAAATTGACGACCTAACTCAAAATTCGCAACCAACAGTCACTACATTTTAACTTTTTTTAAGGCCGCAAACCCCATCAAATTCTGTGCACTGGTTACCTCGAAAAACGATTTCACCTCTCCAATGTATTTGAATAGGAGACAGCAAGCTAAAGCTTCCTCTTAAGGTGCAAGTGTAGCAGTGTTGCCAGGTCCGACGAGGCGGCATAGCCAAAAGCTAGAGAAGTTGTTGCCCAAATGTAGCCAAACGGAAAAAAAGTGCAAAATCTTTCGTAGCCAAATATAGCCATTCTTATTTGCAATTTTATTTGTGTATACATTTTCACATTCGACTACGGCAATGCTTTTTTGCAATACCCGTCGTAACAAAATGTCCGTGCCGCCGTGACAGTCGGCCCTTTACATCAACAACAGTGACATCATGCTTGCACAGAACACTTTTTGGTTGGCCCCGGAAGCTCTTAAGTTCAAACGAATCGCTGCAGACGGCGAAATCAGTTCTTTTATTTTAAGACAGATAGTACTAAGTTATTATTTTTAGTTATTTACAGTAATATTAACTACAAACTCTGCTATTTAGCTGTCGTGAACACAAAATAATCTTCAGCGTCATCGATCTCTCACGTTATCTCTGCCTACGGCGTAGAAGTTCAGCTGTCCAGCGATATGCGACGGCGACGTGCTCATAGCTTCTTTTTTGATGAGCTAAAACAAATCTTTCGCGCTTTGATATCTCGCGTTATTTGTCTCATCGTCGAATCTTGTTCTCTCGTATTTTTTTTGTTTTTGTTTTTCAATTAGCTTGGGCCAGATTAGCTGGGACACACACTACCTATATAGTGTCAATTTACATCAACCTGGCCGCTATCTTAGGTCTCTAGCACGCCAAGAACATGCGTTAAGAAAAGCGACAGGCAACAGAGGCCACTCACTGTCTGAATCGGTGTAAGCGAAGCTTTAAAAGATTACTGCGCAAAGCGGCACCCCAGTGTAAGAAACGCGCAGTCGTTTTTGGCGACGAGCACGTCCCGAACGTAACTCACTCGAAATGGTAGAAGCTGCTACAGCGCACAAAAAAGCAAAGGTCAACAATAAATTCATAACAGTGGTTATGCTGTGAAAACCAGTTACTGTCAAACAGCAAACCATGTTGATGTGCTAATAAAGTTATAGAATAGGGGCCCCCAAAGCTTGGGGCCCCACAGAGATTTGTGGGTGTTAGCGATGGGGCATAAATATTAAAATAAAATATACCATTTTATGATAAGAAGAGTAATTTAGATTTTCGTGTTTAATTACAATTTAGAACTTATTCTATTAGCAGCAAGCAACTTGTTGCGTTTATTTTTGAGTAACCAACTTTACGTACGTTCACCCAGCCAAGTCAATCCATGTTATGCCTACGAGCGATGAATTCTTAATCAACAGTGCCTAATGAATCAACCTTCATTACACATGTCAGTTGAGAGAAAGCGATAACCACAATCACTTCTCCTAGCTTACGAACTTCACCCGTTACTACTAATCGAATCCAGTTTGGTGCGAGGTTAGAGCCGTCGCTTCAATGGGCGCCACCTTTTTGTTGACAAAAGCTTTTGGGGCAGCTTTTGGGGCTCCCGCTAAATCGAAGAAATAGCGTGCCCGACGCAAAACCCAAACACAGTTTCCTACTCGTGCATGCGCAGTGGCTTCGATGCTATTTCTTTGGGGCCCCAAAACGTTTGAGGCCCCTATTCTAAAACTCTCTAATAATTGCTGGGGTTTTACGTGCCAAAACCACGATATGATTGGGAGGCATGACGCAGTGGAGGACTCTGGATTAATTTTGGCCACCTCGGGTTCTTTAACGTACACCTAAGTACACGGCTGTTCATTTCCCCTTGAACGAAATGCGGCCGCGTGGCCGGGAATCAAACCCGCGTCCTCGAGCCAGCAGCGTGACACCTCACAAGATAAGCTAACACGGTGGGTGACGTTCATGGGACGTGGTGCACTGATGTCATCGTGGCGAACATGTTTCGATATTAGCAGAATGATTATCTGCATCCATGACCTTACGGGCAAACCATCTAGAGAAGTAAAAGCACCAGAACCCACCTTGGGCGCGGGGTCTTCTCCCATTCTTTTTTATACGTTCTCGCATACTTGGCCAACCTATCGAAATGAATCTCGAATCTAAGCACGAAGAAAACTTCATCTAGCAGGAAAACGAAAATGGCAGTAAAGCTTCGCGCCAGAAATGTGGAGTAGGTCGAAAGCAGTGCCCGGCGCGATACTTCATCCGGAAGACATGACCATGAACACACTGGAGGGTGTCATGCACCCGTGCTTCCCTTCTTTCATGTCGGCGCCACGATCTCCCGACGGCCCCGACCCTATGTTAGTGCTCTCTCTTCCTGAGCATAGCCTTGTTGGTAAAGTGTACTGTGAAAAACCCACTACTCCCAGGTTCTCCCCGATGCCCAGCAATCGGGTGCCTAACGGTCAAGCAGGGTGTAAGTTTAAGTGCATCAAATATCAAAGCCACCGGCTCAGACAACGGCACAGAGAGGGAAGGAGAGGCGGGCGGGGGGAGGGGTCATTTCGCGCACGCACGCACGCACAGCTACGCGGCCGGCTCAGCCAGCTAAAGCATAGCCTTCGAGATTTGTTTCTACTCCTCAGAGCCACCTCTGGAGCGTGGATTAGGGCGCCCCATATCGCCCAAACACAGCCAAGTCGCAGATTTTCAGTAGCCCAAATATAGCCACATAGCCAACTCGTCTGAGTCGACACCAAAAAATTTTTGCCGTAGCCAATTTGGCTATATATAGCCAAACCTGGCAACACTGAAGTGTAGTCTTTTTTTTTAGAGAAACTGCACATATAATTTGTTGAAGCCTATAAATTTAGCTGTCACAGCTATTCGAAAATGACAAGGTGAGAAAAACGTGTTGGTACAATTTCAGCTATTATGTACAGCAACAAAAGGTCAAGCATAAGAAGTCTCAATTGTTCATGTGCCTTAACTCCATTTAGTTCCAGGTGTCATGTCCACTCCCATCCTGATGGCGACAGAAACAGGAAGACAGAGGCGTGGTTTAGAAAGCAGACTGGAGGAGCTGATATCCTAGTTGACGTTAAGAGCATAACAGAGAGCTGGGCATGCTATGTAATGCGTAGGGCAGATAGCCGGCAGCATATTGAGTTACGGATTGGATGCCAAGGGAGCAGAAGTGTAGTCGAAGGCTGCAGAGAATTAGGCTGCATGATGAAATTACGAAATTTGCAGGCTTCACTTGGAAATCTAGCACAAGACAGAGGTAATTGGAGATCACTGGGAGAGGTCTTCGACCTCCAGTGGAAAACAAAATGTAGGCCGATTATGATGAAAAAATATACCTGTCAGCTCAGATGTCTTCACTGTCTTTTCAGCAATGCGTAGATCCAAGGAGGTCAGTCAGTTCCCATGCTATTGCTTCACGCTGATTGTAACTGCATGGGTTTAGGAAAACAACTATCCGTTAATACCACCCGAGATTGACCATGATATAAACGCACCTTTCAAAACTACAAATAGAATTAGGCATTTACCACTTTAATATAAATGTATAAAGGCCAAGAATATTTACAATAACCATAAGCTTTATCACCAGACATAAGAATAAGGTCATGAAACGCACGGTAGCCATAGCACGTTCGGTAAAATTTATTTCAGAAATATTGCCGAGCTCTGACACGACGCCTTAGGCAGGAGTGGGTCATACAAGAAAACATAAATAGTAGTAGTAATAAGAAAACCTGCGGGAAACCAAGAAACGAGTTCAAGGACGAGACAAACAATGTGATTAGGTTCCGAGTACTTATACAATAAAGATAAATTTATTAACAAATCGCTTAATCGCGCGTTCATCCGCAACAGCACGACAGCTTCTAGAGCGAACGAGCAGAACTGAAAACGAAGGATAAGTATACAGTCGGGATGGTGGTGGTTTCTTTTGTTCTGTGTTAGCTCTAGCGAGTAAAGCACAAGCGCTCCAAGATAGCTGCGCCGTTACCTACCAGCTGACCTCCGACCTAAAAAAAATGAAGAGTGCGAATACGCAAGGGCCATTTTAATCGCGATCGATCCCGATCGGAATAAAATTTCAGGTCGCGATTCCTTGGTCAATCTGCGAAAGGGAGCCAATCGTGGTCAAAAATATCGATGCAGATCGGCCTCTATCGCAATCGAAAGTGGCTGTGTTACACCGGTATAAAATTAAGTCTGCACCCATCTTTAGTTACAGAATGAACCAACTAGCGAAACCAAAGTATTATTCACCTGCCTGCGCCGAATACTGGCGCGTAGCAGAACTTAATGCTCTACAACTCTATGTGCTGTCACAGATTAGTTGAGAACACCGAAATTTCTATGAAAAATTTTATTTTTTTATTTTTCACATTCAGTACCCGTGGGCTCCCTCGTAAGTACACATTTTTCACTCACATACAAAACACCTTGTGCAGTCCTTTAAAGAACTTACGCGCAAATTACTACCTCAATGTCGCACCACAAGAACGCTACATTGAACGTTGTACATGCCCTTTATATGAGCAGTCCATGCGCATTGCGAATGTCCCTCGGTGTGAAGGCGCAGCGCTGTCACGATGTACACACAGTGGACGCCATTTCTTCTACGTAGTGGAGAATGATGTCGAGCATAGATTCCGCCGAAAAAAACGTGTACTTCACTGTCCAGGCCAACTGGAAGCGGTTCTCTCTTTTGCCACGAATACGGCCATCGTAGGCATAGCAGACACGGTCACAAAGAAACACCGATGTTGTAGGCCACTACGGCCTTTCTTTCTCACGCATGTCGCGTCGCCTTCAGTTCGAACGCTTAATTTGCATCGAGGACCACAAAAGTACACTAAAACAACTAATGAAGCAACTAAACGCCGCCAGAAACAATTTAATGACTCACAACTTCAGGATCGTCACGGAAAACACACAAACATCCACACCGCGCAGCCCGCCATGAGAGTCAGCAGCGACAGCAGTGACACCTGTCGGTGATAGTTACTGTGATTTCGGTTTCGCTAAAAGCATAAAAACAAATCTTTGTTTACACTACGTGTGTATATTCCTTTCTAAGCTATTAATTCTACGCTACTTCTAAGCTATTTTCTGTGATTACGACAGTTTCACTGGAACTGTAGCCGCAGAATCACTAGCTGATATGAAATTAAGTGGCAGGACAGGAGATGGAGGGGGGGGGGGGCTATTAATTTGCGTGTAACTAAATATAACAGATAAGTGAGTGCGTCTTCTCTGTTTTTTTTTCTTTTTGCTTGGACGTTTTTCTGTAAGACGAGGTGTCCTTTCTAATTCTATAACATGCTGATCTGTTTACGAGTCTGTTTTCTATTATCCACCGAGGAAAAACAATGCTTTAACTCGCATTTTCAAGACGTTCACAATGCGCATGTTCCTGAACTGGTGTACCCACGAAAATAGTAAATAGCCTAACGAACATCAAGTTATAATAGTTATATGTTCCCGTACTTAGTACGCGCACCTGTCATACCCGTCTCGCCAGGAAAGACACGCGAGTCTCGCGCAGGTATGCATATGCCCAACATCGTGAACATACTTGGCAGGCGGAAAATTGCGTGCACACTTACAGCTATCTTTGTTAGTTGACGGGGACGCGAAGCCATGAGCAAGGCGCTTTCTGTTGGTGCCGTTTAAGCAAACAATTGTGGTTAGTGAGAAGGCTCTTGTCAATCATGTCAAACCAACTAGCCCAACAGCTTACTATTCAGAAGGCTCAAGTTTGACAACGAAGTTACCTTTTTTGTAAATGGGAGAGAAGCAGACAAGTTTGGGGTGATTGCCTCGACAAAAGAATGTCGGGTGGGGTCAGGACGTCCACACTCCGGGTATCTTTTTGTCCTCGTCCGTGAATATATTGAATGCTTCATCACACCCTTTTATACCTGTTCTGTTGTGTTTTGACAGAAAGCTAGACGACAGCATTGCTTTGGAGCATTCGCGGCGTGCCCATTTGCATGCTGTCACCTGGCCTATTCATTTTGCTAAATTCCTGGCGTCCGAAAAGTAAGAGCTGCTCAAGTTGTTCCTTTCTGAAAGCATTTTGAACACTTTTCTTTTGTTTAAGAATTCAATACGAGCAAAGATATGTGTGCGCTTTTGGATTCCGCGGAATTTAATTAATTGGGCATGAAGACATTAGGCAACTGTGTGCCACCTAGCTTACAATGACACAATAGACAGCAGTGCTTATGCAATAGGTCTTTAGAAACACATCCTTAATATGATGGGGGCTCGTGAAAACATACAGTGAAACGGAGGGGGACTCTCGGCACGAGTTTTGTCAGCATTGAAGACGCGACATGCCTCGGGGGGAAGGGGAGGGCCCCCTTCTGAATTTGCCACTGGTTTGTAGTGCTGTGGGACACGCTTTCCCTTCGTACAACTGTTTGCTTCTGAATGTACGTAGTAAAAATAAATTAAAACACCCTTACACCCTCGCTCAATTTTCTTAGTCAGTACACCCTTATGGTGGGTGTAAGGGTGCTGGGACATCTAGAACTACCCTATGCTTCAAAAAACGGCACCATGATGGGATTTTTCTTGAATGAAAACACCCTTCGAGGGTGTTATGATTCGCAAGTCTCACCATCAAGGGTGTAAATTATTTTACTGTGTAGCCGGGTGGCGCGGGGTGTCCCCTGCGTCTTCTCTGGACCTCAATAAAGTTATTTCACTCACTCACTCACCTATGCGGTGAATCAGCTAGCAGGTAAGTGCCAGGAGCACTAGCGAGCAGAGAAAAAAGCGTTTGAGGACGCAAGTTGACAGACGTGCTTAAAGGTGGTTACACGAGAAAAGAAATTGAAAGTTGAGAAAAACGACGGAAGACAGCGTAAGCGAGTGCGGGACACAATGTGATGTTGGCTCTGTGCAAGTTATTGAAATGAAGAAATCGCGACGTACGAGCTAAGAAATATCGATTGTAGGTTGTTATTGGGGCCGTAACTATAGTTAAATCTAATGAAGTGGGGGAAGAGATATGTGACGATAATCTTGCGGAATGAAAATGCAGTAACCTTTGCAATTTATTTGTTAACTCATCGAATCATCACATGCAGTAATCTTCGATCAAGCTCATCGCAAACGAAGTGCCACAGTAAGCACCGCGCCCAGGAGGAAATGCGCAGAAGGATGTTGGTAGAAACACCAAAGAAAACGGCCACGGTCTCAATGCGTTTAAAAGACAAATAAATGCCGCTTTCTTGTCACCACATTGGAAGGTGAATAAAATTTACTATGTGCGAAATGTAGACTTTCTGATAGCGCATGTACGGCATGCAGATGTCAACGGCAACCCAATAAAGATCGTGTTCATGAATCTTGATGGTCAAGAAATAATAATTATTTTATTGCTTCGGCTATTACAAAACGATTCCGCATTTCACAATGCGCACTGTGATTTAGAGACCATGGTGTCACCTAATAAGGGGTGCATTGGTGACAGACAAATAATCTGCGGACCTTTTTTGAAATTTTAGGAGACTGTGTAGTTCTATAATCATTTTATATTGCCTGCGTTTTAGACTGATATGGTGGGGTAAATTATACCGTAGGCAACCGTCTTTCCACTATGAATCTGCAAGGTTATTCCAGAGAGCAGCAAACTGTACTTGGAAGCTTGGAATGTGGCCGGGTTTAAGCTGGGGCATTGGTGGGCGGAGGGGATGACAGATGCGCAATCAGGTACTGAGATATCCAGCACAAATGCAGAGATATTTGACAACTAAATCCTTTATGTACACAACTTCCGCAAATATTTTCAGGCAAAATCGATGCTGAACTATGTAGTTTTATGTCCTAAACCTACTATTTCAACATTACAGAGGGCGTACGGGGATATTACCTGATTAATATTGCCACCTGAGCATTTTAGTGTAAAGAGGAAGCTCGGTGCACCTCTGCGCTCCTGATGCGCCTGAATGGTATCGCCGCATGTGGGAATTGGAGCCGTACCTTTAGGCTCAGCAGCAGAATGCTATAGCGAGTGAGCCGATGCGGCGGAAGCTTTATACAGCTTTCTCAGAATTCGCGCACACCGGCGCAACAAGCATCTCGGAGGCCACGCTCAGGCTTCGCAGTGGCGGCACTAGATGGCGCCGAGTGTTCTTTGGAAAGCGCGATAGGTGAGACCCGCTGCAGTACACGCGTCACGCATAACTCGTTTCGACGTTGGCAATACGTTGTGTCGATATATTGATTCAATGCTAACGCATTTCCGTCGACAGTCATCATGAGGTGGGTTCTGCGGCAATTTCTCGTCATTGTAGAGCAGCACATTCCCCGGTGGTGCAAGTCGCCATCAAAGTTATTTCGAACAGCGGTGCCTACACCAGTCGCGCATCTACAGCGACCCATGGCATTGTGAAAGAGGTTCGTTGAAAAGCGGCCCGTATGTCTGCAATGACCCAATCACAGTGACCCACGTTGGTCCGATGGTTGGTTTCGAAGTCTCTTCCCCCAGCACAGCAGCCCGATACGCTTCCCATTCAACCACCGACTATCCGGTGACCCCGGGAGGCTAAAGAAACGGTTAGATACAAACATGCCATTTAAAAACGCAGTAAAACATGCCAGATACAAGCATAGCTGACATTAGGAGAAAGAAATGGAGCTGAGCAGGCCATGCAATGCGTGGTGTAGATAATGGGTGGACCATTGGAGTTAGAGCATGGTTGCCAAGAGAAGGGAAGCGCAGTCTCAGACGGCAGAAAAGTAGGTGGGGTGATAAGTTATGAAATTTGCAGGTGCATGTTGGAATCAGCTAGCGCAAGACAGGGGTAATTGGACATCGCAGGTACAGGCCTTCGTCCTGCAGTGGACATAAAAATAGGCTGAAGATGATGACGAGAAACATGCCTAGATATATGGATATCCTGCAGAATATGCGTGAAATACCATAATAATGCGAACGCACTAAAAACAAAAAAAAACTGTATGTGAAATAGAAATAATCCGTCGACCCGGGTTCGAACCAGCGACCTATGGGTGTCGCGTCAGGCGGACCTCTACAGGCCACCTGTCTACCAACTGATCTATCGACGGAACGAATAGTGCCGCTCTTGAAGACCATCCAGTGGCCGCATTCGGTGTGACGCAGTTAACCCAATGAAGCCTGGCTGTGTGTCAGCGCGAAACTGGTTCAGTTCACATGCGGGATGTCCACTGAAGATTGTCCGCCTGTATCATTCTTCGGCGGCAACAAAGGTGCTGTTGCAACCGGGTTGCGAAGCGCGTTCTTCGTCGAAGTGTTTTACAGCGATAGCTGTATATCCGATATATAGGGTTCGTTTTATTACAGCGAAGCTGTTAAGAGCTAGTACCTAGTTCCACAAGGATCGTGTCCGCGTGTTGAAGCAAAAAACTATCGTCATGAGCATTTCGGCTGCATGTGCGTGGCGGATTCCGCCAGTTGCAGGGGCGTAGCCAGTGGGGGGTGGGGGGCTTATGGGGCTTCAGCCCCCCCTCCCCCGCCCCCCGAAATGTTTTCGTGCCGGCATGTACCACCGATGCCGGGAATCATTCTAGATTCTGTCTACAATTTCTTTTTCACGCTCAAAAAGACATTTCGGCACGAACATTGCGAACTCGGGCTGGATTTCGCGGCAACACCCTTGCACCTGGAGTCACGTAACGCAAAGAGCCCCATCCGAGCACAAACTTTCGAGGCCTTTTCAATAGGGCGCGTTGCGGCATCTCGCAGCGGCCGCGGAATCTACGGAGCGCGTGGATTTCAATTACGAAACTTTATGGGTATAAAGTTCTCATAAACTTTTGGCGCGAAAGGTGCACTGACATTTCCAAAGGCGTGCTTCAAAAGGTTTTCAATTCTGGAACCTTATGGCCTTGAGGCTCTCATAAACTTCGGCCAACATGCGTGCACTGGAGCCCTCGTGTCCAAGCCGTTCCAGAAATGACAGCACGCGCTCGCAATCTTTCACACACACGAAAATAACAAATATCACCGTGACTGTGAGCTAGCAGCTGATAATTTTCTCCAAACATTTTCAGGAAGCGTGCCCAATGTGATCGATCAGCTGGACCAGTGCAGGCAAAGTAAAATATGAGAAAACAGAAGAAAGTAAATGGCATATTATTCAGGAAATTCTTTTTGCGGGCGACAAGGTGTGGCTCTCCGTGGCCACAGGAACAGTGGCCCTATAGATTTAAGCATAGCCCTCACTGAAAATACAAGTATTTCAGAGCGCTTCTTCGCATGTGAGCTGATTGTGGAGATAAATATCTGAAGAACCATTCGGAAAGTTGCCCCAGTAATGCCTCGTATTTAAGCCCAGATGCACAAAACCAAATTATAGAAATTTGTGGTGAAATAATCAAAGAAAGCCTAGTTGCAAAATTAGGCTGCTTCTCCATACTTCCTCACGAAACGATGGACATCGCTGAAATCGAACAGCCTACTGTTTGTGCAAGGTACCTAAACAAGGATTCCAACGACATCGAGTGAGTAGTTTTAGGTTTTAGCACCGGCAATAGATGCCCTCTCTCATTGCGACTGCAGGTTATATGTAAATGTGTACAAACTGCTGCAGATTCTAGTCATCCTCCCAGTGACCACTGCCAGCACAAAGAGAATATTTTTCACAAGAGTTTACTAAAAAACTACTTGCCCTCTACAATGTCTGTGGAACGCATGGTTAGGCTGGCGCTTCTATACACCTACAGAGACGTCGGCATCAACGTGTCCGAAGTCATTGACCGCTTCGCTAAACTTCCCCGCCGAGTGAAGTTTATCGTTTAGATAGCGAAGCAGCAAAAATAAATGCATGTAAAAATATATGTTCCTTCACGTTCCTATATAAGCTCGTAATTATGAAAACGTATGACTGTTTGTTAGCTTTTAAAATAGAAATTTTAGCCGTTTATTCTAGCAGTTAGCATCATGATCAAAATTATCAAGTGAATACGAAAATTCCGACGACATCAATAACCAATTTTGACCGACCTCGCTCATTGAAAGCCGGGCCCACGCGGCGTTTGCCAAAAACACACTCGGATATTGGATAGTTCAACTTGCCGCATCATCGGTGGCTTTCGTTTGCCCTTTTCTTTCTTTTTTAGCTACCTGCTCTTATTTCTTTTTTGAAACGAAGCCATACCCTCCTTTAATTTTAGGTGAAGAATAATTGTTGCCGCTGTGCAGGCAGTTAAATTAGACATTTTCGTACTGATTTCTGTATTATTCCTCTATTATTCTACCCACATGGCGCTGTCGCGACCGCTGCATGGCCCGAGTACATATCACGATTTCGGTGATCATAGTTATGTTCTTGCCTAGATCATTTGTGTTTCTGTGCGCAAAGTTTACTATCTGTGACTGCGCAAGATGTTTATTTGTCTTGTTTGACGCATTATATACAGTGACGTTTGCTTAAATACGTAGATTTATTGGAGACTTAGACGTATATTTAAATATCTTGTTGCGAGGTTTCGTGTATACAAGCAGTGAACTTTGGTTCAAGCGACTACTTTTTTTTCTTTAGCGAGTTGTATCTTCGCATTTGTATATTCCATTCTATCTTCGCCTTTCTAATGTATATTTTTCAGAATTCCTACTTTTTATTTGTACTCACTGTTGCCAGTATATGCTTGGTGTAATTACAATGCACGACCGGTAACAGCTGCACCTGCGCAATCTATTGCAACGTTACAGCGTCATTGAGGTTTTTTCATGGCCGTTGCATATGCGCAAAAATGCATACAAGGTTCTTGAATGACAAAGATGCATCAAAATATTTGTCCTCAACTTATTCATTTCATGGCCTTTACGTTTTTCATATCAGCTGCATGCACTGCTTTGCTGGTTTCGAACTGATATAGTTCTAAAGTTCGTGTGATATTTTATGTACTTATTAAATAGACAAAAAACCGCGAAAGCATAGATACCAGTTAGTTGTGCCGCAATTTTTGGGACATACGAATATATTCTTGTAGGAAAAAAATACATAATTTACTTGACAAAGCGTAGCGTTCAATAATTCGTGTGCAGCATCTAATATACAATGGCATTGGCAATGCAGTTATTCATGTATTTGATCCCTCGACAAATTCTATAAGGAGGTGGCCGCACTGCAACCTGAGCCTTCCCCCCCCCCTCTCCCCGAACAAAATTTCTGGCTACGCCACTGGCCAGTTGTGCCTTAGGACAGGTGTCAAAACGGATGACTAACATGACTGATAGGTCATGACATCAATAATATGACATGCTCGTCACTTACGTCACGATTAACGATAATAAAATCACGTGCGGCGTATACCCACATTGGATATGCGGGTATGAACCAGGTATATATGCGCGTATGATCCAGAGACAAGAAATGAAGAAAGAAAGAAGGAAGGAAAGAAAGAAATCAATAATGAAAGGGAAAGAAAGAGACAAAGAAATAAAGAAAGAAAGAAGGAAGGAAAGGAAGAAATCAATAATGAAAGGGAGAGAAAGAGAGAGACAAAGAAATAAAGAAAGAAAGAAGGAAGGAAAGAAAGAAATCAATAATGAAAGGGAGAGAAAGAGAGAGACAAAGAAATAAAGGAAGAAGGAAGGTACGAAAGAAATCATGTGTGGCTCATACTGGCGTTGAGTTTATGGGTATGAGCCGCCGAGTGCAGGAGCGGGAGAGATCTCATATTACCCTGACGCTGCCGTGCAGTGTGCCGCGGATATGAACGCTGAGGCTCACACGTTAGTCTAAGACGATGGGGCGGACTTGGCGCAGCAAACACACTGGTTGGCCATCGTGCCAGGCGAAAACAAGACGCCGGTGTCTTGTTTCGTGTCCGTGCATCAACAATGAAAAATGTGAGCGTAGGCCGACCCACGGCGGAGGTGAAGCAGGCTTCAAACAATCTGCCAATAGCAATAACAATAACAAATATTGTGACAGGCTGATGAAGAAGACGTGCAAGATTACACCGAAGAAGGCGACGCTGTTAAATTCGCGAGCTACCTACCATCTTGTCAGCCGCTACTTATTGTAAATATTCTCTAAGTATATTTCTTGCTTCATTTACCCCATGACCTTTTTGGTGGAGGTGCGGGGAAAAAGAATATATTTAAATATATGTAATAAATGAAATAAGTAATTCAACTTGCATTATCTCGAGTCGATGATTATTCTGCAATTGTTTGTGAAGACCACATTGGCTCACGACCAGGAGGTGTTGTCATACACCCAAAGGACAAAATGTATCTGCAACTATGCACCCTTGACTCAAAAGAAAACAATGTCACGTTCTGTGGCATTGGGTCTGTGCCGTACAAATGAAAGACGAAATTGTGACATCCGCGGTGTATGTATCTACAGGCACACCCAAGTGTGATAACGAGAAGTTTATGACCATGCACTATGCATGGTTTAACCGTGATGACCCTACCCCTGTGATCATCGTTGGAGACTTCGATGAGGACATTTCAAAACCACGCAAGAAATGGGTTACTCAGTTTGTGCTGGAAGAGTTTCGTTTGAAGTGCGACACCAATCCAAGTCACTCAACCACTCAAGAACGGTCGTGTATAGATTTAACTTTGACCTAGAATCTTTCGAATGTTTAACCAAACCAATCACTGTTAATCACAGTAATCACAAAGCTGTCGTCACTGTCATTACCAAATGACGAAAATAAATACATGTACCCTAGTCTAACCCTCTGTGATGTGCAACAGCTTCGCTGCTTATGCACCTTCACAGAGTGGAATGGCTCCTCGGCTTTTTTAACAGCCTCCTAGCAATACGAATGTACTTTTTATTCTTTTGTTATAGTCTGCATGAAAATTAATAAAAGTCCGATGCGCATCTCTTGTCAAATAGGCGGTTTCGTAGTGGCAGTTCACCACAACGAACGATCATCATCTTCAGAGCCATCATTCCGTGGTCGTCGCGCCATCCCTGTCATCGTAGGCACACTACCATGTCATCTACCAAAATACGTCGGCCGCCATCATCAAGAACAGTTAAATACTTCACAGTGTACTTGCAAAGTATTGCTAGTGTATTCAATGGCGCTGATTGCTCGGGTTCAGCAACCATTTTTTTTTGCGTGCGACCATCCACTTGCACTTAACGGGGACTAATATGGTTGCGTCACTTTTTAGAGGGACGCTTAAACAATTTTAACAATTGTGTAGAAACTTACTGCGTCAGTAGCGCAGGCCTATCTGATCATTAAGAGATATATTCAAACAGTCCGCATGTCATTATCAACACCAACCTCCTTGATCAATAATGCGATTGAAATGTTGAGCGACTGAATACTGATCAATACAGCGATCAAACCGCAATATTGAAAATAAAAGATACTTGAAGCGGCAGCCACAGGGTCCACATTTGCCAGTCAGTCAAGTGTTGTGTATAATGCGCTTTAATGGCAGCAAGACAATATCCTAACACATCAAGATCCGGAAAAGGAAAGTGCTGCGAAGGCGTGAATTACAAAGTGAGAAAACGTCTGTGAGAGAGCCACCATGTTGAGTAATTCTTTAGTGCGCTGCTGCAACTCAGTGTTTGATTTCTGTGGTCATTGTAGGTATTTGTTTTCTAACTCGTTATTTCTTTATTTTTAGAGTAAATCAAACGTTTATAGAGCCTTTTTTGAACATTCTTACGCGTCAGCCGCAGCTCTACCCCAGCTGTGGACACGCTTAATCTTGCTCTTGACGGCTGCCAAGAAATCTTCCGAGCGTGAAATAGAAAAAAATTTTAAACGTACGTGGTAGATATTGACATGTTGTCAGGCTTTTTTACTTTCTTGATTGCACAACCGGGTACTCGGCGCCGCAACGCCAGGAATGTCCGGCGCGGTGAGCCTCGTTTCGCTTCATGTAGCGTAAGCCGCCAACATTGCGCGTCGTGCCGCCACGAATCCATTCACCGTTGAAAGTTCGTGCCATCTAGTCAAGGCTTAACGAGAACAGCTAGGTAGAAATCAGATGCAACGACGCATTCGGTTTAAGTAAACCAGAAGTAGACTAAACTTGGGTCACCACACGAAGGAGGCGTGACATAGCGATCACTACACCGTATAAAAGTTGAATGATAACGCCGTGGCTTAAGATGAGAGTGATGTTTAACCACTCGTACCTGTTTTATTAGAGCGTACTAACACGACATTCTCGTGAGAAATCATTCCTTGAGAGATACGTTGTGTCTTTGAGTGTGACAAAAACCGTTCAGGGACCGTTTAACGAACAAGAATGTTGCATCGCATCCGCATTGCTATTACCTTTTGCCGAAATCTAAAGCATAGTTGCTGAGGCTGGTAGTGACAAATTTAAACTACAGAGGACGCATCGTTACCGTCTCCAGTACCTCCAGCTACTGTTACGGTACATAGAATGGAGGAAAGCATCAAGAAAGTTGGCAGCCAAGTATAGGGTAATCGAAAGTGTACATAGACAGCCAGGAGTCATCAAAAAGAAAGTAAGAGAAACAGAGACAGTAAATTGGGGACAAGGAATCGAAACACACAGGAAGTATGAAGATTCACTTGCACGAGTGGCGACGAAAGAAATTACTAGAAAAATCTGTACGGTGACACAAAGGGACGTGCCTTGCTATTTGAGGCTCGTGCAAGTTGCTCAAGAAATAAAAGTTACAGTGACGTTTCGATTCGTGAACGCGGGTAACGCGCAAGCGTATCGACGCCGCGAGCATGTATAGCGAGCACCGCGGCGTTATCACAGAACGATAAAATTTTTGACGACATAAACAGGCAATTGACAAAAATTGAAGACAATGTTTCCTCTATAACTGCACTAAAGGCCGAAGTTCGTTGCGTCAAGACAGTTGTTGATAAGAACACAAAAGCCATTTTCGACACATCATCACGATTCGGAATATAGGGCTCGTCAGTATAACCTTGTATTTTTTGGAGTAGCTGACAATGACCGGGAAACGTGGCAAGAATCGGAAAGCAAGATTGTGAAACTTTGCATTTCTAAACTTAAAATCAAGTTATAGCCCCTTAGATTTCGAGTGCGCCCATACAATTGACAAATACAGCACTAATAAAAACAGACAGGTAACTATTCAGCTTGCATATTTCAAAGTGAAATAAAATATTCTTTCAAATGTTAAAGAACTAAGAGGGTCCAACCACAGCGTATCGGAAGACTACTCATCTAACACTCCGCATGCACGTAAATCGAGTTCAGCAAGTCCCAACGAAAACCATTTAAACTTCGATATGATAAAATAATCATGGAGAACAGAGCTTACAAGTATGATAACGCTACAAATTGGGTTATATAAACTTCATAGCTACCATCACGTGCTACTGCAAAGCCAAAAAGCATCCCTGTATCATTTATTTGTACTAACTTAAGAAGCATGCTGCCCAAGCGCGAAACACTTTAGCCTCATTGATTCATCCGATTGTAAGTTTCTAGTACTAACAGAAGCATGGCTGAATGCAACCGTAGATAACACTCAATTTAATTATTCCTCCATGATTTTGACATTATTAGGGGGGCTCGTGTAGGCAAACGCGGAGGAGGTATCCTGATAGTTGCCCATCGTAGCCTTTGTTGCTCGTTTGTTTATATCACTTATTCTCTAGAAATTTTATTCGTTATGTGCAGTTCCTTCACAGCAACAAATTATTATCGTTGTATGTTATCGACCCCCCAACGCAGACACTTCCTTTACGTTTCACTTCCACGAGGCATTGCAATGTGTTCCGACGTCATTCAGTCATAACAACAACTCCTCTTAGGTGACTTTAACCTTCCCGATGTAACATGGTGTGAACCAGCCATAACTTTCTCTAAAAGTAACCCCTAAAGTAGCTTCCTTACCACATGGATAACCTTTGGTTTGACGCAACTAGTATCTAACCCAAGGCGAAAGAACAAACAGTAACCAAACATACTCGACCTTATCTTTATCAGCACCTGGTCCCGACAAGGTTACGAACAAGACTCTACGAAAGGGCGATGATGCCTCGATCACCGCTCTTACGGCATACGTCAACAAATGGTGGTGATCGGGTCGCAACCCAGAAGCGTGCAAACGCTCTAAGGCCGTCGTGATACCGAAGCCCGGCAAGCCGTCCAGCCTCGATCACTTGCGGCTTATTTCCCTCACATCCTACGCTGGCAAGGTGATGGAGCATACGTTGCTCAGCCGTAATAACCGCCACCTCGACGACACTGGAGCCTACCGGCCCACTATGGTTGGCTTCCGCTCACACCTCTCCACTCAAGACGTCATGCTGCAGCTCTGCCACAAGATTATTATTGACCCCACTACCGGCACCCGGGCCATCCTTGGTCTCGATCTGGAAAAGGCATTCGACAATGTAGCACATGCAGCAACCCTGAGCCGAATAACATACCCAGCGTGGGCGAGCGAAGCTACAACCATATCAGAGATTACCTGTCGCGCCGCACAGTTACCCTCGCCGTCGACCGCATGACATCTGATGGACATGCGCTAGGAAGCGCCGGCACTCCTCAAGGGTCGGTCATATCTCCGCTCCATTTCAACCTCGTCATGCTGGGATCTCGCAGCCTGCCTCAACGAGATTGACGGTCCCATAATGCCTTGTATGCAGACATGACCCTCTGGGTCAACTAGGGCAGTGATGGTAAGATAGAAGGCACTTCACAGGCAGCGGTCTCTGCAGTAGAAACCAACCTCCAAGACACGGGTCTCCGACTATCTCCACTCAAATAGGAGCTGCTCCTCAACCACCCGCGCCGCCGGAGCAAGCCTACCGGCGAATGGAGGGAATGTGAGGATTATTCCTGCGTGCGCAAGACGGCTCCTGTATTCCCCGAGTCCAGAAAATACGCATCCTCGGCATGCATGTAACAGCCAACGGGTCAAACGCAGAAGCTATCCGCAAGATCTAAGGCAAGGTTATAGCGGCTACCCGCCTGATCAGACACACTATAAACAAATCCACGGTCATGAAGGGGAACAGCGTCATGCACCTTATGCACTGTTTCGCAATGCGGCTGGCTTCCACAACTGAAATATCCCGAAAGAGAGAAACTCAACACCCTTATACGCAAGACTTACAAAATCGCCCTTGGTCTACCGGAGGCCACGAGCCCTGCTTATCTGCAAAGACTGGGGGTATACAACGCGCTTGAGGAAATGGGGGATGCGCAAAGAACCTCGCAACTCCAACGCATGTCACTCACAGCCACGGGTCGGTGCATCCTGCAGAAACTGAGCTTCAATTACCACGTCCAACTCGGTCAGAAACAGGCCATTCCACCCACCATCAGCGACATATTGACCGTCGCCCCTGTCCCTCGAAACATGCACGCCGAACATAACGGGGGCTGACGCGAGGCCCGCGCCAAGGCACTGTTGCGCTCCGTTGGTGGGAGAGGACTACGCGCTTCGTCGACGCGACAGAGCACAAAAACACTGATTCATGGCAGCAGTCATAGACAATAGCTCACGCACGCGTGTCAGCAAGGAATACCCAGAAAAATGGGAGAGGTTGCGATTGTTCTTGCGCTTACCGACCCGCTCTGCGAGGTAGTTCTTAGCGACTCACAATCCGCAGTTCGTAATTACGCGCGGGGGTGCATTTCCTCCAAAGCTCTTCAGATCCCAAAGAAATCTGGTGGAAACCACTTCGATAGCACCGTGATGATGTGGTTCCTAGTGCACGTTGATTAACTAAACGATGAGCCCCCCCTCCCCTACCCCTATGTTGATTGAGGTGGCACAACGCTCTGCGTGAGAACTGACCTGCCGCGCAGAGTCCGACCCCCTCTTCGAGTTCGGACCTCCTCGAGCGCAACACGTGAGAAAGCTCTGTCATATACAACATCACCAAACACCACCAGTTAGGCAGGAAGACGTTGCTCCCACCTCACCCAAAATGAAACGTCCCCAGGCAGTGGTCTGGCGTCAATTGAACCCGAATGCCTTATCCGATCCAGTGTGATTGCAGCATATTTCCCCCCGCTTTTTACAAGTTATATGAGTCAATTAGAGAGACGCTCTTACACATGTTGTGGGAGTGTCCTGGTATAGAAGCTAAAATGGAAGTAGCTCCTGAGGCTCTTGCGTCGAAGTGGGCCGCCGCTCTGCGCAGCTCCAACCTCAAGACACAACAGTGGGCAGTACAGCGATCAAGGGAGGCGGCAACGAGCCAAAGCCTCGAAGTCTCCTCATGGGAGACCTGAGCGCAGGTCGTTAAACTTCGCCAGATTTTCAATAAAGTTGTTTGCATCCATCCATTCCGACAGTGTTTCTTCTGCAACACATCTGCGACAACTAAGTGATCACTCAATACTCCATGCAGAATTATCCTGTCAACTACCTCAGAGCAAAACAAGAAAAAAATAACACTTTAAGATAAAGGTGATTAAGTCATTATTAACAATGAACTAACGCAGTATTACAGCTGATATATTGTAGATTTCCCGAAGCGCACAGTTGACACCAACTGGTTGCTTTATAAAAAATAATATGCTCGAACTCGCTGCCGCTTACATACCAAACATTACCAAACTACATTCGTCCCCATGGTTCAGCAACACATTAAAATGTCTAAAAATTAAAAAGAAAAGATTATTTCTCACCGTCAAATATTCCAACACCACTCCTGCTTGGGAAAAATATCACGCCAGTGAAAAGGCGTTTGATTCTTTGTCCACAAAAGCTAAACGAACCTTTTACTCAATAACACTACCCAGCATGCTGTAAATCAATCCCAAACAATTCTAGGAATACATTAACCCAAGCAAATACAAACCATTGTCATGTATGATGAAGACAATAACCGTGTTCATGATGATAAAGTATGTGAACTCTGTCTTCTCTTCCGTGTTCACTCCTGAACCTATCTCTGAACTCTCAGACTGTCCTTACATCAAGCACCCTACCATTACAGACATAACAATTGACGCATACGGTATCAACAAACTAATATAATCCTTCCAATAACATCCTTGGCGTGCGTTGATGGAATCAATTCCACAATGCTTTAGTAGACTGCGCATATCTGTAGTGTTATCGTGTGTCATATCTTTCAGCAATCAGTATTATCTCGAGTGGTGCCGCAGGACACGAAAATAGATAATTCCAGTGCTCGAAAAAAATAGGATCATCGTTATCGACCCACAATTACCGCCCATTTCCCTCACTAGTGTTTGTTCAAAACTAATGGAGCATTTAGTCCATTTTCCTATTCTAAACTTTCTAACATCCACTAATTTTTTCAATCCTAATCAACACGATTTTAAAAAGGCATGTCCTACGACACTCAAATATATCTCTTCGTTAATGACATAAGTTCACATCTTGATCAAAATGTACCTGTAGATGCCCTCTCTTTAGATTTCCAAAAGGCATTCGACAAGGTTCCTCATGAATCTAAAGCTGCCGCGTCTCAATCTTAACCCTGTGTTCTCCAATGAATGCGTAACTTTCTGACTCACCGAAAAAAAGTCTTGAAGACGAAAACACTTGCCCATAAAAGCCATTACCTGTCGACATTTTAACTTGGGAGTGTCGGTTCCGTGAATAGGTCTTCTTAAGTGGCGCCTGTACTTGGCGTAAGGGAACGTGTGTTTTGTATGTTGTGCTCACTTGCTGAATGACACACGACTTTATCTACAAACGCTGCCGCTAAATTTTTGCCGCCATCGCTTAGACCAACCTGCGGTCTTTATAAGGTGGTAATGTTTCGTTTTTCTAAACTATGGTCAAGCTGGCCTTTCTTTCTTGATGTGAAAATGAAATAACCGAGAAGTAAGGTAAGCTCGGGAAAGGCACTGCCGTATTCTTCGCTTGGCTTCGTTTAATTTTACCGGTTCAATGTTAGTTCACTCGTTATACTTAGTTGCTTTCTCACAAAAAGTGATATCTTAACTTTGGTGATCTTCTTTAGTGACGAAGTTAGAGAGTGAGACAGAAAAAAGTGTAATGGTACAAAATGTTGAGGTGTCGTCCTGAGGTGCATTCCCCTAGCTAGTTGCGCTGCATTGGGAATAGGAAAGAGGGAGAGAAAAGGGAAGAAAGAGGCGCATGATGGGGGCAACGATGACAGTAGGAGAATGAATGAAAATATAGCAAGTAATTAGGTCTGCGCAAAGCCTTAAGCCCAGGCCTGGACATTCCAAAAAGTCAAGTAAAACCATTATGACCTGAAATCTAGATTTCAGGTCATGCCAAGGGCATAAAATGCCGTCCTTCGAAAACGATGGGCTGTCGAGGCGCCAATATCCTCGCTTAACTTCTGTCGCTCTTTCACGTACTGATGGCAGTCATGTATCACATGGCCCATAGTCTTATTCACATTGCACAGCTCACATCCTGGAGACTTGGTGCGCCGCATGAGGGGCACGTACCCGCGCGTAAACGCCACTCCCAGCCTACATTTGAGCAGAAGACTGGCCGAGCGGCGCTGAATTTTTGGTGGTAGCCTAAATTTAATGGTCGGGTCCAATATTTGGAGTCGTCTGTGGCGATTTTCTGAATTGTCCCTGTGCTTCTCTGTCACTTTTCGGATCACACTTGAGAGAAGGCAATTGGCGTCCGCTCTTTAGAAAGGAATTGCAAGCAGTGGCCCTGGTTATTCGAGTGCCTTATTAGCTGCGGCATCGCCAGTTCGTTGCCGGGTGCAGCACAGTGACTGTGGATCCATTGAAATATAATGTGGTGTCCCTTTTTTCCGCTAGAGTGTATAGCTCGGCAGTTTGAAGAGCCAACACCCTGTAAGAGCTGTCTTTCCTTAGTGGATGTTGGTGTCATCTTGTCATGCACATGAAAGCATCGAATGAATTGATGCGCAGGCACGACGAAAGCCGCAGGCTGCACGCATACGACGAGACCGATCCGTCGGTGTACGACATGCACGGAGGAGCATTGAAGTGTTGGATGTCTGAGACCCGCTAGGTATTCGCGATTTTT
>NC_051161.1:112249397-112279879 GCF_013339745.2 Dermacentor silvarum
GAAAACTTAGAAATTTGGCAATGGAACTGCCGTGGGTACCGAAGGAAAAAAGGGCTACTGACACAATTGATCGCTCAATCCTCAAAGCCGCCAGGGGTCATAGCCCTACAAGAGCCCGGTACCCGACCAACACTACATGGCTACGAGGAATACCACGCAAGTCAAGACGACAAATGGAAGGTAGCCACACTCGTGGACAAAAACATAACAACTATACAACACACATCTATACACGACGTAGACGTACAACATGTACTCCTAGAATTCGTGTACAAAGGCAATCAGACAAAGAGTGCCTTTGTTCTAAACGTCTACTGCCCCCCCAGCCAAAGGCGGGCAAACATTGACAAACTCTTCAGGGACACTCTCCGCCTTGCCAAAGATCGCCCTCTGGTAATCATGGGCGATTTCAACGCTCAGAACACGCTATGGGGGTATCAGAGGCAGGACTGGAAGGGTCTCCAGCTAGAAACACTAATGGAACAGAGTCACCTCACACTGATCACAGACCCGAACACTCCGACGAGGGAAGGGAACAGCGTAACACGCGACACCACTCCCGACCTCACCTTCATCACACAAACCACGCGAGCCGAATGGCTCAACACACTCGAAAACTTAGGCAACGATCACTACATACTGAACATAACGCTACAAACCGGACGCCTACGCAGGCAGATCGGCACAGCCAAAATCACTGACTGGCGAAAAATTAGGGAAGCCCAAGAACAGGACACAGACACAATCACGAACCTGGAAGACTGGTGCGACAACCTCCGTCGACAGAAACAACACCACACAAAGGAAATCGCCAGAACGGAAGAGACCCCAGAAGTGGATCCCCACTTACTACACCTGTGGGACGCCAAACGAGGTCTCACCCGCCGTTGGAAAACACAGAAGTACAACAGGAAACTGAAGACACGCATAGCACAAATAACAGCGGAAGCAGAAGAATATGCCATGCAACTCGCCTCGGCGAACTGGTATCGATTCTGCGACTCCTTCGGTGGCACCCTGGGTACCGCCAAAACGTGGCACATACTAAAAGCCATCCTGGACCCCACCAAAACCAAAGGAGAGGGGCACAAGGCCCTGGAGCGGCTACTACACACCTACCCAGGCAGCCAACAAGACCTCATCGACGCCATCAAGAACAAGTGCTATGGAGATCCAGCTCCCACGCAACCATGTACAACACCATACATGGGACAACCCAACCCACTTTTGGACGAACCCATCACAGAAAACGAGGTGAGAGCGGCCATCGCAGCCACCACCCGTAACACAGCGGCGGGCACGGACCGTATCACGAACGCCATGATCAGAAACCTTAGCGACAAGTCCATCTCCGCGCTCACGGCCTTTCTCAACCAACACTGGGAACAAGGTACGGTGCCGGCGATGTGGAAACACGCACGCATAATCATGATACCCAAACCGGGGAAGAAATTGGCAATTGAAAATCTGAGACCAATCTCGCTCACATCCTGCCTCGGCAAGGTGTACGAGAAAATCATACACAAGAGACTACAGGGACACTTAGAAGACAACAAGCACCTGCCAGACACCATGTTTGGTTTCCGTGGAGGCTTGTCCACACAAGACGTTTTACTGCAAATCAAGGAAGAAGTCCTCAGCAACGTTCCCGCAGCGGCGAACATGCCCTCCTAGCAATCGACATCAAAGGAGCTTTCGACAACGTCAGCCACCAAGGAATCCTAGAAGGGCTCGCCAACACCAACTGCGGTGAGCGAACGTACAAGTACGTTCAGAGCTTCCTAAGCCACCGCACGGCAGAGCTGAAGATTGGGGAGATCCAGACTGCAGTATACCACCCTCCCAACAAGGGCACACCACAAGGAGCAGTCATCTCACCCACGCTCTTCAATGTCGCCATGATCGGCCTCGCAAGAAAACTGCAGGACGTAGAAGGCCTCCGCCACGCCTTCTACGCAGACGACATAACACTCTGGACCACAACAGGGTCCCTTATTGAAAAAGAAGAACGGCTGCAAACTGCAGCTGACCTCATCCAAGAATACGTCAGCCAACGGGGACTACAATGCTCGCCCGAGAAATCTGAACTCATACGAGTCTGGCGAGGCCGGGGTAACCACACAGTCCCCACAGACCCAACACGAAAAATCGAGGTACACCTCAACGGGAGCCTCATACCAGAAACGTCATTGCTCAGGGTGTTGGGCATGTGGCTGCAGTCTAACCAGCGTGCTACACACACCCTTACGCTCCTCAAAACCAGTGTCAAGGCGATATCACGCATGATATCCCGTGTAACATCGAAGAATAGAAGCATGAAGGAAGGGGACACACTCCGACTGGCCAAAAGCCTGGTGGTGAGCAGAATCACATACAGCCTGCCCTACTACCATCTCACACAATCCGAGACGAAACAGGCCGACACGCTCTTGAGGATGGCTTTCAAGACCGCTCTCCGCCTGCCGATGAGTACATCGACTGAGAAATTATTGGCGCTGGGGTTACACAACACCCTCAGCGAACTCACAGAAGCCCTTCACGTCTCACAACAACAGAGACTTGCGCGGACTCACACGGGCCGGCAGGTCCTACAAACTTTGGGCTTCAAAGCCACAACACGAACCCAAGAAACCTGCACGATACCTCGTCACGTCCAGGACAGGTATCACATTGCCCCAATACCACGCAACATGGACCCTAACCTACACTCCGGAAGGAGGAAAGCAAGGGCCCAATACATAGAGAAAACATTCAGGTTCGATACCACGGCCCGTTTTACGGACGCCGCTATGTACGGAACGAATAAAAAGGGCGCAGTGGCAGTGGTATGCGACCGCCGAGGCCACGTCACCTCCAGTGCATCGACCCGCCCCTGCACGATCACGGAAGCGGAAGAACTGGCCATCGCGTTAGCCATCCGCGAAGGTCAACACGCAAAAAAACCACTGACGATCCTCACGGACTCCCAGCAGGCCTGCCGCAACTTCCTACAGGGAAGAATCGCAAGACCTGCGGCACAAGTCCTAGCCCAAATACCTAAGGAGGACACTGACGACAACACCATCATAACCATCATTTGGATACCGGGTCACGCTGCCATCACGGGTAACCTGTATGCCGACAGAGCAGCTCGAGAATTTGCATATAACCGAGCACTCATCACGCCGACTGCAGATGACCCTGACCCAGTTGACCCCGAGTATTCAGCAATCCTGAACTACCACAGAGGGAGTCGCTTGCGATATCCCCCACCCCATCGAATACTAAAGACGGAGGATGCCGCTGCCTGGCGTAGGCTCCAGACAGGCACTTACACCAACCTACACATATTACATCGCCTGCACCCCACAGCCTACAGGGACGAATGCCCGTGGTGTGGGGCCACACCAACCCTATACCACATTACGTGGGAGTGCACGCTACACAACATAGAACACCATGACACGAACACCACGAGGGAGCAATGGGAGGCACTGCTGTCCAGCTCGGCCCTCGACGACCAGCTCAAGCTGATCCAGAGAGCAGAGAAGATGGCAAGAGCCAGCGGAGCCCTGGACTAGGGGCCCCGACCATTAGCGATGCCCCATTGGGGCAAGACAAAACTATATTTGAATTAAAGTTTATCTATCTATCTATCTAAAAAGGTTGCGCGTCACATCTCTTACCTATGTCGGCTGTAAGTTGTGTTTACAGTGCACGGAGAAAACACATTTTCACTCCATTTCACGGCACGAGGTATAGGGTCATTCCGTTTTTTACTCCATCATTTCACGAAGGAGGTAAAATCATGGTTTTATGTTTTTTTACTCCATGGTGATGGAGTAAATATATTGAGTGATGGAGTTTTAAAAGGTATTAAACCATAAAAACCCTCATTCAGGCTTATTTGTGTTTACAGTGTTACGGCAGATGACGTTCGACCGAAGACAGCCTTTGTCACGCCCGATGGCATATACGAATTTAACGTCTTACCGTTTCGACTTTGTACTGAGCCAGCAACTTTTCAGTGCATGATGGATACCGTTCTGCGCGTCTTCGTATGGTACATGTGCTCGTGCTACCTAGAAGATATGGTTCTTTTAGCTCCGCACTTCCGTACGCACCTTCAACGCCTCTGGCGTGTTTTGACGTGTTGGAGAAACGAAGGCCTACAACATAATTTAAAGAAGTGCCGTTTTGCAGGGCGGCCGCTGACGATACTGGATTACGTCGTCTCCGAGGATCTCCCCCATACAGCCAAAGTCGCCGAATTGCCTAAACTTACGTCCTTCAAAGAACAGCGTAGTTGCGTAGGTTTGTGTTCCTACTTCCGACGCTTCATTCGAAATTTTGACGCCATCATATCGCCCCTGACGAAGCTCCTTGGAAGCAACGGACCCCTTCGTTCGTGGTCGTCAGAGTACGAGGAGACGTTCGCAAATCTCCACCGTTTCTTGACGTCTCCTCCAATTTTGCGCTACTACTACCAGTCGACCCATGCAAAGGTGCACACCAACGCCAGCGGTTTTGGCCTCGGCGCTGTCCTTGCGCAGCGCAAACCTAGCTTTTCTGAATATGTCGTGGCCGATGCAAGTCGCACCCTTTCGAAAGCCGAGACCAATACACTATCGTGGAAAAAGAACATCTGGCGATCATCTAGGCTCTTACTAAGTTCTGGACTTATTTGTATGGCCGCCCATTTGATGTCATCACGGACCACCATGCACTATGTTGGCGGTCGTCATTGAAGGATCCTTCGGGTCGTCCGGCCCGCTGGACACATCGCCTGCAGAACTACAATATCCACGTGCTGTACCGTAATGGACGCCAACATTCTCACGCCGACGCCCTGTCACACTCCGCCTTACCGGACGACAGTGCCTGCTGCTCAATATCCCAGCTCACAGTTTTCTTCCATCGACCTTGGGACTCTCGTTTCCGAGTAGCACAATGACCCGTGGATGGCCTCGATTATAGACTTGCTTCATGACCCGCCATCACAGTCAAGCACTCGAACGTTGCCTCGTCAGACTCGCCATTTCTCGGTTCGCGACAACCTGCTTCACCGGCGTAGTTATATCGCAGACGGCTGCCAGTAGTTAGTAGTTCCTCGCGGTCTGCGCACCGAAATATGCGCATCCTGTCACGCTGATCCACAGTGTGTACAATCTGGAGTTTTGAAAACGTACTAGCGCCTTCGACAACGCTACTACTGGCAAGGGATGTACAACTACGTTCAAAACTTCGTTCGCGCCCGCCTCGATTTTGAGCGCCAGAAACCATCACCCCAGCTTTCGCTAGCTGGTTTGCAGCCTCTACCCTGGCCTGCACGGCAGTTCGGGTGCGTTGGAATCGATTTGTATGGGCCACTTCCCTTGACGTCGGCTCGTAACCCTTCGGCCATTATGGCAGTAGTTCACATCATGCGATATGCCGAAACTGCCGCCTTCCAAGCAGCTACAGCGCACGATGTTGTCTCACTCCTGTTTCGCCTAATAATCCTGTGGCATGGTCCAGTCCAGGAATTGCTCATTAATCGCGGACGTGTGTTCCGGTCTGAAGTAGTTTAAGCCATTCTCAAAGATTTCCACGTGGTTCATCGCGCTACTACAGCGTACCAACCTCAAACCAATGGCCTTACAGAACGCTTCAATCATACGCTCGGCGACATGCTTTCAATGTAAGTCGCCTCCAACCACACGAACTGGCACGACATTCTGCCCATCGTAACATATGCGTATACAATACCGCTACACGGAGCAGCACTGTTTTTTTGTCCATTTTGTTACCGCACGGCGGCAGCGGTCGCACGCCATCGACACAATTTTTACCATACCAGCCGAATGCATCCGAAGGTTCGCTAGCTTCTGCCATGGCAAGGCATGCTGAAGAATGCCGCGATCTCGCACGTGCCTTTACTTCCAACGACCAAGAGCGCCAGAAGAGCTCTTGCGGTGACTCCACTTCCGTGATCACCTTGCTTCCTGGCGCGCTTGTGTGGCTCTCTGTCCCGTTCACAGCCCCTGGCCTCTCATTCAAAATACTTTCGAATTTTGAAGGCCCTTACCGCATAGACGAATGTGCATCTCCCATGAACTATGTAATCGAAGCAGTTGAACAATCTTCGGACCTGCGCAGTCGTGGACGAGACATTGTCCATGTCGACCGCCTCAACACTTACTAGGATCCGGTCATCATGACGACCTGTTGGGTCACTGGACTGCTCATTTATCACTCCCGGGGTAATTGTAGCGAAGATAGGCGCTGGTGGGGTCCGGCTCCAATGCGGCCAGATGCTCTTGCCCGGCAACGGCGCTCGTGCTTGGAAGCTATGTCCTCGTTGACTGTCGCTGCTGCGCTGCTCCGAGTTCTAATAAACCCTTTTGCAAATGTAACATATTTTTCTGCTTTACTTCCCAATTTGTTCTAGTAAAATCCGCCGTTCAAGTACGTCAGGCTTTTTTACATCTGGCACCTGCACTCCAAGTATCGTTAATTATTTCCATAGACCTTTAATTCGCCTGCAATAATGCTTCAACCCAATTCTCGAGAAAGTGCAAGAATTGGGTTGAAGATTAATATGCAGAAGACAAAGATAATGTTCAATAGCCTGGCAAGGGAACAAGAATTCAGGATCGCCAGTCAGCTTCTAGAGTCTGTAAAGGAATATGTTTATCTAGGTCAATTACTCACAGGGGACCCTGATCATGAGAAAGAAATTTACAGAAGAATAAAATTGGGTTGGAGTGCATACGGCAGGCATTGCCAAATCCGACAGCTTACCACTGTCGTTGAAAAGAAAAGTGTACTATCATTGCATTCTACCGGTGCTAACATATGGGGCAGAAACTTGGAGGTTAACAAAGAAGCTCGAGAACAAGTTAAGGACCGCACAAAGAGCGATGGAACGAAAAATCTTAGGAGTAACGTTAAGAGACAGGAAGAGAGCGGTGTGTATCAGAGAACAAACGGGGGTAGACGATATTCTAGTTGACATTAAGCGGAAGAAATGGAGCTGGGCAGGCCATGTAATGCGTAGGATGGATAACCGGTGGACCATTAGGGTTACAGAATGGATACCAAGAGAAGGGAAGCGCAGTCGAGGACGGCAGAAAGTCAGGTGGGATGATGAGGTTAGGAAATTCGTAGGCGCAAGTTGGAATACGCTAGCGCAAGACAGGGGTAATTGGAGATCGCAGGGAGAGGCCTTCGTCCTGCAGTGGACATAAATGTAGGCTGATGATGATGATGATGATGATTGCTCCAGTGGAGGATCCGCACAAACGCACCAGCATGACAAGATACGTATACACCTGTATGAGCGTGACCAAGGCAGCGAAACCGTATCCCACGCGGCGGATATCTTCTGGACGAAAACACTTTTGCCCATCAATGCTACGATCTGTCAACATTTTAACATGGGAGTGTCGGTTCGGTGAAGTGCCGCCGTTACTCGGAGAAAAATGGCGGCTCTTTTGGATGGCGTGCTCGTTTCCTGAATGACACAGTATTTTGCTGCAGGTGGATACGGCGAAGTTACTGGCGCCATCGGCGAGGCCAACCTGTTGTCTGTTGCCAAGGGGATAAGCGGTAGTGCTTTCAAAACTGTGGTCACGCTGGCCTTTACTGTTGGGCCAGCGTGAAATAGGATTATTAGAAAAATAGGTAACCCATAGGATTATCGTGTACACTGCTGCGCATCATTATTATTTTATTTGTTCCTGCCTTGTGACTATTGTGACTATTTGTTCCTGCTAACTGACTTGTATTCATTTTACCTCTATTCACCAATTTTTACTGTAATTATGTTCTATCCCCTCTACCCACCCCTCATGTAATGTCCCTCACGGGACCCTTGAGGTATAATAAATAAAAAATCAAAATAAATATTACAGCTGCGGTAGCACGTACTTGGATTTCTAATCTCTGTAATGTTGGTCAACCCTCCAAGCGTAAAAAATGTCTTAGATGAGGCTTTTTTAGTAAAGAGTTTTTCGGACCCTGCACTACAGTGATGAAATTTGACTAAGACGAAAGTGCGCTGCTGCTTACAACTTGCAAGGCTTTTTTTTTTCTTTTTTATTCCTTTCCTTTTTCTTTTTTTAGGATAAAGTGTCATTCGAGTTGTATTTAGGTTGAAAATAGTAATGTTTCGTTGCTAGCATTCAGTTACCAGTGAGCTCAAGTTCAGGCTATATTAGTTAGTGGCGTTACACTTCACTTTTACTTTTGACTATAAATATTTGGTCACTTGACACATACGTGCAAAGAAAAATGGTGTGCTTCATTAATCATATCTTGACCAGTCATCTGTGTCGTCATCATCACTATCGCCTGTTTATCAAGACGAAATCATTTCTGCAAGATATATGAAAGAAATTAGTATCTGATGCAAATAAAACTTAACAGAAGCACTTAAAATACAATTTCAGGCAATAAGTTACTATAACCAAGCAAAAGAACTCTCCCGGCGCTTTTGATTGGTTATGTGACGGTACCCCGGTTCGTTGACAGTTTCGCTGTCAATGAACGCCACGTGTGATTCTTGCAGTACTTTCAGAGCGAATTCAGTTAAACATGTGTCCTTGTTTATCGAATACAAGCATGCCTTTTACAATAGTGTGACAGAAGATGTTCTCATTCCCACCGCAATCCAAAGACGTGCTCGGAGCGGTAGACAGTCCCTTTAATATGCGAAGCAAGATTCTTTCGGCAACCGGTCGTCGCCACGCCCTCACCTCTCTCGTTCGCTTTCCGTCGACCTAGTTGCACGCGAACATCACCATACGGTAGCGACTCGGATACCGAGAATCCTGGTAGGGGGTGTAGCTCAGATGGTAGAGCGCTCGCTTAGCATGCGAGAGGTACTGGGATCGATACCCAGCACCTCCACGACTTTCTTTTTTTTTCGGCAGTAATAATAGCGCTCCAAGTCGTTGTGAGTCTTTCTGCATTCCTGTTTTTTTTTTCCTTGACAATGCCGCAATACTGATTTGTGAGAAAGTCGATGTAGCAAATCAGTTTTGCGCAGCTAGGGTAAACTGCAATATGGCGCTTTTGTATGCATTTCACAAGAAAAGGTTACTGCTTTTTCGTACCCTTGGGTTAAAGTAACGTTCACATAAGCGCGCTCATTGTGAATAGTTCGCTGTGTTTAGGGTGCTTTATGCATTATGAAAATTTACCCGGACAATTTTTTCAGGAATTCGGTCAGATATTCTAAAAACGCATCACAGTCTTCAGCGAATCCTCCGTCCCGAGCGCATTCACTGCCAGAGTATTTAGTTCGGCGACTTCGTTATACGCTTCCAAATTATTATCTGTAAAAGGTGCCTCCCTTTTAAAGATGACCGGTTATATCATGCCCAAATTCTCGACCATGCTCCCCCCCACCCGCTACATAGTGCAGCTAGTGCTGTCTAATTCTACGCAACAACGACGACAACCACAAGGAGTTTAAGATGAGGATGAAAGTACAAGTGCGACATGCCGACGCAGCATCACTGGCTCTTTAGAAGGAGAAGAAACACCTAATTTGGCACATTCTTTAAGAAAAGGTTGTACGATGGCAGCTAGGACTTCCAAACACTTATTCCACGTGCCACACGACGCAGCCCATAGGAGCTGTTTTGTTGCCGCGTGTGGTACAGTGAACAAGTGCTCAAGCTATTTGAAATCAGTGCATGGATGGGTGTGGTCTTGCACGTGCTATTTACTGCAATTTTTAAAGTTTACATTGCCATCCTTGCTTAACAGATGTAAACACAGAGACGTTGGCCTCGCTACACAAAGCAGCAGACAAATGTGGGAATATTTTGAAACTGTTCTCTGTTGTTAGGATTTTATGTTGTCCTATTACCATTAAAATGATTATTGTGAGCTTTATGCATTGTGTTTATTGTTATTTGCGTTACGTTCGGATTTGTGTTCGCGTCAAACATTTTACGTTTGCTTGTACTAATATTTTCCTGAATGTGTGTATTCACTGAATAATTTTATGCGTTGTGCTTGTAATGAGTGTCCATTTTTATTACATAATTCTTTTTATTCTCTTGATTATTGTATTGTGCTAGTATACATTTATTCACATCCGGTCTGTAAATTCGCTGTCATGTAGCCGGGCCCTCAACCAGTTTCACGTTGTTGGCAACCGCTTTTCGCCTGAGGGATCCCTCATTGCTGTTGTAAATAAATAAATAAATAAACAAAGAAATAAATAAATAGACTTTGTGGTGACGCTTTGCATGTGTGCGGGCAGAGCCAAGACTGCGATTACTCTGCGGCTGTAGGCGGGGGGGGGGGGGGGGTCGTAGTTGTAGTGAGTCGAACAGAGAATAATGTTATCCGCAAATGCAGTCCGCCTGAAGGAGTGGAAATGAAAGCTGCCCCCCACCAGTTCTCTAAGAGAATCATTCCTTTTCTGTTTTGGCTCGAAAAATTGATCACCCTTCCTCAGGAGGACAGCCGACGTTAGCATTTCTTGCTACTCAGTTGATATGCATCGAAAAGAAAAAAAAATATATCCGTCGAGCCGGATTTGAACCAGCGACCTATGGATGCCTGTCTTGGAGGTGCCTCTACAGTCCACCGCTCTACCAACTGAGCTATCGACGGAACGGTTACACCGCGCCTTAAAGAGCTAGCGCTTCCTGACAGTGATATGACCCAGTTAACTGAAGGAAGACGTGGCTAAGGATCGGCGCGAAATTGGTTCACCGGTGTCACCGAATCTTTTACCTGCGCATATTGGCTTGAACGTAGGCTGGCACTTTAGGGGACGCTAAGAAATTCCGACCAGATTTTAAGGAGAAAAAAAAGCGCATTTGTTACGCTGTATTCATACTGTAGCCAAATACGTAGAGCCACTTTAGCGGAGAGCCGAGATTCTCTAAACAAGAAACACGCACTGCAGCCGACGTTGCAGTGGTTTTACCGTCCATCGGTAGCCTAGCTCTATTCGTTATTTTAATTCGTCGCGTTCGATAATCACTCGGGGGTTTTCTAAAATCGTGGAACCTGCCAATACGACTCTTTTTTTGCAAGACCTCATAGAATACTCTGTAGGAAGAGGCTTCAACCATTTTTCTCGACAGGTTTTCCACTTTTTGGATTCGCCGGTTCCGTTCAACTTTCACAGAACCCGAAGAATGTACAGACCTACAAAAACAAGCGTGCGTGATAACACCACTGACACCCGGTACCATATTCTGGCTCTTTTCGACACGCGTGGCGTGGTTAGAATATTCTACCGTCAGCCTGCCTTATGGTACCGGTGCTGTGTTTAAATACCTTGTAAATTTATGCGGGGAAGCCTGCAGCAGCGTTTGGATTTGCCACTGCGTTGAACATTACCCCAATCTGTTGGGAAAAATCCAAAGCCGTGAAGACTACAAAACTTCACCGACAGCTTTGCAGCAATCAGAGGTCGGCGTAAAGTTACCAATAGATGTCCTTTGGCATCTTTCTGCAGCGACATTTCGGGGTAACTATCGAATCTTGCCCACTGTAAACATTTGGGCACTTATGCCCTCAGGCCCTTCGCATTCTCCAAAGCTTGAAAAGTATCTCTCCGCATTCTCTCATTTGGTTTCCCGCTCACTTGGGGTCGACTGAGGGCTCTCCCTCTAACCCTAACGAGAGCGCGCACGAGGCCGCGCGAGGACTCATTGACCGCGCCGCCTCCGCAGTCCCCCTACCCCGCGGGGAACCATTGATGACGTATAATGAAATCACTAAGCATTACTATCTGTCAAGACGGGTATTCCCCCTCCAGCACCCTGCCTTATGCAGGGCGCGGGCGGTGACCGTTCGACTTTTACAAGCTCGTGCGTATCCTAACCTTGCGGTTCTTCACGCTATATACCGTGAAAGGTATCCCAGTGCGGACTGCCCTGCCTGTGGACTAACGACAACATTTAACCATGTGTTGTGGGAGTGTGAAGCCATCGGCTCCGCCTTCAGCGAGGATAGGTGGGCTGCGCTTTTGGGCAGCCGCGAACTCAACGACCAAACCCTGGCCGTCCAGAGTGCCCGCGATCGGGCCGTCAAGCTCGGCTTGCCGGTCACTACGTGGGACTATACACTGTAAAATAATTTACACCCCTAAGGGTTTTTTTGAGTGTCTATAACTAACCCCCTAGCACCCTTGAAAAGGCTGGTTTTTATATGTAATTACACCCTTACACCCTCCTCTTGCATTCTCGGAAAGCAGAGGAGAGATGTTAGTAGAATTCGCGGAAAGGAATAGGCTCCGAATAATGAATACCTTCTTCAGGAAGCGCACCAACAGGAAGTGGACTTGGAAAAACCCTAATGGAGAAACAAGGAATGAAATAGATTTCATACTCTCTGCCGATCCAAGCATAGTGCCGGATGTAGAAGTGTTAGGTAAGGTTAAGTGCAATGACCATAGGTTAGTGAGGTCTAGGATTTCTCTCAATTTGAAGAGAGAGAGAGAGTGAAATTAGTCATGAGGAAACAGGCCAACCTAGAGGCAGTAAGGATAAAAGCAGACAAATTCAGGCTGGTGCTTGCAAACAAATATGCAGCTTTAGAAAAGGAAGATAAAGACAACATAGAGGTAATGAATGAAACCGTAACTAGGTTGATCTCAGAAGCAGCAATTGAAATGGGAGGTAAGGCACCAAGGCAACCAGTAGGTAAGCTCTCCCAAGAAACAAAGCACCTAATAAAGAAACGACAGAAGATAAAAATGTCGAACTCAAGAGATCGGATAGAATTCGCTGAACTGTCAAAACTAATCAACAAGAGAAAAGTAAGGGATATTCGAAATTACAACGTGGAAAAGATTGAGGAAGCCGTAAAATATGGACGCAACATTAAATCAGTAAGTAGAAAGCTTGGCATAGGACAAGGCAAGATGTTTTTACTTAAAGATAAGCATGGTAATATCATCAGCAATTTCGATGACATAGTAAAAGCAGCGATAGAATTCTATACTGACCTGTACACAGCCCAAAACAGCCAAGCTACTTTCATTCAAAATAGTGATGAACCGGATACAGAGGCTCCTTCTATAACTAGCGCTGAAGTTAGAAGGGCCTTGAAAGACATGACCAGGGGAAAAGCTGCAAGAATGCAATAACACTAGATTTAATCAAAGATGGAGGAGATATCATGCTTGAAAAGCTTGCGGCCCTTTATACGCAATGCCTCACAACTTCATGTGTACCAGAGAACTGGAAGAACGCCAACTTTATACTAATCCATAAGAAGGGAGACGTTATAGAACTGAAGAATTATAGACCCATCAGCTTGCTTTCAGTATTGTATAAAATATTCACCAAGATAATTTCCAATAGAATCAGGGCAACACTTGACTTCAGCCAACCAAGAGAACAGGCTGGCTTCAGGAAGAGCAAACATCTTAGCAAACATCTACAAGGATTCCACAGCTACCTTGGTTCTCCACAAGAAAAGTAGAAAGTTACCTATCAAGAAAGGGGTCAGGCAAGGAGACACAATCTCTCCAATGCTATTCACTGCATGCTTAGAAGAAGTATTCAAGCTCTTAGACTGGGAAGGCTTAGGAGTGAGGATCAACGGTGAATATCTCAGCAACCTTCGGTTTGCAGATGGCATTGTCCTATTCAGCAACAATGGAGACGAATTACAACAAATGATTGAGGACCTTAATCGAGAAAGTGTAAGAATTGGGTTGAAGATGAATATGCAGAAGACAACGATCATGTTCAATGGCCTGGCAAGGGAACAAGAATTCAGGATCGCCACTCAGCCTCTAGAATCTGTAAAGGAGTACGTTTTCTAGGTCGATTACTCACAGGAGACCCTGATCACGAGAAAGAAATTTGCAGAAGAATAAAATTGGGTTGGAGTGCATACGGTAGGCATTACCAAATCCTGACTGGGAGGTTACCACTGTCGTTGAAAAGAAAAGTGTACAATCATTGCATTCTACCGGTGCTAACATATGGGGCTGAAATTTGGAGGTTAACAAAGAAGCTCGAGAACAAGTTAAGGGCCGCACAAAGAGCGATGGAACGAAAAATCTTAGGACTAACGTTAAGAGACAGGTAAAGAGCGGTGTGGATCAGAGAACAAACAGGGATAGCCGATATTCTAGTTGACATTAAGGGGAAGAAATGGAGCTGGGCAGGCCATGTAATGCGTAGGATGGATAACCGGTGGACCATTGGGTTTACAGAATGGATACCAAGAGAAGGGAAGCGCAGTCGAGGTCGGCAGAAAACCCGATGGGATGATGAAGTTAGGAAATTTGCAGGCGCAAGTTGGAATACGCTAGCGCAAGACAGAGGTAATTGGAGATCGCAGGGAGAGGCCTTCGTCCTGCAGTGGACATAAAATATAGGCTGATGATGATGATGATGATGACGACACCCTTATGATGGTTCTTCTAATTTGCAATAACACCCTATCCCTCGAGGGTGTGTTAAAGAATTTATTACCCTTGACCTATGGGGTGTAAAGATGTGATCAGCAATATGTTACCCCTTCACCTATCGGTGTAATGAGCATTATAATAGCCCTTACTATGAGAGTGAAATCTGGCGTGCTGTAGCAGGTTGTGATGAGTAGTGCGCGACACAATGCGGTGACTTTTGTGGTGCGCGACACGGTGCGGTGATGCGCGATGGTGATATTTGTGGTGTGCGACAAGGTGCGGTGCATTTCAAACAAGAAGCAGACGACAAGGAGAACGCGCGCCGCTCTACCGCACCGCGCCGAAAACGACGACGTCGAAGAGCGGCCAGCGCGTGAACACGCGGCACAAGAAAAGAAATCAAAAGAAAAAAGCCAATCCAATCACAAAAGAACACGGAGCCTCGAGTAGCCAATCAGAAATCGACGAATCGACCAGAGCAGCAGAAAAAGGAGCCGCGCTGGCAGCAGGGGGAAGAGTTCCAGAAGCGGCACCAGGACAAGGTCGGCCACCGGATCGGGAGTTGAAGACGGCCGTCGGGTTCCGGACCCGAGCCACCAGGACTTCACCCGGCCGGGGCCTCCTGCCAACCCATTCCTGGGCGCCGCCACTCCATCCGTTCGAGAGCTGCTGCCCGAGGCCGGCAAGCGTCTGCGCCCGTGGGCAGAACGAGAGCTGTCGGGCTACGGGCCCAAGCTCTACGACCAGCTGCCCGGCCAGAACGCCGCCGCCGTCAACCCCTGCTGCCAAGCCGCCTGCCTTCCCGGGAATCGCCACCCTGCCCGATAATCTACTGCTGCTGCCCGAGGCCGGTGAGCGTCTGCGTCCGTGTGCAGAACCTGAGCTGTCGGGCTACGAGCCCGAGTGCCACGATCAGCTGCCCGACCAGAACGCCACCACCGTCGGCTCGTGCTGCCGAGCCGCCTGTCTTCTCCCACCGAGCCAGAGCTGCCACGCTCTGGTAGCCTGTACGACGTTCCGACACGACTTTTGGTGAGACCAACACCGCTTATCTCGTCGTCTCGTCTCCGCTGCTCCGCGTCGAGACTATAGCACGCGCACATGCCCGCTTCCTGCCCGAACTTGCCCGATATCATTAAGCGTTCTAGCTACATGTTTTCATATTATCTTTGTGTGTTTGGTTTATAGTTTTCTTTTCGTTCTAGTTTTAATTATTAAAAGTTTGTGTGTTTCTCAACAAACGGCTTTGTCCTCGATTGGGTTCTGGGAGGCTCCGCCTCAGAGAACCGCCAGAAAACATTAACACAAAAAAGAACCTGCTCATCACACAGGTACAGTCTGTTTCACACTTAGGGTAAAACTCGGAGCACCTTTCAAGGTGGTCTGTTTTCCCCTAAGTGTGAAACAGACTGTACATATCCACTTCATTGTATGTTTCGTAACTCTACTGTCTGGTTAACACACAGGAATGTTATGTATCGTGTGCATATTATAGGTAATGTGTTTCCAAATGCAGGGCATAACATTTTGGGAGAATACACGTAATCACATGCGAGTGTTTGGCCTGAAATGGTCACATTTACCACATATGCAAAAAGATAGACTGCAGGGAAGGTCATTTATTCTAGCCTCCTGTACAATTTTAGATGTTGAAGTAAGCCTTGTATGTGGTGACGATTCTTCTGGCCATGCCATGTCGCAGAACAGTTGCATCCAAAACCATGTTTAGGGTGCAGGTGAGGCTGGTGATGCCTTTGTGTAGCTTGATTTCAATGTCCAAGGACGAGCCGTCAGCTTCTTTTCTACCTGCGAAATGAGTTGTTGCAGTTTGATGTCAGGAAAAGTACATGCAACATGGCAAGTAGGGCTTCTCTGCATTATTCACTTTATAAGTTTAATATTATGTACGACATATGAACCAAAAGTAAAATTTAGCATGCATGCTAATAAACATGCTCGTTTTCAGCGCAATCAATCGCTTACAAATACATCCATCCTTTCTTGTGCAATAAGGTGACAATGAGAAGCCACATCAGCTCATTGATACTTTTTCCATCAAGCAAGTCTTATTTAACACCGCTGCAAAAAAAGAGTATGTGAAAGCAGTTTTGTAGGAAACTTACATAACGAAAACAATCCGAGACACTACTGTCCACAAAGTGTAAGAAATTATATGAAAAGATAGGACTGAGACTGTCATTTCTGCTTTGGTTGCTTTCTGTCGTAGTGATCTTAGCTTTTAAGCTCACTTCACAGATGTGCTCTCGATAATTTGGATGTCATGGTGGTTGCTCGGCAAATTCTTATCAAGCATGGTTCCTTTGAAAATATGTTACACAAAAATGTTAGTCAAAAGCATTACTTTGAGTATAACTTGAAGCAGCACGAAGAAACAAGGACAAGAATTGAAAACAAACACGAGAGAACCAGTGCTGCACTGCCAACTGTAAATTTTATTGAAGGAACAACTACCTTTATAACATGTTGAAAAACACCAACAAAAAAAAGGTTTGAAGGCATGTGTACTGCTAACAAGTAGAGGTGCTTATCTAAAAAATTTATCTCAAGTTAGACTGTGTGATGCTGCACTTACACATTTATCTCCTGCTTTGATGATGTAGTAAGCATCTACTATTTCTGTTTTTTCCTTATTGCATGCTTCAGAAACCTAGTGTCACCGATCAATGGGGTACCTGTGCATTTATTGCAATGTGCAGCTAAATGGCTGCCTTACCTGTCTTTTACATTGATTTTATGCTGCCTAGCGAGCTTTATCATTAAAACATTGCCCGGTTTGTCCTATGTACACTCGTCCGCATTTTAATGGTAACTTGTAAAGAATTTCAGAGGTACAATTGAATTTTTCTTGTGATTGGTGGTGCATTGGCTCGCATTTCTAATTTTTTATAGCATTGCATAGCTTCAAGAGTTTTCAGGGAGCGGAAAACACTAGGTTGTCCAACTTGTGAACATATGGTACTGCATAAAAAGGTCTCTTTTTCACTCCTGCTTTTGGATTTTTCTTCCTGAGCGCTTTATTTCTTGCAGGAGTGTTTCACACACAGCTATGGTGATGAAAGATTGGTATCCGGCTGTTTTAATGCGTTCTAGCTGCTGTAGGAGGCTATTTTTTTTGGTGCTCACAGGACTTGTTCGCTGCGGCTTGAATACATGAGATGGCTATTCGTCTTTTCCTGAGTTTCATGGGCACTGCCATAGGCAACCAAGCCTTTCTTTTACCTGAGTTGATAAGTCAAGCAAACATGGTGATTGATGCAAATTAAATAATAATATCCAAGAATGGAACGCTATCAATATTTGTCATTTAAAAGGTGATCTTTAACCCCCCCCCCCCCCCCACCATGCATACTACTAAAACTTCTCAGAATATTGTTCACTTCTTCCTCAAAGCAATAGTCTAGTCTATGGCTTAGAAGAACCAGTAATCGTGGGGGGTTAATGTTCACCTCTAAAATGCCAATAATAATAGCATTTCATTTGTATCAAATCAACATGTTTGCAGGGCTTATCAACCCAGGTCAAAGAAAGGCTTGCTTCCCTATGACAGTGCCCATTCAAAATTCATGAAAAGGGGAATAGCCATCTCATGTATTCAAGCCGCAACGAATAAGTCCTGTGGGCACCACATGAAAAATAGCCTCTTACAGCAGCCAGAACGCCTTAACACAGCCAGCTACCCATCTTTCATCATCACAGCTGTGTGTGAAACACTCCTGCAAAAAATAAAGCACTCAGGAAGAAAAACTGAAAAGCAGGAAAAAGAAAAGATACCTTTTCATGCAATACCATATGTTCACAAGTTGTCCCATAATTTTAACAAAGTGGCCAATAGGCACCAAATCAACCTAATGTTTTATACTCCCTGCAAAGTGTTGAAGCTATGCAATGCTATGGAAATTTTGAAATGCCAGCAATGCACCACCAATCACGATCAAAAAATTCAAGTGCACCTCTGCCATTGTTTACAAGTTCAAGTTAAAATGCGACAAGTGTACGTAGGACAAACCTGGCGATGTTTTTATGATATAGCTAGCTAGGCAGCATAAAACAATGTAAAAGACAGGTACGGCAGCCATTTAGCTGCACATTGCAATAAATGCACATGTACCCCATTGTTCGGTGACACTAGGTTTCTGAAGCATGCAATGAGGACAAAAAACAGAAATAGTAGATGCTTACTACATCATCAAAACAGGAGATAAATGTGTAAGTGCAGCATCACTCAGTCTAGCAAAACTTGAGATAAATTTTTTAGATAAGCACCTCCACTTGTTAGCAGTACACATGCCTTCCAACCTTTTTTTGTTGGTGTTTTTCAACATGTTATAAGGTAGTTGTTTCCTTCAATAAAATTTCCAGTTGGCAGTGCAGCACCGGTCCTCTTGTGTTTGTTTTCAATTCTTGTCCTCGTTTCTTCGCGCTGCTTCAAGTTATACTCAAGATGAACCAACTCGCCCAAATAAAATTGTCATTTTCTGCTGTCTGTTTCTCTGTTCTCTTTATGCAAAACATCATTGAGCTGACTTGCATTTGTTCTTAATCTTTAACTAACACAGTGGCTGGTAAGAACCCCTTTGTCATAACTATTCAGCATCTCTACTTCAAAGCAGACCTGCCTACACCTTCTAACATCATCTTATAGACATATCCACTAAGCGAGAACGTAATCCAGCTAGTAATTTATTAGTGAGGTTTCCACTACAGACCTTACAAGCAAGAACTGTCTAGCATCTGATCATTTAGATGGTTTCAACTGGAACAGAATAAATATATCAGGCTAATGGAAGTTAAGCTATTTTACCAAAGCATATTTGAAACCGTTTATGTATGAGCTCAGTTAAGTTTGGCATTCTGCGCTTTCAGTTGATCTTGCTGGTTACTCGATTTCGAGTTATGTTTAGATGAAATTTGCTAGTGGCCAATATGTCCGGTCTGCATAATGCAGAAAACTGCTGGTGCACTTCTTAATCTTGTTACCGCATTCTGAAATGTGACGATTAGGCTGCGGGCTGTTTACCAAAGTAATGGCATTCTACAGAGACACACTGAATTTAAAAGACATGTTTCAGTGAGCCTTATTGCATCAGCCAATGGCCAACGTAGCTAGCCTGATCGTCTTGGAAATATTTTGTAACTTATAAGCATAGTGCATTTCACTTAGACATTTAGGACCACACAATTTTCTTGAAATCAGTCGTTTTTATAACAGCTAGCGTCCCTACCAGTTTGGTGCTACTCGTGCAACACACTGTTGCATGGACTTCAATAAAATAGTACTGCACAATTAGAAATTTTCTTTGCTCACATTGTCTAGTGATGTGCAATCATCTTTAGCAGCTGAGATAATTAGTGTTCTTGCAGGCAATATAAGAATATACTGGGATAAATGCCAAGCAAATACAGTTATGTGAGTCGTGCTTACAACCAGTTAGAGCTGTGCTCTACCTTTGCGAGGTTGTTCTCCACGTCAGGCCAGCACACGACTTGCGCAACAGGCACTTTTTGCATGCACAAAGATATTTTATGAGCTAATTGTGGCGTCAAAACATGTCATCAATCATAAGCATTTAAAAATATTTCATGAAGCACTTAGAATGCCTAATTTGCTTTGTATAAATTATCAAAGGCACCACTTTTGAATTTATTGCATTTGGTTGACAGAACTAGGACAGCCTGAAAAAAATTGTCATAAAAGAAAACTTGGCTTTCAAACTCAGAACAATTCTGCCTGCCAGGTATTATGGTTTCTTCAGAACTTATTTTTCTATACAAAATCAGACCCATCAAATAACTTTACTGAGACACAAATTAAGAACAGCAGCAACATCTCACAATGCACATTCATCAAAGGACTCGCGGCATCATACACATTATCTGTAAGAGGAGCTCTAGCTATGGCTCAACTCAGATGCCACCTATTCAAATACATGGAAAACGCAGAAATGCCTTTCTGAGATCAGCACTGGGCCGATTTTAATAAAATGTGTGCATATGAGAGAGCATGTTAAATTCTTATGACTGCTGGAAGCGAAATTTTGATTCAGGGCCTGAATGTTTTAAAGGACCTTTTCAAACATTGGTAGGTTTGAAAAAAATAGAAGCACTAAGTTTACAATTCGGTAGCTCTGCACCATAAACAGATATCACAGGTCTGTAAATTGCATCCGTCACACCATCCTAAGCGGATAAGCTTGATATGTCAATTTATATCTTACGTGATTTTGTTACATGACTTAGAAAGGTTTTGCAGAAGTTCTACTCACATATTAGTGGTTTATTTTAGTCATGTATAATATATAAAGTTTGCCTGCTTTAGATGTACTATTAGGTGCAATTTACAGAACTGTGATATCGTTTTTCATTGCTGAGTTACAGATTTGTAAACTTGATAGTCCTGTTTACAGAAAATCTGCGATTTTTGCCAATGTTTATTAAACATTGACGACCTAACTCAAAAATTCACAACTAGCAGTCACTACATTCTAACTTTTTTTAAACGCAGCAAACCCCATCAAATTCAGGGCACTGGTGGCCTGGAAAAACTATTTCTCCTCTCCCATGTATTTTAATAGGAGACAGCAAGCTAAAGCTTTCCCTTAAGGTGCAAGTGTAGTCTTTATTGGACAAACTGCATGTATACTTTGTTGAAGCCTATAAATTTAGCTGTCACAGCTATTAAAAATAACAAGGTGAGAAAGACATGTTGGTGCAATTTCAGCTATTACGTACAGCAACAAAAGGTGAAGCATAAGAAGTCTCACTGCTCGTGTGCTCTAGCTCCATTCAGTTCCATTTGTCATATCTACTCCCATCCGGATGGCAACAGAAACAGGAAGACAGAGGCGGGTTTAGAAAGCAGACCAGAGGAGCTCATATCCTAGTTGACATTAGGAGTATAGAAGGGAGATGAGCACGCCATGTAATGCGTAGTGCAGATAACCAGAGCATATTGAGTTACGGATTGGATGCCAAGGGAACAGAAGTGCAGTCGAGGACTGCAGAGATAGCCTGTATGAAGAAATTAAAAAATTTGCAGGCATCACTTGGAAATCAGCTAGCGCAAGACGGGTAATTGGAGATCACTGGGAGAGGTCTTCGTCCTCCAGTAAAAAAACAAAATGTAGGCCGATTGTGATGAAAAAAGTATACCTGTCGGCTCAGATGTCTTCCCTGTCTTTTCAGCAATGCGTAGATCCAAGGAGGTCAGTCAGTTGCCATGCAATTGCTTCACGCTGATTGTAACTGCATGGGTTTAGGAAAACAACTCTCCGTTAATAACACCCGAGATTTACCACGAAATAAAAGCACCTTTCAAAACTACAAATAGACTTAAGCATTTACCACATTAATATAAATGTATAAAGGCAAAGAATATTTGCAATAACCATAAGCTTTATCACAACACATAAGAATAAGGTCATGAAACGTACGGTAGCCATAGCACGTTCGGTAAAATTTATTTCAGAAATATTGCCGACCTCTGACACAATGCCTTTGGCAGGGTGGGTCATACAAGAAAACATAAAAAGTAATAGTAATAAGAATACCTGCGGGAAACCAAGAAACGAGTTCAAGGACGATACAAACAATTTATTAGGCGCTGAGTACTTACACAATAAAGATAAATTTATTAAGAAATCGCGTAATTGCGCGTTCATCCGCAACAGCTCGACAGCGTCTAGAGCGAACGAGCAGAACTGAAAACGAAGGATAAGCGCTCGTCCGTGTCTCTTCTTGTGTCTTCTGTTTGGCGCTTTAATTATTCAGTAACATGCACCACCTAGCCCAACAAAACGTTCTGCTTCTATAAGTACACAGTCGGGATGGTGGTGGTTTCTTTTGTTCTGTATTAGTTCTAGCGATGAAAGCACAAGTGCAGCAAACTAGCTGTGCCATTACCTACCAGCTGACCTCCGACCTAAAAAACAATTATGAGTGCGACTACGCAAGGGCCATTTAATACGGGCGTCACAGGGCACACTTGATCGCGATCGATCCCGATCGGGATCAAATTTCAGGTCGCGATTCCTTGCTCAATCTGCGAAAGGGAGCCAACCATGGTCGAAAATTTCGATCCAGATCGGGCTCTATCGCAATCGAAAGTGGCCGTGTTATACCGGTATAAAATTAAGTGTGCACCCATCTTTAGTTACATAATGAGCCAACTAGCGAAACCAAAGTATTATTTACCTGCCTGCGCCGAATACTGGCGGGTAGCAGAACTTAATGTTCTACAATTCTATGTGCTGTCACAAATTAGTTGTGGACACTGAAATTTGTATGAAAAATTGAATTTTTTTTCTTTTTCACATCAGTACCCGTGGGCTCCGTCGGAAATACGCATAACTCACTCACATACAAAACACCTCGTGCAGTCCTTTAAAGAACTTACGCGAAAATCTACCTCAATGACGCACCACAAAAACGCGACGTTGAACGTAGTACATACCTTTTATATGAGCAGTCCATGCCCATTGCGAATGTCCCTCGGTCTGAAAGCGAAGCGCTGTCTAGATGTGCACTCAGTGCACTCCATTTCTTCTACGTAGGGGAGAACGATGTCGAGGATGTATTCCGCCGAAAAAAAAACGTGCACTTGACTGTTCACGCCAACGGGAAGCGGTTTTCTCCTTTGCCACGAATCACGGCCGTCGTAGGCATAGCAGACACGGTCACAAAAAACACCGATGTTGTAGGCCACTACGGCCTTTCTTTCTCACGCATGTCGCGTCGCCTGCAGTTCAAACGCTCACTTTGCGTCGATGACCACAAAAGTACACTAAAACAACTAGATGCTGCAACTAAATGCCGCCAGAAACAATCTAATTACTCACAACTTCAGGACCGTCACGGAAAACACACACACATGCACCCCGCACAGCCCACCATGAGACTCAGTAGCGATAGCCGTGACACCTGTCGTTGATAGTTACTGTGATTTCAGTTTCGCTTTGAAAGCATAAAAAGAAATCTTCTTTTACAGTACGTGTGTATATTGGTTTCTAAGCTATTCATTCTACGCTACTTCTGAGCAATTTTCTGTGCTTAGGCAGTTGCACTGGAACTTTAGCTGCTTAAGCATTAGCTGATGTGATATTCAATAGCAGGACAGGGGGGCGGGAGGGGGGCTTTTAATTTGCGTGTAACTACATATAAAAGATAATTGAGTGCTATTTTTCATTTTTTTTGCTTGGACGTTTATCTGTAAGGCGAGGTGCCCTTTCTTCTTATCCACCGAGAAATAAAAAAAGCTTTAATTGGCATTTTCAAGACGTTCACAATACGCGTGTTGCTGAAGTGGTGTACTCAAGAAAATAGTAAATACCTTAACGAACCGCAAGTTATAATAGTTATAATTTCCAGTAATGAGTACGCGCGCCTGTCATATACCCGTCTCGCCAGGAAAGACAGGGCAGTCTCGCGCAGGTCTGCATATGCCCGACAGCGTGAACGTACTTGGCAGGCGGGAGATTGCGTCCACACTTTTATTTATTTATTTATTTATTTATTTATTTATTTATTTATTTATTTATTTATTTATTTATTTATTTATTTATTTATTTATTTATTTATTATATACCCTCAAGGTACAGTTGTACATTGCAGAGGAGAGGGGCAAGGTAAATACAGAGGCAAATCACACAATCCTTCATTATAGAAAAAAACACAAGTGCAAATAAGCAAAAACTTTCCAAGAAAACGTCAAGCTAAATGCGTTGATATCAATAAACAATAAAAAGAACAAGAAGAAATAAGGAAGGAAGACAAAAAAAAGAATAAAAAAGAATTGTCCTGGAACTGTTACATAATTACTTGATGCAATACCTGGGAAAAAACATGGCAGAACATCGCAAAACGTGGTATACAAAATGATAAGAATGGTAAATAGAAACTTGGTAAGCGTAGCAAAAATACACGGCGTAACAAAAAGAAAAGAAACGAAAAAGAAACATCATATAAAAATACAAGCCATAACTTAAAATTATGGCATAAGAACAGATATTATGCAGAACAAGCAATTTCAACATTAATTTATAAAATGAAACTTTGAAGTGTGGTTTTAAAGTTATTGGTGTCAATTATGCTTGTAAGTTATGCGGGTAAGTTATTCCAATCTTTGCTCGTTTGGGGAAGAAATGAATATGAAAAGCGGACGGTGTTGCAGCGCGGAATGTTTACCTTTTGGCGGTGGTCAATGCGAGATGAAATGTATGGTGGTGGTTGAACAAAGATTGAACGTAAATATGCGTTGTGGTAGTAGATTTTATGGAAAAGACATAGGCGAGATAGTTTTCTGCGGGTTGATAACAGCGGGAGGTGTAGGAGAGCTTTCATGTTAGTGACACTTGCAGTTGTTTGGTAGTTGGTGAGAATGAAACGGGCTGAACGATTCTGTATTGCCTCTAGAGAATGTGTGAGGGTGTCATGACCAGGGTCCCATACTGATGATGCGTACTCAAGCTGTGGACGAATGTAAGTTGTGTACAATAAGAGTTTTAGCGATGATGGTGCTAGGGAAAATTTCCGACGAAAGTATCCCAGTGTACGAGTGGCCTTAGAGGTTATGTGGTCAATATGAGTTTTCCAGGATAGATTGCTGGCAATGTGAACCCCCAAGTATCGGTACGACGTTACACATTCTAGTAGGATGTTATTTAGCGTATAGGTGGGGCAGATCACGTCAGTACGAGAAATCCTCATAGTTTTACACTTTTTAATGTTTAGTTCTATGCGCCACGTACAACACCACTCATTTATGTTATTGAGATCCTCCTGAATTGCTAGAATATCTGAGGGATTAGTTATTTTACGATACAAGACGCAATCATCCGCAAATAGGCAAATGTTCGAGGAAACGTGAGTGGGCAAGTCATTAATGTAAATTAGGAATAATAAAGGACCGAGCACGGACCCTTGCGGGACACCGGAGTCAACTGGAGCTAGAGGCGAGTTCGCGTCATTGGTGGTTACAAATTGAACACGTGATGTCAGAAACGCGCGAATCCAATTAATTATGGCAGGGTCTATGTTTAAGACGTTTAATTTATGAAGAAGCAATGCATGGTTCACTTTGTCAAATGCTTTAGCAAAGTAAAGAAATATAGTCTGTTAAAAAACCAGAATCTAAATTGGCATGTAGGCCATCAGCGAAGAGGATAAGTTGAGTGTCACAGGAGAAGTTTTTACGGAATCCATGCTGCATAACTGTGAAGAAGTTGCTATTTTCAAGAAAATTAACTAGATGCGTATATATTATATGTTCCATAACTTTACATGGTACAGATGTAAGTGAAATAGGTCTGTAGTTCTCTGGATCATGGGTTGGTCAAGTTTTGTGAATGGGGATTACTTTGCCAGTTTTCCAATCAAACGGTAAGGTGCCAGAGTTGTAAGATTGCGAGTAAATACATTCTAGTATAATTGAACAGTATTCCACAGTGTTTTGTAAGAATGTAGTATTGATTTCGTCTACCCCACATGATGCTTTAGGTTTTAATTTCTGTATTATGGCTTTGATACCGGTTGAGTCGAAAACGATGGGATCCATGAAGTGGTAGTTAGTTGAATTTATCTCAGGCATCGGATCAGGAATCTGAGGTGATGAGAATGACTGAGTGAAGGTATTGTTAAGCACAGTAGAGCACATTAGGTCAGGTACTGGGTCCCCAGAACTTGTCAGCAATGGTATTCCAGTTTTATGGCTATTTCCTCGTATAGTTTCCCAGAAGCGCTTTGGATTAGTCTTTAATAAATTTGGAAGGGTACAATTAAGGAATGAAAACTTGGCTGACCTTAGGGCCCTAAGATATGAACTTGCTGCGTTTTTATACGCTAGCCAATGTGTCTGTTTTGAAGAATGTTTCGCTGTACGGAATAAACGTTTTTTCTTGTTCGATAACCTATTCAAATATGTGCTGTACCATGGTGCTTTATTGTTAGCGTAGACGGATCGAAGGGGCACGTGTTTGGTGATTAGCTCACTGATTTTATTTTTGAAAATAGACCAGTTAGTTTCTACGGAGCGTTTCAGATGGAGGGTCTACGGAGGGTCTTACGGAGGGTCTTATTTTATTTCTACGGAGGGTCTTATTTTATTTAACAATGCCTCGACACTGGCCAGTGAACAAAGAACACGCCTGCAAGTCGCCGCAAATTTCTGGAATCTCATTCTATCTAGGATGATTGGCTCATGTGCTATCCATGCATGCATTCATATTGTATGCAACTTGAGAGGGGAAATATTTGAGTAAATTGCGCTAATTGTCAGTATTGTAAATTCTGTACGCATTTCATATTGTATACGCTGGTTATCTATACCTTCTCAGATTCTTCTCCCTTTCTTTTCGTGCACTCCGTACTGGCTGATGTTCAGGTGTTTGTAAGCCAGCAGAACTTTTCTTTCTTACAACTACTAACATAATAGTTGCTTTTTTGTACAGCCAGCTTCGTAAGTTGACACGGACGCGAAGCCCTAAGCGCTTCGCACGGGGCTTTCTGTAGATGCAGTTTGAGCAATAAATTGTGGTCGGTGAGAAGGCTCAAATTTGCCAGTGAATTTACCTTGTTTGTAAATGGGAGAGAATATTAATTGGTTGGGGTCATTGCCTCGACGAAAGAATGCCGGGTAGGGTTTCCAACGCTCAAGTTATGCAAGTTTCTTTTTTTCTTCGGCCAAAGGTCGGATACTTTTCTAACAGACCTCGTATATAAGGGAAATGCGGATAAAGCCGACATAAACAACTATCGTCCCATAAGCGCGACGTCAGTGCTTTAGAGGGTGGTGATGCAGATTATAAAGGACAGACTGCAGGCATGGGTGGAGGGCGAGGAGGTGCTGGGGGAACTACAAAATAGGTTCCGGAAACCAAGGAGGTTAGAAGATAATCGGTTCTCATTGACGCAGTGTATTGAAATAGCAGATAAGGAACACAGGCCTCTATGGCTCGCATTGCTGGATATCAAGGGAGCCTATGAAAGTGTAACCCAAAAGGATTTGTGGGACATACTGGGCACTCTAGATGTGGAAGTGGAGTAACTAACCTTTTAAAAGGTATCTACAAAAGTAACAAGGTGCTTATAAAATGGGAAAAAAGGGTATCTCAGCCTATGGAGATACAGCAGGGGCTTAGGCAGAGGTGCCCTCTATCACCTTTTTTTGTTCATGCAGTATTTACAAGCATTAGAGAAAAAAATTACACAGGAGCCAACTTGGCTTTAACCTTTCCTTTTTCAAGCAAGGAGAATGGATTAAACAGTCATTACCTGGACTGATGTACCCAGGATGACATTTTACGTACTTATTTGTGGCTGACAACAAGGAAGACTTGCAGGCATTAATGGACATCTGTGGTAAAGAGGGAGATAGCGTAGGATTGAAGTTTATTGTAGAAAAATCGGCAGTCCTGATTTTTAATGATAATCAGGGCAGCGAGCATAGGACACAGGAGGTTACGCTGGAGGTAGTAGATAAGTGCAAATATCTTGGAGTGTAGATAAACAACGGGGCTCCTAACGGAACATGAAAAATATGTAACGACTAAAGGTAGCAGGGATGCAGCTGTGATGAAAAATTGAGCACTGTGGAATTACTATAGGTACGAAGTGGTGAGAACGATTTGGAAGGGGGGGGGGGGTGGTCCCTAGTTTGACTTCCGGCAATGCGGTCCTGTGCATGAGATCAGAGGTTCGAGCGAGGTTAGAAATTAAGCAGCGAGGGGTAGGTAGGCGTATGCTTCCTTTGAGAGCACACGGAAATACACCAAATCAGGTGGTACAGGGTGACGCGGGATGGACGTCATTCGAAGGCAGGGAAACTAGCAGCAAGACATAATTTGAGGAGCGATTGAGAGAAATGGCGGAAAAGTGGTGTGCAAGGAGAGTTTTCAGTTATTTGTACATGAGGAATGTTGACACAAGATGCAGGAAGCTGACCAGAAAATTGTCAATCAAATATTTGGACTGCAGGAGGGGTGCAAACGAAGAAGCTGCGGTTAAGAAAAAGGTTTAAGAAACAGAGAGGGGTCTGTGGAAAACAGGGATGCAGACGAAATCAGCACTAGAAACATACAGAACTTTCAAGCAAGAAATTGCCAAAGAAAATATTATGATAATGCTAGGGGAAGCTCTTTGTTTTTGGAAGCCAGGGCGGGAGTATTACGGACTAAGATGTACCGAGTCAAGTACGAAGGTATAGACACGTTGTGCGGTGCGTGTGCAGAGGAAGAGGAAACGGCTGAACACCTCATACTTTTCAAAAAAGGGTTTAACCCTACAGTGCAAAGCGACAGGGCTGATTTGTTCAAAGCATTGGGGTTTAGGGACAGTGGAGGCAAAATAGACTTTAAGCGGGTAGAAATAACCAAACGGAGGTTATCTGATTGGTGGCTAAAATCAAGACAAGGGTGAAATTTCAGCCTGCACAAAGTCCAAAATTTGTTAATAGTCACGGATAGGTGGCGCGTGCTGCCGCTCGATTTAAATAGTTCAGCCTCACCCATTGATCCATTCATCGTTGCTGCAGTGTAATGGTCCACGATGGCTGTCTGCGAGTGCTCGGTGCAGTGAGGCGGTAGTTGAATTTGAGATTAGAAATGCCTACGCAAAATGTGCTCCTTATCGTGTGCATTAACCATCACACAACCTCTGGACTCGTGAAATGCCGTGTGTTTCGTCGTGCGATGCGCCAGTGTAGACAGTGTCTCACTACAGCGCCCGTCCGCACTGCCTTCTTTCCCGCCTGTCCACGCTCTCTCGTGAAAAGCCTAGTAGTGGGGCTTCGAATCATAGTGTATGGAAGAATTTGTTGATGGTTGTGCTTTCGTGGTGCTGGAGTTCACCGGTAGTTCTACAGTGTTTGCGTTGGAAAGAGCGTTGATGCCACGGTACCTGTGAGACGAAGGAGCGTTTGCTGACTACGTCTTGAAAGGTAAGCAAGTTTGGCGCTGGTGCGCGTTGTTGTAGCTTATGGTTCATGTAATGAGCTTTGTGTAACTAGAGCAGAGCGCGTGCTGAGCGTAGGTTCTCCCATGTTTCTGTGCATATTTAGTAAGCAATTTCACGAAAGTTTCCGTTGATGCTGTCGCGCACTTGCACTTTCCTTTGAAGTATGCTACCCAGTCTGATTGCTATGACTGCATGGGAACACGATTATGGAAGCACTGAAAGTTCCTCTTTGTTGTGTATTTTCCCGGCAGAAAATTATTCCTTATATAGGCATTTCCACGAGTACACTGCATGTCGGTATACGTCGGATGTGTTATGGGCTTCGCGTGTTGGCACAGGATTGCCGTGTTTGACGCCTGAGCAGATATTAGCTTGTATGAAGATTTTTTTTTGTATACAGTTCAGTATCAAGGCCCGCGTCCCGAGAACCCGTCTGTCTTCGTGTTCTATATTGCAGGGCAGATATAGGTCGATTTTGAAATAGCGAGGTTTCTTTTTAATCGAGACATCTCCATCAGACGCTGGCTTTTCTTATATACATTGTCATCTAAAGAACAGTATGTAAGCTCTTGCAATCGTAGGTAATGACTGCGTTTTGCAGTAATAAAGGACTGCGATTTCGTAGCGATACTTTGCGCTCTATCTTACGCCGCTCTTACCACCCACCGTGAACAGCTGGGTATTCCAGTTCATAACTCGGGCATAGCGTCGGTCAAACAACTGACGAAGAGCGTGAAGGAATACCACCGCTATAAAATCATGGCCTAGGATGCAAAACACTTTTCATATGATCAATTATTTCTTCATAATCCAATGCTTTTCTGTTTTATAACGCGCTTTTGTTTTATAACATATTTGAGTTTTGGTGATGAATTTCCAGGCAGTCTTATGTTTGCTGCATTCCCGCCTGGAATCTCGGTTGTTACAATGTAGCCGTCTGACCTCCTGTGATATAATTATGAGACATTTGTGCTACGAGACGCAGATTAATGTAGGTGCTTGTGTGAGGCTCTTAGTGCAATTCCTCATTGCACTGATATGACAGGTTTTCAGATTCACATTGCAATAAATATTCATTTCTTGGAGTTGAAGGATATGCGGATTCTAGAGGCATCCCAAAGGAACATGCAGCAATGCTGCAAGCTGGAGCGCACCA